>NC_084810.1:9983852-10583852 GCF_963583255.1 Pyrus communis
TTGGACCTATTGTTCCTACATTGCCCAAGGTAACCCTATTGTGTTACAAGTAGGAAATGAAGTGTTATGAAATGAATGAAATAGTGCGATATGATGCACACTTTACGGCGCAAGGTTTCTCTCAAACGTCCTGTGATTGATAGCAGCATTATGAAATATGGTTAGTTTTTTCTCCATGGGGATATAGATACGAAGATTTACATGTAAGTTCCCGAAGAATACATGGACTGGTTTAAATAGTTCCAAACCACAGAACACCCTCTTAACTCGTTTGAGGCATTCACTTACAGATTGAAACAATCCGACGGATGTGGCATACCCATTTAAGTGATTATTTGATTAGTCAGGGATATGATTGAATGCCCTTACGTGTTAAACTATGAAGTCTTATTTCGAATTGCTAGAGTTACAGTTTATGTCGTTAATACAAATCTCACTAAGATTCTAGAAGAGCTTGAGAAAACTGCCTTGCACCTGAAGAGGGAATTTGAGATGAAAGATCTTAGGAAAACTCGTTTATACCTTGACATGAAGTTCAAGTGTTGTTCTAACGGTACCTTGGTCTACCAATCGAACTACACCCCGAATGTGTTATCTTAGAGTATATGCAAATGAAACCCTTTAAGAGGTTATAGAATCCAAAATTCCATATCTAAGTTCAACTTTGTACTTCGTTGTACTTAGCTCATTGTATTAGACAGGACATTTCCTTCGTTGTTGATCTATTGGTAAAGATGTAGCACTACGCCTATATGCAACCACTAAATTGGTACTAAAGACTTACCTTGAAGGTACTACGAATTTGAGCAAATCATATCTCAATAAATCTCGAGCGAATCCAACCCCTTGATCTTTGGAATGATGTTTGCCTTGTTTGTTATGTTGACGCAGGTTACTTATCAAACCCGCACAAGGTAAATCCCCGAATGGTTATGTCTTTACCGTTAGGGATATCTCAATATCTTGGAGGTTTGTGATATGACCTTAGTTGTGAAATCTTTGAACCATTCCAAGACTCACCTCACTTCACTACGTCACAAGTGAGACATGGTTAGGAGTTCTTGTTAAGCATATTAGAAGTACTTGCTGTTTTCATCCATCGTTGAGTCCCAACAACAATCCATAAAGATTATGCGGCATGTATCAACCCGACCAAGCCATGATACATCAATAAAGTTAACACCAAGACATATTGCGTCTACATCTACATCAGCAAAGCATCAGAAGATTGAAGTCATGCAAGCCGATCCCAGACAACCTTACCGACCTCTACACGACATCACTGCTGAAGTCAACCTTCCAGAAGCTTGTCCGAGGAATTGGTAGGTCTTATTATCAATTGCAATGCTTGTAGTTCTCATTTAGAAGTTATGTCAAACTCAAGGGGAGTATCCAGAAGTATACTCACTTGATCTTAATGTACTATTTTTCCCTACGATTAAGAGCATTTTTCCCATTGGATTTTTGCTACGTAACTAGGTTTTAACAAGGCACCCATCCTGGGCTGATCATGCTCTTGTGAGCTCTTCTACTTGTGTCCAGAAGATTTATAGTTTTAACTTAATGCAACTTCTCACATTTCTTCTTAATCTATGGGGTTTTATCCCACCTAGGTTTTACCATGACGAGGTTTTGTGAATTTTACCTTTTTATGCATTCTTCCATTGATTTGAGACTCGCATTCGCTCATTATGCTGAAGACTTCATCAACTGTACTTACTTCATCACTGATGACCTAATGAACCATTTAGTTGAGTATTTACACACTAAAGGGGGAGTGTTGCAGCCCTATTTAGAATAGGAGTATGATTGTGTAAATCTTAGTGTATCTAGGAATATCTCTTATATTCTTATTAGGAGTTGATTACCTATTAAGACTTGTAGTCCTAAAAGGGTAAGGAATTAACCTTCCCTACTACTATACATAAAGGCACAATGAGGTGGAATATAACACACCTCATAATTACACATCTTTCTCTTCTCTCTCTATGTCGCACCCCCTCTCTCTTTGACCTCTATATATAATTGTTCAATAAATTATGCCTACAACAATATCTTAAATCATAGTAGTAATACTCGGAATTAAATCCCTTCATACATTATTACTTGTATTGTCTACCTTTATGACATGGTTTTTTCTTTTTTTTTTCTTTTTTTCTTTTAACTTTATAACAACTAGACGAAAATCTAAAAGGAATTAACTTGATTCCTCAATGGATGATAAGAAGGACCTCCGCAATTTCCTACGTGACTGATTTATATATGAGACATGCTTATGATAAGAACCATTCTTATTTTAACACTCTGAAAAGATTATATGTGAAAAATCAATAAAATATGAGATCTTTTAGTCATCGAACTACCAAAAAACAAATAGACAAATTTGGTTAAAGGATTACAAATTGTCTCTCTATTTGCTACAATTGATTTACTAAATAATCTTAGTTTCAATTGGCTTTCTTTTTTCTTTTCTTTTTTTGAACAAACGTTATTATCTACACTAAGGGACAGGAGGATGGGCTTAGCCTCACAATGGGCTAGCAATAATGTGGTTCAAATTTTCATTTGGCGAGAATTAAACCTAAGACTTCTCACTTACAAGTGAAAAAAAATACCACTAGACCATAATACTAAGTGGCTGTTTCAATTGACTTCTTAGAGATGCATGTGGACCAATATCTTAGAGCATAGGGTGTTGGGTTTCCACCCTGCATCCTGGGTTCAAAACTCGACCTTCCCAAAATTATTATAATAGTTTTGAACTTTCCCACCTCTTCTTAGTAATAATAATTTTTAAAAAAAAAATAAATAAAACAATTGATTGTTAAGATATGATCTTTCCAACTTTCCATGCCTCTCCTTAATAATAATAATTTTTTAAAAAAATAATTGATTTTTTAGATATGATCTTTACAGAGTAATATATAATATGAACGGTTCTGATAGTAAGCAGCGGCGGAGCCAACATGGGGTCATTGGTTGCTCATGACCACAATAGCTTCATAACCGCAATGTATATTTATCTATGTATTTGTATATGACTATACACAACTACGGCAAACTGAAAAAATAAAATAAAAAAGAGAGTCAAAACACTTAATTACAAACTGCTTCTTTTGTGCAACCTTCTTGTATAGTTATTGTAAAATTTTTTTTTTCTTTCTTTCCTTTGTCGTTCTTCTCTTATTTCTTGTGTGCGACCTTATGGTGATCAACAAGTGTTTATAAAAAGCATCACTTGATAGTCATAGGCAAAAATCAACAAAACTCAGCATAACTTGGCAAATACCCACCAAAAGTTCGACAAAATGATCCAATGAAGTTTTTTTGACCCAAATTATGACCTAATTGTTATTAAATTCTAGCTTTGCCACTGATAATAAATATGAATTTCTATGAACCGGCCACTCATTAAATTGAAAAGGAACTCCTCCTCTATTTTGAGGAGCCAAGCCTTTCTCAATCTAAATAGCATCTAACCTGCCTCTATATAAAAGTTGAGAGCAAACAAAATGATCTATCTATTCCCTAAACACTTTTAGTCAACCAAAACCCAAGGAAATTATACTATTGTACATTCCCATACATAACTAAAAGAAAATATCGAGAAAAAAGAAAATCATGGATATAAAAGTAATCTTGTACAATTTTTTTTAATCTTTTTTTCTCTTCCCTCACCCATATGTACAAAAGAAATTATCCCACCCCACGTTGCCTCTCTCTCTTTCACATTCCTCTCCAATTTTTTCCCTTTCATATATTGCTTTTTTAAATTTTTATATCTACATACAGAGTGGGCTTAATCTAGTAAAAATCTCGATATATAGAGTGAGAGCAGTAAATTGATAAAGCTTCAATATTCTCATAATGCCCTCACTTAATAGAAGATAATACAAAACTAGCCAAATATAATGGGGTTACAACTGTAAAATGACATAATTCAGAAAACCGGAGTTGCTCCTCTACTGATAATGTTTGGCCCATATCTTTAAATGACAGTTTTGAACCGTTAGATGAAGCACACCCAAAGTGTACATTAAAAAGGATTTGTTGAAAGATTATCTTTTCTCAATTAAGTACTAAACAAACTCACTCTATCTCTTCATATGGGGAGGAGTTGGAGGGTAATTTTGTTTAACTTTTAGAAACTCAAATAAACCTAATAGAATAAAACAACACTCAATCATCAAAACAAGAGAAAATTTGCTGCAGTAACCAAACTCTATTCCTTATGCAACTGAGTTTTCAATTTAATGATTAATGAACATATTTTATTTTATTTTGTGCGTACTTTTTTCTATTTTATTTGATTAGAGAAGCAAGGAACCTCGTGGGATCGTGGGTGGTGGTACTCGTGTATCGTGGTGATTGAGTTTTTGTAATGCGTAACATTGAGGGGTTTCCCTACTCCAGCACATTCTCGCATCACCAAAAGGAAAAAAGAAGCAAGGCCATTCGACATCTCCGTGCAGCTTAGTCTCAATTGAGCTTTTCAGGTAGGAGTTTTGTTTTCTTGGCTGGTTCAAAGAATAAGATTTTGCCCCTCCCTTTGTGTTTCGTCCCATTTTTAGTTTCCCCATTAATTATCACTAACAGAAGTGATCAGCCATTGTATTTGTTCGTTGTTCGTCAAAATGGAACAACTTCAATGTGAAGGATTTGAAACATTGGTTTGTTGCTTACATTCTAACCTCTTTTTTTCTTTTTATTTTGATCTTATTCAGGATGAGAAATCTACGCTGGAAGGCCTTCAATCACATTCCCGAAAAAACCTTGATCGGTATACTAGTAAGACTACCCGTAAAATCCCTTTTTCGGTTTTTGTGTGTATGTAAGTTATGGGGTAGTTTGATTGGAAGCTCAGGTTTTATTGGCACCCATCTTAATAGTAATGTCACAAAGCATGCCCATACTTTTCGTATCGCTCTCCACTGCACTAGAGGCAACGTTTAAAGAGTGATTGGAGATTGGACATTCCTTGGGGATGAAAAAACGTTTTCAGATACACGGTTCAAGTAATGGTTTATTATGTCCGTCAGATGATCCATTGCGATATTACAGTCCTATATGGATATGCAACCCATCAATAAAGAAATTTGTGCACCTTCCTACAGCCACCATTCCATTCCGAATCCTTTCGAGGAATTCCAATGTTCTTGCATTCGGGTTCCATTCCAGGCTTAATGATTGCAAGGTGGTTAGGATGGTGAACTTTCAGGATTATAAGAAAAGTTGCTTTGAAGTGGAAATTTACTGTATAAGCACGAACTCGTGGAAGAGGATTCAGGCAATTCCTCATTTGATAAAGACCATGTGGTGGCATTCTGGTTCTGCATTTCACAATGGAGTAGCATATAGAATTATGGCTAAGGCAATTTCCATCTTGTGTCTTTTGATACAGGGACTGAAGTTTTCGAAGAATTGATACTGCCAGAGACGACGCTATTTTCAAAGGTTATCCATCTATGCCAACTATTAATCTTTACAAGTCATCACTTTGCTTGCTCAATAAACGTGTGCCAGATAAAGGTATTGACATATGGGTTCGGAAAGAACATTCTTTCGAAAAGTTGCACACAGTTCTTCCTGGAATGAGTACTACTCCGTTAGGGTTTAGAATAAGTACTGAACTCCTTTTGGAGTATCATGAAAATCTTTGTGAAGGACATGATCTGGCTTACTATAATCTTGAAACCGAGTAACTTAATGGAACTGGAATTCGGTTGGCACGAAATTCCCTTTCCCGCTACTATACGGACACTTATGTTGAAAGTTTAGTAATTTTACTCAATAAATTGAAGAAACAGGTCAGATTATCACCTATTTTATTTTCTCTCTGTATGAATCAAGTATTTACGTTTTTCATAATGCACCTGTACCTTTGTCTTTGGGGGAGTGCTAACAAGTTGTAGTTTTGAAAAATTTTAATGCATGTCCGAGTTGAGTTTAGGAAAAATCTAGTAGTTTATATTTTTACATGTCCTTTTTGGCTTGATAATTAACTAGAAATCAGCGTTACTGTATTCTTAGTGTTCTTGTACTCTATATTTCACCACAATGTTCAAGTCTCATTGTTAAACAATCGCCAATGTGGTCGAAATAGTCTATAATTGCTGTCAGCTTTGTATTGCCAGAATCGCTCTTAAGATTAAAACCAAATATATTCTTTCGGAGGCTCTGAAACACACTACGTAGGGTCTAAGACTTCTTAAAACCAAATCATGTGTTTAGAGCATCTCCAAAGGAGATGTCAAATTGTCCACATAAGTTATAACAGTAAAAAAAGATAACCACTAATTGTTTCCAACCGAAATGTCAAATCCGATGTGGCATGACATGGAATGGCAGCAAAGGAGCTTGCTGTCAATTTTTGACAGCAACTTCAAATTTTTTTTTTACTAATTATGAAATGTATTTTATTAATATTTTATTGTCATTTATTATTTGATTGTTGAACGGTTTTCTTATCTTTCGCCTTCTCTTCTCTCTCTATCTTTCTCCCTGTCTGTGAGTCTATGACCATGCAAAGACAGTTACTGGGCGGCTCGCCGTCGAAGCTCCACCAACCCCACGACGGACCCAAGGACCAGACTCTTACCGTCGATGACTCCCCCAACCACATTAAGGATCTTTTAGCCTTTTCCACCACCACTTCCTCCTCATCCTCTTCAATCTCTGCAGCCTACGAAGACGACGAGGACCACAAAGCATCGAAGCCTCACCGTTTGTCATGACCGCCGTCCATTGCACCGCACAAATTCATCCACGTCATCCCGGTCCTCATCCTCCTCTGCTTCCTCATCCTCTTCCGCTTCTCCCACGTCCCCTCCAAATCAGGTACACTCTTAATTAATCAATGGCTCTTCGCTCATCTCTTCCTCATTTGAATCCCAGTCCTGATCGTCCCTTTTGTTCCATTTCAGATTTCAGTTCAATGGCTTCACTAAACTGCCTGGATCGGCAAAGCACATAGGTACGCAATGCAGATGAAATCATTCACAATCTCTCAATCCTGACCATCGAGTGGAGATATAAGAAAAAAAAAAATAATGTAATAAAATAATAGTTTAATTTGATATATCAGGTGGAGAGCAAAACATGAAAATGTATCAAAATGCCACATAAGCTATCAAATTTAAATTTAAGGTTCCAAATTTGACATCTCCTTTGGAGATGATCTTAGACTTCAAACTTACGATTTGGGATTAGGCAGTACATTCTTATAGTGCACAATTTTATGACGTCGTTTATGAGAATGTTGAATAAAGACTAAGACTGTCAAAGGAAATTAGTAACTAATTAAAAAACGTATAAATGAAATCACTCCAAAGAAAATAGCATGGGATTTATCTAGTGAATTACCGAACTGTTAATCTTTTTTTGTCAAAAAATAGGAATTTATTAATCAATCAAATACGAATTGTTGCATCTTTTACTAACAAACTAGCCTCATATGCAAGTGGCAATTGACCTTTTTATATTAGATTATGTCTTTCAATTTTTTTAAAGTAACTATTTTATATTTTTATTAAAAAATTATTCAGAAAAAAATTAACATGGGAGTTTTTATTATTTTTTTTTTAAATTAAAGTTTTAAATTTAAAATTCATTCAAAATTAAAATGTGGTGAATTACTTTAAATTCTTATGGTTCAATTGTAATTTTTAGAATTCTTAAAAGGACAATTTTTGGTATTTTGAATGTTTCACATTTTTATCCTTCTCACTTTATATATAATGCTCACTTTATATATATATTAAGTAGGAATTCTTGACCAAATAAAACTCCTACGTTTCCACCGCGAGTGAAGATTTGTAGCGTGTTTTGAGCGTGATTTTAGGGCAATGATTCCTAAATGAAAGGTTAGGGCGGTTGATCTAAATCTATATATAGGATTTTGGAGTGGAAGGACTAAATGCAATCATCAAAACCACTTCAGAGAAACAAATCGACTCGGAGTATCTAAAACCCTAACCAAGAAAAAACCTCTCTCCCCGCAGCCCTCCGGCCCTAATCCTTTTCTCTCCACATTCTTAAATCTCATCTTCTCAAGAAAGCGGAAGCAAGAAATATACATATGGCATCTGCTAATGACTTTCCAGCAGGTTACAAGTTTCACCCAAGAGACGAGGAGTTAGTGGGATATTATCTGCGCAACAAGGTTCGCGGCTCACCCTTTAAGGATGAGAATGTTATTCCAGATCTCGATCTTTATGGTAGCATGGAGGCGAGAGATATATGGAATAACAATGGCGGACAAAATTTGGGAAAAGGTGAAGACCTTTACTTCTTTACCAAACTGAAGCCAACGAGCAGCAAGGGTACAGGTTCGCGCATGGCTCGCACGATAGGGTCTGGGACATGGCATGGCCAGAATTCAGGGACTGAAGTCAAGGATCCGAAGACTAAAGAGACGATAGGTTGGTGGAAAAGGTTTACATATGCGAATACTAAATATCCTCAAGAAAACGGGTGTTGGATTATGCACGAGTTTAGCTTGGACCCTAAACTGGCCATGTACATTAAATCAAATAATTCAAGAACTAGTAATGGTGATGAATATGTAGTCTGCCGGATTAGAAAGAATTATGATAGAAAGAGAAAGGCGGATGATCGTGAGGAGACCCGAGTAGTAGAATCCCAAAGAAACAAGATTCAGAGGCAATTTGAGAATATTGATGAATCTTATGTTACTCCTGTGTCTTCTGAGGTTGCTGAGGACGTTAATACCGATCATTACCCACAGCAGCAAAAGCCGCAGCAAGAGCAACAGACTAATCCTCAGCACAATAGTTTTGTGAATAATGTTGATCATTACTATAATCAGCAGCAGCAAGAGCATTGTAATGTTACCGACTTTCCACAATACTACTATAATTCACAAGAACTGATGGCGAGGCCAGAAGCAGCATGTCCAACTTTGGCCTCTTCAATAGGCATGGCTAACCAAGAAGACTATCTTCACCATGGTTTTGTGAATAATGTGACCGATTTGCCACAGTACGACTACTCCAGTACACAAGACCCAAGTAGTGGTACTGTTTTCTCGCACTATGATCTGCCGCAGACTTCTACCACTGGGTTTGCCAATCAGCCATACCACTTTGTTACACAATACCAGCCAAACTACTTTGTTGCTGATCCCACCATGGCTTCTTCACTGAGTATGGCTGGCCAAGAAGACTATCTTCAGCACAATGGCTTTGTGAATAATGTGATCGACTTGCCACGGTACCACTACTCCAGTGCACAACCAAGTAGTGGTACTGTTCTCTCTCAGTATGATCCGCCGCAGACTGGTACGACTGGGTTCGCTAATCACCCACACCACTTTGTTACTCAAGACCAGCCAAACTACTGTGTTGCCGATTCCACCATGGCCTCTTCACTTGCTAGTCCGGCCAACATAGATCAGAATTATCCTGTCATGAATGATAAGGATCAACTTCCACTTCCCAATTTTGAATACTCACAATTATTTTATGAAGCTGAAGGTGGTCATGACATCATGATAGACTTGGACGACCTTTGGAATGATATGGTTCAACCTGCTGCAGTTCTTTAATTAGGTTGCTTTTTGTAGATTTACTGATAAAGTATGATTTGGTAAGTCTAATATTGTTTACACGGCCCTTTTTTTATGTACAATAATATATATGTTTCATTTTGGATAAATGTCTAAATCTAATGTAACACTGTTCTTTCTTTATACTACAATTAATTAATTAATTAATAATCGATCGATCCCATTATTTTACTCTTCGAAGTTTTCCCTTTTCTATTCATGCATGTACGGGAAGATCTTCTATTAGAAAAGCAAACCATATAACAATCAAATCATATAATTCTAGAAACTAAAGAACAGGCAGGAAAGTGATAGAAAGCATCATTCGCAATTCCATCTGACCTATGTTTTTGTTGGTTCATCAACACATTACCTAAAGGATTGGAAATAAAACCCAATTCAGCGAAAATTCATAAATTCTTGTTTTCTAAGTGTTTGATTATTCTGCCTTGAGGTTGGTGGGTGGCAGAGGACATTACAGTTGCGTCACGTAGTTTAAGGCCGAAGCCCTGAGAATTTGGAAGCTTTCGAAGTGGGCTTTTAATGTTCTTTGATTTCCAGTTCTTTGTGTATTGATATGTAACAAAAAAGTTCACTGAATAAATAAAAAATTATATTTCCACATCAAATACCATTAAAAATTAATATCAAAAAAGGTAAATATACAAACATTACTTAAATTAATATAAGGAGCTTTCAAGAAATATAGTTTGGGCTAAGTTTATTTTAACAAAAAATCATGCTAGA
This sequence comes from Pyrus communis, assembly GCF_963583255.1. Classification (NCBI taxonomy): domain Eukaryota; kingdom Viridiplantae; phylum Streptophyta; class Magnoliopsida; order Rosales; family Rosaceae; genus Pyrus; species Pyrus communis. Next base: position 9,994,165 of record NC_084810.1, read on the forward strand.
ACTTTATTTAATTAAAAAAACTTAAATTTTAATGAAAACCCCTTAAATTTTAATAAAGAGAACAAAAGAACTTAAATTTGAATGAAAAGGACACAATATTAATATAATAAAAAAAATTGAAAAAAAATGACATGCATCCATTACAAACACTGATTATGAAACTGAATAGTACTATATTGTTTATGAAACTTAATGGTACTACATTGTTTATGAACTGAATGGTTAAAGAAAATACAAAATTAATTAATCAATAAAAGACTATTGATATCCGAACATCAACTGGGATTTTTCTTCTCTCAAGCTTCACATCCCAACTCAACTGCGGTCCTTTCGTTTCCTGTCAGCTCCTCCTTTGACTCTCTCTCTCTCTCTCTCTCAAACAAAGTCACTGCTGTAATTAATGTTTGGTTTCCTTGATTTGTTTATCATATATGATTCGCTGCGGACATATATGGTTCCTTAATTAAATAATTAATAATTAATAATTAAATAGTGAAAAAGAGGTATGCACGCGCTTGGTAATTTTTTTTTTCTCTTGTTATTTTCATTAAATAAAGTCAGTAGATAATTTTTGGTTAAAATTTAAAATTTTGAAATCATTTTCATTACATGTCTCACGTTTTTAGACGCAAATGTACTAAATGTTTTGCAGTTAAGGGTCTAAAATTGAGAGTAAAGAATAATAAAACTTGATTAACAAGTATAATAAATAAATCCAACAACGCCAATTGTTTCACTTGTGTTTTTTTTTTTTCCTAAAATCAACATAACACTAACAAAACGAATATTACAATAATCCATTGAATGAAAAATTATTGAAAAGCAAAATATAAATTCAAAGTTTTGATTACCTTAAAGTACAATCTTCAAGACCATGTGATAATTGATTTAAAAACTTGATAGAATAGAGTGATTGGGAAGTTAAAAGGAGAAAAAAAAACTGCAAAGTGACTTAAGGTTTAAAACTTTATATGCATCTAGGCAGATAGATTCGGAGTAAATTTGAGAGACAAAAAAAAAAAGTAGTCACTAAAAAAGGAACTCCATGTTTCGAACTCAACACCCCAAAGAAAAAGGAAGTCAAACATTTCCACTGGACCAACCAATAAATTATGATATTTTTTTTTTTCTGTATTTATATGTTAATTATAGGACATAAAAGGAAAACTAATGAAAATGACTTAAAAACTTTGAGTTTTAACGATAAGGACAAAATAAAAGAGTAAAGTGAATAGTATCAGGATTGACTTTTTAGTGTAAAAATGTGGTTTTTCGTTAAAGTTAACAGTACCATGAACTTTTCGTTAAAATTCCCTATAAAAAAATTTTGGGGGCTCCTCCGAAGTGGGGGCCCTCGGCGGGTGCCTACTTGGACTACCATCAGGGTCGGCCCTATTTAAGGCTGCTCCAAATTTAATCTAGAGAGCTTTCATTGACGGTTGAAACCTTGCTTGCTTATTCTAATGATAATACTACCATCGTCTCGTATAAAAGAAATGTATATACAAATATATGTATTGATTTTTTAGTGTAACAATGTAGTTTTTCGTTAAAGTTTCCTAGAAAAAATTGGTAAACATATGCATAATAATCACACCATTTACCCCCACCGGAAGTAGTGGATGGTTTCGAGCAAATGATAGATTGCTCTAATCAGTGGATAAGCTTCAAAACCTATCCCCTCCCTCGAACGTAGCTTCAATTAATAATATCATTTATCTATATATATAAAGGGAGAAGGCCAGTTTGGTGAAGCATTCAGAAATACCAAGAAAGCCCCTTTGTTTTCTTCACAATCCAAATCCACAAAAATCGGAAAATGGGGACAAACTGGTAAAAACAAAACTACTATGTTGAAGGACAAAAAAAAAAAAAAATCAAAAGTAAATACATGCTAAAAATGATGTAGGAGGAATAAGCGCCAACCAGTTGACGGTTTCATCTAGAGGATTCCCATGATCTGAACTGAGTTTAGTGGGAGGTTCAAGAGTAACTACCCACACCCCACTAATATTTAGAGATGAATAACCGAAAGGAAATCCATTTTCGTTTTCATGAGATTAGTGTGTGGTTTCCATTCGTTCGAAATAGAAAAAGGATTGAAAAAATCAGTCACAAATCTCCTTCTTTGTTGTTGCCATTCTGGGTTTTGTGCTCTGCATGCAACAGGCTTTTCAAAATCGGGTACACCACTTTCTGAATTATGTATTAATTTTGTTTTTGTGGTTTTCGATGTTCACATGGATTTTTTGTTTGAATTTTGTATTTGTGATTTTGCGGGTTGTTTTGAATTTACGGATGGCTTTTTCTAGGTTCGGTGAATTTACAGGGGAGAGGGAGAGAGAGGCCTATTGATTTAAACTCTTTTGCTAAAAGCTTCTAATTCATCCTTTATTTCTTTTTTCATCTGGGCAAAATTTTTGGTGGATTTATGTATTTTTTTTTTCCGTTGAATTCGAACTCCAATCTGAATTATGGATTCAGAAAAAACAAATTAATGAATTTTTTATTTGCGTGCATGTTGGTCCTGTAACCGCATGATTTGATAATCCGACCGCAAAGCTAATCTTTTCTGTATGTTTTTGGGTTGCAGACCTGGACTGTCGAATGGAGAGGATGAAAAGCAACTGCAGGAAAGCGGCAATGGAGACCCGGCATCAGCATTTTCAAGTCGATCTGGGTAATCTCATAGCCTTCGACCCTCATCACAGATTCCCCTCCATCCCCTTCTCTAAGTTATTTTTCTTTACTTATTCAATATCTCTATTTTTTGGTAATATTTTGTATACTTCTGGGCTTTTTGAAATTATTGCTCTTGAGAAATTAATTGAAAATTTACTTTTGGAAATTGGGATTTTATTTGGATTAATCCCATCAGTAAAGTGGCAGTCATAAGTGAAATAATGAATTTATCACACTATGCTGATGGGTTTTTGTTCAGTGGGTGAAATTCTGATTTGTTTTTTTCATGGTATTTAGGGAGGAATTAGTGAAGGAATGTATAAAGAGAGGGACCGAGTTGGTTTAAGCTATTGCGAATAGTCTTTTCAACTCACATTCAACTGAAGGCATAGACGGTCCCATTGTGCACATGTTCGCTTCCTGAAACTAAGCTGCCAAGATAGAAAGCATGTGAGTCATTCATCTTATGATTCTCCAACGATTTTATTTTATTTTTTATTTTTTATTTTTATTTTTAAGGTTTGATCATGTATATGAGCATTTGGTAGTGAAACATGTATAGTGCTTCACAATTGAAAAGAAGTGGAATGGTAGTTTCAGATAATTGTCGAGATTTTTGTTGATCCTCTTTTGTTGTGCTGCCAATTTACGGTTCCTATCATGTAAATTGGTTGACTAAAATGTTAGCGTATGCAAAAAGCCTTTTGCCAAAACAAAGGGTAAATCATTACTGACACTGTAGGAATTTTGAAACGTGTAGGTGGACCGTATTTGATTGAGAATAAGATACCGTGCAATATCGATTTTTTTTTCTTTTTCTGTTATGTAGCTGAAGCAGCTAAAGTTGAGTGTTTTAATCGGTTGTATATATCACCCAGTTTACCTGTTCCTACTGCTGCTCAACAGGGACGAGTTTCACAGCAGGTGAGTGAAAATTCTGGGTTCTTAATTTTCTATTTTCTGATTGAAATTTGATGGTATATCTGATTCAATTGGAAGACTAAGCTAAAAGTACAAGTGGTATTTTTTGGTTAATTTGTTGGTTTTTTGGATGGCTCTTCTGGGTTGTTGTTAATTGTATGTTTTCTGATTGAATTTGGCATCAATTTATCCAATGGATTAATGAGCTAAAACTACAAGTGGGGTTGTTTTGATTTTTGGGTTGTTTAATTTTCTGTTATTTTATTATGAGAAAATAAGGATTTGAACATGTTAATTAGCTAAGAATTAGTTTACAGTGGACAATATATATGATTTTGGATTCGTGTTGGTGTAGCTAGGGACAATTATATCTGTGGATGGATGTTGGGTTGGAAGGTCTACTCATAAAGAAGAACAAATCTAAGGGTAGAGTGAAACTGAAAAGCAGCCAAACTTAAATTGCAATTTGCCAAAGAGCACGATTGGCCCTTTGTTTTAAAATTTTCATACTTCTCATTCTTATGTACCCTTATGTATCGGTAACGTGTATTCAACTTTAAAACTTTATCCGAAACCATTTGGTGGGTGTTTGGAATTTTGGAATTAGATTTTCAATTTGGTTTGTGAATTGCTAACTTTATCAACTCCTCTTGCTTAACCTCAATTATTTCAGTTGGCATTGGTTGCAGACCCATTTGTTGAGGCTCGAAGAAAAAGGAAGGGGGGAAAGTGTATTCTTGCCATAGATTTTCTGTTGGGAGTGAGCATTGAAGAAAAGGGAAGGTGATAACAGCGGAAGAGGTGGCTTTTTGCTTTTGGCCTTTTGTTTTCTTCATTTTGCTTAATGTTGAGACTTGAGAAAAGAACTTCTAATGTTGAACCCCAATTCGAGAAGATAATGTGAAGAAAACAAATATTCGTAATTGTTATTATGTCCAAGATCAAACCAATTATGAACAATTGTTGTCCTCTAACAAAAAAAATTTTGACCGATGTTTAGTTATTCATAATCTTCTTCGTAATCTCAAATATCCATGTAGTCCAAAATCATCCCTAAACACCAGCGGGGTTCGAGAAGGATTTTGAATATCATAACAGTTATTCATAATTATGATTTTGTTAAGGAACCTTGCGTACATGCATTTTTTTTTTTTTTTAATCCATTTGAACCAAATCATCCCATCCCCATTTGCACCCCAACGACCAACAAAGCACCCCAAAATTTCTTAAGCTGTGTTGATCACAAATTATTGAAGACATATCCTTAAACTAATGAACCAAAATTACTAATAAACATAATACCTAAGAAACCAAAATTACTAAAATTTTAAGGATATCATAACATTTTAGAGCTTATATGTGCATTGTTGAGTTATTAGAGCAAACTAATAAATATAATGAACCTACATTGAATACAAATTCTTCTTTGTCATGTGGTAGTTTTTTAGCCTCTTATTACGGGTTACACATTTCTAAAAACTTTTTATATTATGTCCAGCTCACATCCGTCATTTATGATAGGGTTTAGGGGTATTAAAAAAGTTTAAAATTCTACTCATCCAGTTGACATAAAAATTAAAACTCTATAAACAATGCTAATTTATAAAAGAAAAAAACATGAAAGCTAAATCATATCCAAGTCCTAACACCAACCGAGAAGTGTATATAAGCCCGTCATTTCCTTGCACTAATACTTATTACACTTCAAAAGTATTTTGTGATCATTTTATTTTGTTCTTTTGTATTATAGTGATGTGTAGATAAATGTCTGTTCATGGGCATCTACGTAGACTTTTTCGTATTTATGGAATGTCACAGAATTTGTATTCAATTTAGGTTCATTTATTTTTAAATTTTTTAGATAAATTTTTCCATGGAGCGTGGCCAAAGTCGTGCAAGACAATGGCGTCAATCATTGAGTCCTGAAGAACATCAAAGATATCTAGCTCGACGACGTCTAATAGCACAAGAAAAAAGACAACAAATTCCAACTCTATATGATGATCATACTATGACATCCCCCAGTAACATACAACAAGAAATTCCTGGTATTTATTTCATATTCCTTTTTCTTTAACTCATACTAATGCAAAAAAAAAAAAAAAAAAAAAAATCTAATTTCTAATTTTTCTTTTAACTATGCAACAAGTAGGTCCCAATAATATACAAGAACGGGTTCAGTTGGCTAACTATGATGTTGAGGTCGACCCCAGTAATATAGAACAACAAATTCCTGGTATTTATTTCAATTTCTTTATTTGTATTTGTTTCACACTTAAAAAATTAGGTTATTTTTTAAGAACAAAATTTAGTGAATTGAAATCTCATTGTATTCTTTTCTTCGATACTTTCATATTGATCTCAATGTTGTAGTTATTTTTAGTGGTAGTCTTACGAAATATTAGACTCACAACTAAATATATTAAATATTAAAGACAAAATTTTTAACTAATCGTATTATAATGTGGTCTATTTATTAGAACAAATTGAGCATGAAAGTGCGAATTCAAGGGTTTTGTCAGATATCACAAATCATGATGACCAAACTTCTACTAGAATGCGTACTCATATGGGACAGTTGGCACATTCAAATAGGTCACAAATATCTTATGGGATGCTCTCAATTCCTCCCCACAATGGTGAGCTTAGTATATAATTTTATCTTTATATAGATATTAGGTACAAAGAAAATTCTTATACTGAATGTTGGATATTCATGTAAAAATATCAGAAGAAGAACATGCAAATAGAACCAATTGTCATGTGCGCCAAACCAGAGGAAGAAGAAACCACAATTGTGCTAGAAATTATAATGAGAATCGGGGTATCCTAGGTTGCCAAATATCTGCTCCAACCACATGTCCGTACTGCTATGCACGATTGTTTGCTCGAGAAACTTTGAATATGTGTTGCTTGAAAGGAAGAATTGTTTTACCCCCAATACAATCCCCACCAGAAATGGTTGCTCTTTTCTCTGACCAAACAAATGAGGGTAGACACTTCAGGCAAAATATTCGAGCTTACAATCATGCATTTGCATTCACTTCAATGGGAGTACACGTGGATGAAAGAATTAATATTGGTGGTCGTGGGATTTACACATTTCGTGCTCAAGGTGCATTATATCATAAGATTGGTGGACTTTTACCAAATGAAGGGAACAGACCGCGATTTTTACAAGCTTATATATATGACACTGAGCATTAAGTTGAAAACCGAATGTGTGAAAGTGAAGTTTTAGATAGAGGTGTGGTTGAAAAGATACAATATATGTTGAACAACCATAATCCTTTTGTTCATACATTGCGAAGCCTCGGACAACGCCAAGATTTGCCGAATTGCAAGTTGATCCTAAAAGAGCAACCAATAGATCGGCGTCAGTATAGTCTACCATCAGCATCACAAGTTGCGGCAATTATAATAGATGGAGATAACGCCACAATTGCAAATGGAAGGGATATCGTGGTGGAGACAATTAGTGGAAGACTTTCTCACGTCCGAGACTATGTTGGATTTTATGATCCCTTACAATATCCACTATTGCTACCTTACGGTACATATGGATGGGATGTTAACAGTCGTGATGATGGTGGAAGAGCAATAACATGTTGCGACTATTATACTTATATGTTACAGGTTTGTACTGATAACATAATTTACTTCCCGGTATATATAGATGAATGATGATTCCTATATTAAAAGCAATATATGAAATTTGCTTTTGTAGATACGCCATAATGGATCATCACTTTTGCTTCGAGGTGGACGTCTCTTGCAACAATATGCTGTAGATAACTACATTAAAATTGAATCACAAAAACTTAGATGGTTGCATTCTAATCAAGCCACAGTTAGAGCGGATCTCTACAAAGGACTTGAAGACTCTCTAAATGCAGGTCAACACAATGCAGGTATATATATCGTTTCAGTCATCGTTATTTAAAAATATAACTTTGTTTAAAGTGTGTACAATATATATAGCTAATTGAAAATAAAATATTATTAGGTAGCATCGGGCGTAGAATTATTTTACCATCATCATTTGTTGGAAGCCCACGTGACATGTACCAACGAAATCAAGACGCAATGACTTTGGTTCAAAGATTTGGAAAGCCAGATCTTTTTATTACCATGACATGTAACCCAAGTTGGGAAGAAATCAAAAGCGAATTGCTCGCTGGACAAACTCCATAAGATCGCCCTGACTTACTCACTAGAGTATTTCGTGCAAAACTTGAGCAACTAAAAGAAGACATCATTGAAAAGGGGGTATTGGGCAGTGTTGTTGCTTACGCATACGTTATTGAGTTTCAGAAACGTGGTCTTCCACATGTGCATATGCTGGTTGTGTTAGATGAAAATGATAAGATCAATAACCCAGATGAGTATGACCGAATTGTTAGAGCTGAAATACCAAATGAAGATGTAGAGCCTCAACTTTATAATGTGGTGTTAAAGCATATGATTCATGGCCCGTGTGGGATTCATAATCCTCTATCTCCATGTATGAAAAATGGGAGTTGTAAGAGAAAGTTTCGCAAACCATTTGCACCAGTCACCGTTCAAGGGAATGATTCGTATCCAATTTATCAAAGGCGAGGAAATCGATTGCCCGTCTCACTTAATCGACAAGGAAACATAATGGTTGATAATAGTTGGGTCATTCCATATAATCCATGGTTGCTGTTAAGGTATGATTGTCACATCAATGTCGAAATTTGCGCAAGCATAAAAAGTGTCAAGTACTTATATAAGTATGTTTACAAAGGCCCAGACAGAGTGACAATTGAAGTGCAATCAGACCCTCAATACGATGAAATAAAGCAGTTTCAGGATGCAAGATGGGTTTGCGCACCAGAGGCATTATGGAAAATATTCAAGTTCATTATTAATCGAATTTATCCATCTGTTGAGCGAATGCAAATACATCTTCCTAATATGCACCAAGTTCAGTTTCGTGCCGATGAAAGCATAACAAATATTCTACATGATGAGAGTACAAGAAAGACAATGTTGACTGAATTTTTTACACTTAATCATGTGGATGCAGAAGCGCGACATTATTTATACATGGAGATACCATCACATTACAGATGGATTCAAGCTCAAAGAAAGTGGTCTAAAACAAAGAATCGTAACAAGGTTATTGGGCGAATATATGCAGTTTCACCTGCTGAAGGCGAAAAATTTTACCTTCGGATTCTTCTTAATCATGTTAGAGGACCAACATCCTTCACAAACTTGAGAACAGTTAATGGGGTTTTGCATCCAACATTTAAGCAGGCAGCAGAACAACGAGGTTTGTTAGAAAGAGATGACAGTATTCGACAATGTTTGTTAGAGACCTCCACAATTCAGATGCCGTCGGCTTTAAGAAGATTATTCGTCACTATATTGGTATATTGTGCACCAATTGGTGTTCGAGGGTTATGGGATGAGTTATGTCCATTCATGATGGAAGATTATGTTTCCATGACTAACATAACTCCCACACTTGCTACCAACATACTCTTGCGTGAGTTGAACATACTTTTGGTTCAATTTAACAAGAGTATAAACGAGTTTGATTTGCCCCAAATGACAAGAGGAAATGAATCAAGTTCAGGAATGACCGGATGTATTAAAGATGAAATATCCATATGTATTCCACAACAAGATCTTGATGCAATTGAACGCTTAAATGATGACCAAAAAAGTGCGTTTAACATAATAATGGGTGCAGTTCAACGATCGGATAATGCAACTTTTTTTGTGGATGGTCCCGGTGGAACTGGAAAAACTTACTTATATCGCGCATTGTTAGCAAGCTTGAGAAGGTTGGGGCACATAGTATTAGCAACAGCATCATCTGGAATAGCAGCTACGATATTGCCTGGTGGGAGGACAACACATTCTAAATTCAAGATACCACTTATTCTCGATGCATCATCGATGTGTTCGATCGGTAAACAATCTGATTTAGCAAAGCTAATACAAAAGGCAAAGGCAATTATTTGGGATAAAGCAACAATGACGCATCGTCATGCATTTGAAGCACTCGATCGAACGTTCAGAGACTTAACAGATATTGACTTACCATTTGGGGGGGAAGATAATGATATTTGGGGGAGATTTTCGACAAGTTCTTCCTGTTATCCGGAAAGGAACCAAGTCCGAACTAATCCAAGCAAGTGTTGTTAAGGCATCATTTTGGTCACAAGTAAAGATTTTAAAACTCAAACAAAACATGAGATCCATAAATGATTGTGAATTTTCAGAATTTTTACTTCGTGTTGGTGATGGGAATGAAGATGTTATTATGGATGATATGGTAAAACTACCTGAATGCATGGTGATACCATGGGAGAGTGACCATTCCATTAATCAATTAATTGCCAAAATCTTCCCTGACTTAGAGGATCATATAAATGATGCAACCTACATGGTGGAAAGGGCAGTGGTAACTCCTACAAATGAAGACGTTGATATGTTGAATGAAAAGATAATCAATATGTTTCCGGGTTTAGAAGAGACAATGTATTCATTTGATTCAGTTGAGGATGACGCAAGGAATTTGTATCAGCCAGAGTTCTTGAATTCAATCTCACTTGGTGGTTTGCCTCCGCACAAGTTAACTCTGAAAAGAGGTGCTCCAATCATGCTTTTAAGAAATATTGATCCGAAATTGGGATTGTGTAATGGTACAAGATTATTGTGTCGTGGTTCTTACCGAAATCTTATTGATGCTGAAATTCTAACTGGACAATTTGCCGGATCCAGAGTTTTCTTACCAAGAATCCCTCTCAAAAGTACTGATACTGCTGGGCTTCCATTTGAACTTACAAGAAAGCAATTTCCAGTGAAACTAAGTTTCTCTATCACTATAAACAAATCTCAAGGTCAGACAATACCACATGTAGGTGTTTACCTTCCAGATCATGTCTTCAGCCATGGACAATTATATGTGGCTTTATCGAGGGGGGTCTCAAAGTCAACCACAACCGTGTTAGTAAAAAGTGGCTCCATAGTAGGCCAACAAGGTGTATTTACACGGAATGTAGTATACAAAGAAGTCTTGCTTCATTCCAGCTAATTATGGTGATTCCTAATAGGTAACAGCTTTATTAACGATAACCTTTCAGTATGCATTTCTCATTTATCAATTAACTCTTTTTATTTGATTTTTAATTTTCTCACTATCGTTTGTAGATTGGCAATGAAAATTTGAAGCATCAATCATGAACAAATGGGTGGAAATTGCAGCATTGATGTCAATATGTAAACTTTCTTTTCAAAAGAAACAGTGACATATACACTCTATGAGTATTGTGAATAATGTACATATTGTTATGTAGGATTTATATTTTGACATTTAAATTGTTTTGTATTTTGGTACGAGTACTTACTGTTTTCATCTACTATTTTTTATTTATTTACATATACTTGCTATCGTTCATAGGCTTTAGGTAGGAACTTGCATCTAAAATCGTATGTTGTTTGATAAGTGCATGAATAACATTTAAATCATTACTTTACACAAAGTAAAAATGAAAAACATGATAACTTTTTAGGACGTGCATGATAAAAAAAAAAGTTCCTCTTTGCACAATACATTTAAAGTATATCTTGACAATTACAATGGGAAAAACTAACACAATACACCTTTAGGGGCGCGTAGCGCCCGTGATGCAAAAATGCCTCTCGCACGCACGTTAGTGCGTGCAGAGAGGCTAGTAATAAGAAAAAGTACCACAATTTCTCAATATTTCTCACTTATAAATGGTAAGTCTTAAGTTAATTTTTGTGAATAACAAGTTCAATATCAATTTATTATTACTTAACATCCTGTAACTTAGCCCAAATATATTGTTTTATAAGGAAAAAAAAAAGTATCTATATAAAATCAACCTTGTAAAATCATTTCTAAATCAGTAATGTCTTGAGTTTCCAATTCAAATCAAATAAATTGATGGACAAATGTCGTAATGATTATCAAATAGTTAAAAGTGGTTTTTTTTTTTAATACATCAATGTATTTACACCAACAGTGAAAATTGAGTTAAGCCACGTTATGAGTCGATGGTAGTAGCAGGACCTTTTTTAGCCAAGTGCCGGGCAGTGCCTATTGGGTTGGGTATTGGGACACCTCTGTGGTTTTTGAAGGTACATGAAATTTACAGAACTGAACAACTTAATCTTTTGATTTCATGGCTTCTCTGCTGCGTCGAATTGCACAATCTTTAATTCCCAAACCCATCAATCAGAAAACCCAACTGATCCACACAAGCTCAGGGCCGCCAAATGACGTCGTCAAATCCATCCGCGACTCGTTCAGAAGCAGCTGCAATTGGGACACTCTGTCCACAAAGTTCGAGTCCGTTAAATTGGACGGAGAGCTCGTCGAGAGTGTGCTGCTAGAACTGAAGGAACCCATCGATGCGAAACGTGCTCTGGGTTTCTTCCACTGGGCAGCTCACAGCAAAGATTTCGAACATGGGGTTTGGTCCTACTCCATAACCATTCATATTTTAGCCAGAGCCAGGCTGCTCATGGATGCAAGAGCATTGCTCGAGTCGGTTTTGAAGAAAAATGTTGGAAATGCTTCAAAGTTTTCGGTTGTGGATTCGTTGCTTAGTAGTTACGAGGTCGCGGCTTCAAGTCCGTTTGTGTTTGATTTGCTGGTGCAGGCTTACGCTAAGCTGAGAATGTTTGAGACTGGTTTTGATATTTGTTGTTATTTGGGGGAACGTGGGTTGCCTTTGAGTCTCACAAGTTACAACACATTGCTTCGTGTCGTCGAAAAATCTGACCGGACTGCTCTGGTTTGGAAGATTTATGAGCATATGATCGAAAACAGAAGGTATCCGAACGAAGAGACGATTAAAATCTTGGTTGATGCTTTGTGCAAGGAAGGGAAGTTGAGGAAATGTGTTGACATGCTGGACAGGATTCATGGGAAGAGATGCTCGCCTTCCGTGGTTGCGAATACTAGTTTAGTTTTCGGGATTTTGGAGGAGGGTAGGGTTGAGCAGGGAATGGTGGTATTGAAGAAAATGTTGCAAAGAAATATGGTTCTTGATACAATTGCTTACTCATTGACTGTATATGCTAAGGTTAAACTAGGAGATGTAAACTCCGCACGGGAGGTGTATGAAGAAATGCTTAAGAGAGGTTTTCGACCAAACTCTTTCATCTGTACCTTGTTTATAGGAGCTCATTGTGAAGGAGGACGAATTGACGAAGCACAATGCATCATGCACGAGATGCAAACTATGGATTTGAAGCCGTATGACGAGACTTACAATTTTCTTATTGAAGGATGTTGCAAAGCCGGAAGAGTGGAAGCAAGCACGAGTTACTTGAAGAAGATGATGGAGTGCGGGTTCATCCCTAGTTGTTCTTCCTTCAACGAGATGGTTGGAAAGTTGTGTGAAACTGGAGATGCAGAGCATGCCAATGAAATGTTAACTACCCTGTTAGATAAGGGGTTTGTACCCGACGAGATTACGTACTCTCATCTGATCAACGGGTTTGAGAGAAAAGGTGACAATCAGGAAGTTGTCAAGCTCTACTATGAGATGGAGTCGAGGTCGCTGTTTCCTGGAATTTCGGTTTTTACATCCTTGATAAAGAGCTTCTGCCAAACAGGGAAACCGGAGGAAGCAGAAAAGTATATTGGATTCATGAAAGGTCGTTCGATAGCCCCGAGTTTATGTACATATGAGCTCCTGATTTCCAGCCACTTGGAGAAGGGCAATTTAGACAGGGCCCTTCACCTTCGGAAAGAAATGGCCAAAAAGAATTAAACCCTGATTGCTTTGTCGTCTTCTATGAAGAAGCGAAACTCGTCGAAGCTTTTATTCTTTGGATTCAGGACATGTTCATGGAGCTGTTTCTGTCTAATATGTACGTAATTCCCTTGAACAGCCGCAAACTGTAATAAACCCACGACTGAACTTAACCTAGTGAATGAACCCGGCCTTCGGGGAGGACGTTGCTCTCAAGTTTCAACCACTTATGCTGGCTATATAACGTTAAATCGCATCTGGTCATACAATACAATCTACTAAACTGAATAATCGGACTAAACAAGCAGGAAAAAAAAACCAGATCTGCATCAATTAGAAACCCTGAAAACTTGCATTTTGATTTGTATTGTAATTCACTTTTAAGGATGCTGGTGCCGATCAAGTAACGATAAACAGAACCGAGGAAAACTCCGGAACAAATTTACATGCGTTGATTTCCAAAAATGAAACTGATCTAACAACCAGGATTTCACATAGATATTAGCTGGCTGTTCAAAACATGAAGATGTAATGGAAGTCGACAGCCAGAAACCTAACAAAAGCTTTGCGTCTTCAAGCTCTATTCTTCTACGAACAAAAAGATGAAGCTCATTTCTTCAAGCTCTATTCTTCTGCGATACAAGGAGGACAATTAGTTAAAGAATTCCAGCAAACATTTGTACAAAAAGTTTCAAGAGTTTCCAGTAACCATTTCCATAAAAAGTTCCTAACTGATATTGTAAATGCAGTTAATTTGTAAACCAAAGCCAAACAAAGAAATCGGAAAATTACGAGAAAGGACTACAGGAAACAGAAACAAGGGATGAAAATGGACAAGAAGTTACCGTTTCTTGAACAAATTGCATCGAACAAACAGAAGCATCCAGAACCAGTGAGAATGGTAGTACAGAACAAGTTAATCAATACATAACTTCAATGACTTGTGTATCTATGAGCCAACCTACTGTGTCCAACAAGAAGGGCGTACTTGAAAGTGCTTTTGATTGTGTCAAAATTGCCAACACATAACCAAAGACGCCTTCATCAATAAATGGCAAAGACAGGAAAAAAGAAGCTTTTTGGTTCAGAAAAAAAACCTTCGATGCTTCCTAAACAAGAACCTAACAAAGTGTGGAATGAGTTTATTGTGTGCTTTTAACAAAGTGCCACTAAATACCTAGTAAAGAACTACTGTCCAAAGGCAAAAGGAAAGCAAAATTATGAAAACATCAAGCAAAGAAATAGTAGACACGGGACATTGTTACATTCATGACATGAAACACTAGAGATGATGATAGAAAAATTACATTCGAAGTGCAGCCTGTCCTGTTAACAGCCGAGTAAACAAACACGTACAGTTCCAAATCATTCCACTCGTTACCACACCTTTTAGCCGAAGCCTAATCTCAGCATATCACAAACGAGAACCATCGACCAAGAGAGCTGTTATAGCCATTTTTCAGTAGTGCTTAATAAAACCAGAAAAAAATTTAAAACAAACAACAAAGCTTGGAAAGAGATTGAGAGGATTCTCCTTTACCTCCTAACAAATTATTTCATGTTTCATGTTCTGGATCAAGACTGCCATAGTAATTGGGTGAAACAAGGCTCTCCATGTAGATCCCAGCGTTTTCAAATGCAGGAAATTCCCGAACTGACAGATTGCGAAAGCTTTTCTCGTTAAAATCATACATACCAAACAGATAGTCGAGCAGCAACAGATCATGACTGTCCTTCCAAAAACTCGTATGATATAGTTCAGAGTATCAGAAGGAGGTCTTTATGTTAGTCCAAGACTGCCTAATTCCATAGTTCTTCATGACCCAAAACTCATCATGAATTTTAAAATCGTCACAACGTGTTAAACATAAGCAATCCCTCAAGACACCCAACACATAGTATTCATTTGGGATAAAACCGGAACCTTTAAGTGGCAGTGGAATCTCTCGAAACTCCTCCTCAGCTAAATGGAAAGACACAATCACGGGTGATGACTCCTTGCCAACTTTTGTCATCACCCAATGAACACTTCCATTCAGCAGAACCCCATGAGTCGTATCGGCGTCATTGTACTGAATAGGACTTTTAACAGTGAATAGACACTAAAATCAAAAGTGTCCAACCGCTTAGAATACACTGCACAAACCACCTTATAATCCTCAGCCGAGTGATCAAATCCAAACCCCTTGTGATCGAAATATTTCGGTCCCTCGGGCAGTTTCTTGGCTTCCCCAGTAGCCGGGTCAACCAGATACAACTACTCCGGCTTACCCAACTTGCACAACAACAATCCCTCGCAGTACAACAAATCCTCAATCCTACCACATGGAAACTCAGTACGAACCAAATCTACCTCAGGAGCTACCAAATCACCAATGTCACTATAATTTTCATTGTAACTCAGAGGTAAGTTATCAAGGTTCAGAGAGTAAATGGAATTACCATCTGGCATAGTAAACATGATTCTTCGTCTTCGGTAAAACGTATCTTTGTTCTCAGATGATTTCTTAAAGTGAAATTCACAAAATTAGGGTTATAATTAGGGATTTCCAGGGCTTGGATACAAACCTGAAGCGGCACAGTGATTTGGGAGGCAGCCATGAAAGAATCTCCACGATCATGTCCCATGGGAGTACAGGATTTCCTGCGTCCATCAGCTGATGCTCCTCCATTTTCTCGGGAAGTAGCTCCTCCGCCATTATCTCACGCAGCTTCTTCTTCCCCGTACCGGAACAGGCGTTTCCCAAGTCTGAAAACCAATGGGTGTTTCTTGTTGGAAGTCAAAAGCAAAATGAATGTAATAGGAAAAAATGGCAATAGTTGAAATTGTTGGCTGCACAACTATCTTTGACAGATAGCATGCTTTTAATCTTTCTACAAGCTGCCTTGTTTGTTTTTCAACATCAGCAGCCATACATGACTTTTGCATGGATAACATTCATGTTTGGAAAGTCTCGTAAAATCTCTACAAGAGAGATGTGTATGTACGTTTGAAATATCCAATTCCATCTAGAAGCTAGGAATCAGTTTGTAAACTCTTTTCATATGTCAGAGTATTATTTTTATCAAAGCTTGCTGCTTCTTTTTCTTTCAATCGGTCCAGTTTCGAACATAGTAGAAGTGAGAGGTGTGATAAAGTTTGTGAACTTATTACACACGTAATTGGCATTAAGTTAGCAAACTTTGATAACAACATTTGGTATCAGGGCCAAAATTCTATTCTGGCAAGTAGAGCAGCTATGGCGTCCAACTTGGTGCAGCTCCAGGTTCCCACATTGAAGCAAGAAAATTATGAAAGATGGTACATCCAATTCAAAGCATTGTTTGGATCACATGAGCTATGGTAAGTTGTCAGTATTGGGTATGTTGAACCCACGGCTAAGCAAGAAGTTGCCTATACTGCCGAGCAAAAGGACACTCTCAAGGACTTACGAAAGAAGGACAAGGCGGCGTTGTATCTTCTGTACCAAGGTCTGGAAGATGCAATATTCGAGAAGGTTGCAGAAGCAACAACCAACAACCAAGTTTGGTACACTCTGAGCACAATTAACAAAGGAGTAGATCGGGTAAAAAGAATCAGACTCCAATCCTTAAGAGCAGATTTTGAGGCTGCTTATATGAAAGAAGGAGAAAACATTTCAGACTACTACTCTCGACTACTTGTAATTGTGAATCAAATGAAAAGGAATGGTCAGAAGCTTGACGATGTTCGTGTCATAGAGAAAATCCTTCGATCCTTTACATCCAACTTTGAGCATGTTATGACTACTATTGAGGAATCCAAGGACATGGAAACTATGTGTGCAGAGTAATTGCTAGGATCCCTCCTAGTTCACGAGCAACGCATTCAAAAGAATGCAAGCCCCACAACGTTAGAGCAAGTTTTGGAGTCAAAGCTGCATATTGACAAGTCAAGTAGAGGTCATAGACAACATAACTCACGACGTGGGAGTTCATCTAGCCATAGCTAAGGACGAGGCTGCGGAATAGGTTGAGTCTATCCACAAAATCGTGGTTAGTCTCAAGAGTGAAGGCTTGCTCGAGGAAATGCACATATCCAATGTCACAACTGTCAGCAATATGGACATTATGCCAATGAATGTTCATAAAAAAATGGTGAGCATGTCAACATGGCAGAATCGAGTGAAAATGCCAATGAGGAACTTACTGTCTTACTAGCACACCATGATTCCAGCATCCAACAAGATATTTGGTATATGGATTCTGGTGCAAGGAACCATATGTGTGGGAAAAATGAGTTCTTTGCAGAACTCAAAGATGGGGCCTATGGATTAAGGAGTCTTGGTGACTCCTCAAAGCTGGCAGTTGAAGGCAAAGGGAAGATTAAGATCATCCAGAAAGATGGTTTGGAAGAATACATCTCTGATATCTACTGCATACCAGATATGAAAAGCAACATTTTGAGCATTGGTCAATTGCTCCATAAAGGGTACATTATACATATGAAAATATGCTTCTCACTCCCAGAAATGCAAGGAGAAAAGCTTATTGCACGTGTTCAAATTTCAAAGAAACGAATGTTCCCATTGAATTTGAACAAAAGGATTGGAAGCTGTCACATAGGGGTGATTGAAGATGAGTCATGGAAATGGCATCTTCGCTTTGGCCAACTTCATTTCAATGGTTGAAAGCTACTGTCCGTTTGAGGAATGGTTCGTGGTCTAGCTTAGATAAAACCCATAAACCATGTATGTGAAGGTTGCGTGCTCTCATTCCCTGTTGGTGATGCATGTAGAACAAAGGCACCACTGCAATTGGTACACATAGATATATGTGGTCCATTAGATCTAATGTCCTATCGAGGTAATAGGTATTTTATTACTTTCATTGATGATTTTAGTAGGAAGACTTGTGTTTAGTTTAACAAAGGAGAAGTCGGCTACCCTAAGAATTTTCAATGAGTTCAAGGCATCCACATAGACTGAGGGCAACCATAAGCTTGTGGTTGGGAGATCAGGCAGAGGTGGAGAGTACACCTCCAATATTTTCCAAGCATATTACAAGGAGTAAGGAATTAGGAATCAACTAACTGCTGCCTACACCCCATAACAAAATGAGATAGTCGAGAGAAAAAATCGAACCATCTTTGACATGACAAGATCCATGCTTAAGGAGAAGAGTTTTCTAAATGAATTGTGGGCAAAAACTGTAGCTTGTTCGATTTATTTGTTGAATCAATATCCAACAAAGAGTGTAAAAAGGATGACACCACAAGAAGCTTAGAGTGGATAAAAGTCGAATTGGACACCTAAGAGTTTTGGGTGTGTTGCATATGCTCAGTTTCGTGAAGCCAAGATGAGGAAGCTTGATGATCAAGGTGAGAAGTGTGTGTTTATGGGCTATAGTGAAGAGTCCAAGGCATACAAGCTTTATAACCTACTAACTAGCAAACTAGTGGTTAGTAGAGATGTCATCTTCAGTAAGGAAGAGATATGGAAGTGGAACAACCAAGAGGTTAGTAAGGAGAAGATTGTTTCCACTAATTTTGAACAGTCAGAAGTTGTACTACCTGTTGAGCAACAACGTGCTCAATCAATCACAACAACTCCAATGCATAGAACTGCAAGGAGTGGTCCTACATTTAGTGAATAAAGTAGCTTCTCAACTCTAATGAGGCTAAGAAGTTTCACTGAGATATATGGACAAGAAGAAGAAGAAGAAGAATAAGCCAACTTTTTCTGCTTATATGTAGACCATGAGTCTCTCTCATTCAATGAAGTTGTGGAAAAAGATTGTTGGAAAACAACCATGTAGGAAGAAATCCATGCCATCGAGAAGAATGAACTTGTGAGTTGACAAAGCTCCCACCAAATCAGAAGGCTATTGGTGTACAAGATCAAATGCACTGCAGATGAAAGTGTGGATCAATACAAATCGAGGCTTGTAGCCAAGGGCTACAAACAAAAGTATGATGTGGACTATGACGAAGTCTATGCTCTAGTTGCAAGACTTGAAACGGTAAGATTGTTAGTCTCTCATGCTGCTCAACATAAATGAAAAATTTATCAACTAGATGTCAAGTTAGCCTTCCTTAATGGAGTTCTTGAGGAAGAAGTGTACGTGGAACAACATGAAGGCTTCCAAGTACAATGAGAGAAGATAAGGTGTACCGTTTGAAGAAGGCTTTATATGGCCTCAAGCAAACATCGTGAGCTTGGAACTCACGGATTGACAACTACCTTCACCAAAATGGATTTTGAAAAATATCCATATGCTTATTCAGTTTACATGAAGACTGGTGAAAAAGGGGAGTTCTTAATTCTTTGTCTGTATGTAGATGTCTTGTTGTTTATAGGAAACAATGAAGCTATGTTCTGTGAGTTCAAGCAATCTATGTTCAGTGAATTCGAGATGACTGATAATGAATTCATGTCATACTTTCTTGTCATAGAGGTGAAGCAAGAAAATGATGGTATCCCTAAATCTCAATAGAGGTACATGAGAGACATTTTTGAGAAGTTCAAAATGGCCAAGTGTAATGCTGTCAACACTCCAGTTGTAACTGGATTGAAGTTGTCCAACGAAGGAGAAAGTGAGTTTCTAAACTCAACCGTGTACAAGAGCCTTGTTGAAAAGCCTGAGGTACCTTACAAGCACAAGACTGGATATAGTTTATGGTGAGCAGGAATTCACTATTGGTCATTGGGTTTATTTGCGTCTTCAGTCTTATCGTCAAACCATTGTTGCTAATCGCTACTGTCATAAATTACCCTCTGGATATTATGGTTCTTTTCTAGTCATACAACGAATTAGAGAAGTGGCCTACAAGCTTGACTTACCTCCTTCAGTGCGCGTCATCCCATTTTCCATGTGTCGTTGTTAAAGAAGAAATTGGGAACTCATGTGATTACCTCTCCCACCTTGCCTCACATTCTTCCTGAAGATGTTCAGTGGCTGCCGAAAAAGGTTTTGGAGCGTGGCTTGGTAAAACGGAAAAATGTGTTGGTAGTTCATTGGTTAATTCAATGGTCGGGGTTTCCATAAGAAGGTGCTACATGGGAGGATGCCAATGACATCTAGACTCGGTTTCCAGAATTACAGGCTTGAGATCAAGCCTCATATGAGGGGGGATGGATTGTTGAGAACTATATGTATGGACTCTTACAATTAGCCCAGTTACACCACAGAGGAGTATACATATCGTATATCTCGTAGTAGTTTGTATTCTGTATTTCTAAGTATGACTTGTATTATTACCCTTCAACAAGTCATGAGTTTAGCATGAATGAAATATTCTCTCTCTCTCTCTCTCTCTCTCTCTCTCTCTCTCTCTCTCCCCCCCCCCCCAGGGACCTGAACCCAAGTTCCTATCATTCTTCAAATACCTCGTCTATGAAATGAGTCCCCAAAAGGACAATGACGCCAAGTGAGTGAAGTTATAAGAGACACCTTCAAGGTTGAACTTGGTCAACCCTTCAAAGGATGGGAACACTCACAGAGCATTTCAGCTTTTTCTAGTCACCATCGTTTGATTGACCATCGTGTACTAATTTCGATTGCTATGTCATTAATTTTATTTCTAGCTTGTATTAATCAAGAGTGTTTAATTTGCTTCTCTCAATTGTACATAGGAATTCAGATTTGATACGTAATTATTATGGTTGATCTATTGTAGCTTAGACCAAAATTTCTACCACTTAATTAGAGTAGATTATCTTTATACTATTTTAAGGGTATGCTCCCACCACTCAGAGTACAATATCCTTGTAAAAATATGAAAATAATAAATAAAAAAATCAAAGTATGCTAGTTCCAAACACCCCAACATATAGAATTATGTAGGACTAATAACTAGATTTTATATTCTTTTAAGTTGATGTTGAAAATTGGTTACAAAGTTCAAAAGAGAGTCTCATGGTTGGTACGTGATCAATTCTAATGAAGGATAATTATGTCAAACAACTAGTTAGACATATATTGACATGATTTCAAAAGAGTGCTACTAAGCCCACCCCATTGTCTTATTTTTCCATCCACACTTTAATGAAAATGTTAATAACATGTTTATCCTTGTAGAAAAAGACTACCCATTTCTCTCCACCACTGTCTCTCTTCCCCGTTCTTCTCTCTTCCATTTCATCTCTCTCCATCAGAGAGAAAGATCCAGTTTTTTTGGCCGCGGAAGAAGTTCAAGAATCTGCCGGTAGCCAGCATTTCTCATTGTTCATTTCTATGATTTCTAGGGCTCCAATTCCAAATATGTTAATCAATTTGTAGTGTTTTCCAATAAATTTTTATCTTTTCAACGTTTTAATGCAATTTTGAATTGCATTTTAATTTGATAGCTTCCAACTCATTTGAATCAAATCTCAGTTTTAGAATTTTTTTACTTTCACTTTTTGGATTTAATTCTTTCAATTCGAACGAAATTAGTTGAATTGAGTAAGCAGATCTCTTGCTCTCTACAACTCTCCAACAAAACCAATGACTCTGGCTTTCAAGGTTGTAAATTTTCACTAGATAAATTTCTGGGTTTGTTCAGTTTGTACTGTTCGAGATTTGCAATCTTGATTTTGGTGTAAAGTTAGTTCAGGGGAAGGGAATGGTGGTGGAAACAGAACATTGATGGTGTGGTGGTATAAAGGTTATTTTAGGAATAATAGTGCGTGGGAAAATAAGATTTAAATTTTTAAAATTTTTATATTGGTGGGATAATAAGGTGGGTGGAAAAATAGGACAATGGGGTGGGTTTAACAACACTCTTTCAAAATATCAAGGTGTAAATGTGAGAAAATTAAAACATTGTGCTCCATTTTGAACACCCTACAAACGTCAAAGGATGTAAAAGTAATTAGCCTGCTTCTAATGGAACATAAATTAGAAAAGGAAAAGAATCCCTTTTAGATTTAGAAGGTTTGAAACCAAATTTCATGGTTTGTGTTAAATCAAAATTGTTCATATTTTTTAGGAAAATTTTATTTGGACCAGTTATCTTATCTCTACACCCAACTAAAATGTTTTATCCACTAAACTTTCAAGTTTAACCTTAAATAAGTAAATAAGAAAATAAATATCGATGTTTCTATCTCTACATCTAATGACCCAAAACCTAGCGCACCACTCCACCCCTCTATTATTTTCGGCGAAACAAACTGCTATCCCGTTGGCATTCTCCTCCGACCTAGAAAGCACTTCCTGCAATGTCTCCTTCAAAACATCAGTCAAGAAGCACCCAACAAACATACCAAATGGTATCACCAATTTATAGTTTCTGGAGATGGAAAATATGATGTCTGATAAGAAGCTGAGGGTGTCCAAGTAACATATGACCATATGAATTCTTTTTTTCCAAGCAAAGCAGCTGCTCTAGTGCTGCATATGCTGCTTTTCCCCCCACAGACTC
Source organism: Pyrus communis (assembly GCF_963583255.1). Lineage (NCBI taxonomy): Eukaryota > Viridiplantae > Streptophyta > Magnoliopsida > Rosales > Rosaceae > Pyrus > Pyrus communis. The sequence goes on from NC_084810.1 coordinate 10,016,899, forward strand.
CTTCACTGGGGCAGGTATGGCTTCCCGCAGCTTCTCCTTCACAAAAGTGGTTTTGATTTGCAGCTTCTGCTTATTTTCTTTTTTGGATTCTCCAAATTGTGCCGTGGATGAAACTACTTTTACACGACTTGGATTTCGATTATATTACTGCATATGGTCTTGATAATTTACCCCTAAAATTTCCAATAAATAATCCCAATTGAAAATTTTGGAGCCCATGGTCGTGCGTGATCTTGATAGAATTTTTTGCTGTCACTTGGGTGGGTTTTGCCGAAAATAATGGAAGAGTGCAGTGATGTGCTAGGTTTTGAGTTATTGGGTGCAGAGATAAAAACATCAAGGTTTATTTTCTTATTGTTATTTATTTAAGGGCAAACTTGGATGTTTAATAGAGAAAATGTTTTAGTTGGGTGTAAAGATAAGACAACTAGGTCCAAATAAAATTTCCCTATTTTTTATTTTAACTTTTTGTGTCAGACAAGATAAATATTTTTTCACATATTTCGTGAATAATTAAGAAGCAATTCTTTTAAAATAGCACCCGGAACATTATCAGGAGGTTCAATTCCTAAAAAAAATCTGGCAAACTTGAACCATTAATGTGCCATTGTGTTCACATAACGTAGGACAATGAAAACTCAAGAATCAACGAAAGATTGTAACCACGGTTTGACGTCGTAGACAACCATGCTCAACGGTGACAAATTTTGAATAGGGAGGCAATGGAGGTGAGAAAGGAAAAACGTACTAGATTGGGAAGAAGGAATAGCAAAGGAATAAATGAAACATTCTATCTCAGGTTCATTAATTTAAGGAAACATGTTTAATTCCTTAAACCAATAAATCATCTCAATTATGACACTATTTCCTCTTGTACGTTTCTTTAGCCCTTTTCATTTTCTCTTGTAAGTTTTTTTGGGAAGGAGAAGGAAGTTGTTTGAAGAGAAATGGAAGGATCTTCTCGTTCCAGTGGAAAGAGTTGTGTGCAATGCCTGAAAGAGTGTTCTCAAACAAACAAAAAACAGGAAGGTCTGAAAAAAATAAGGAATCTAATAGTCAGTATTGGAACTCGGCTCTCTCTCTGTCTTGTCGATATTATGTTGTTGATGTCACAAGGATCGGATGAGATGATCGATAAGTTCCAAGAGTTCAGTCGTAAGATTTATGCGCTACAGACTAAAGTTGATTGGGATGGTTGTGCTATAAATGAAAGAGTCACTAGTCTTCTGGGAATAGCGGATCGTGAATTGGAAAAGATTAACATGAAGAGGATGCAGGCAATGGGGGGAAGATTGGCTACTATGGAAGGCTACAATTATGGAACTGAGCTGTTTGAATGCTTCTGCATAATAATGCTCGATGAAGGACTGGAACGATTACTCTCTGCAGTGATTTCAAGGATGGAGTTTGTTTTGAGCATTCCATTTTCGCCCGAATCGCTAACATGGATGCTAACAAGACCACCAATCCTGGATGAGATGGAAACGAAGGTAAGTGCATGCATAAGGGTCTTCATTGACTTCGTACTGGATGCAGAGCCAGTAGTGAATGAGTTTCGCAATACAATGCGACCGAAGATTAATCAACTGTGGAACAATTTCGGTCATCTTAAGAAGAATGAAAGAGCAAAAGACTAAAGATGTCAATGGGTATGTTTAGGTTGTTTAATTTCTCGATTTATTGTCTTACTAGTTATCGCTATTTGTTAATTATTGCATTTGATGTGCCGTTTATTTATTTGATACAGATACATATAAATTATTTATGCTCCCGTTAGTAGTTATATGAATTTATTGGCATGTTCTACTTTTTTACAATAGAGATAGAAGAGTATAATTATTGGTTAGATAGGGTCATTCGTTCATTTTATAATGAACATATTGCTATTTTTATGTGTAGAAGGATGTGAATAAGAAATTTTTATACGAAAGAGCGCAATTATTTAGGAGTAGTTGGTAGAAATACAACAATATCATTCAAACAACAGGGCCAACAAAATTGGGAAGGGACACGTGGCCCGGCAATATGTGGCTTCGTCCCGGCCTGAAAAAGAGAAAAACCCAACAAATATGTCAAAAATAAATGTAAAGACAAAACAAAATATTCCCTAAAGAATCATGCATAAATTACGCTAAATGTAAAGAAACTCAACCAGTATAATGTATAGGTTAGATAATAGTTAAATACACGCTAGGTCGTATTATCTAGTTGAATACATTTAAATCATAGTACCTAGTTGAATAGTACCTAATCGAGTATATTTCATATAGTACCTAATTGAATATATCTAATGTGAATATGAGCAATCCCAACGCCAAATTCAACAGTTCATGCATACATCAAAACAATCAAAATCTGACAACAAAAGCTACAAACACGAAAAGAGGATCTTCTGGAATTTTCTCTCCGTGTAAGAGACCTTCCCTCTCCTTGCAGGCGATTCTTACCCTTTCGTGTGAGTGGCTCTCAATCGTGTTCAAGTTTGTTGCCACTGATTCTAATTGCGGCTGAGATTGGTGGGTGTTCTTTTATTTTTGCCTTTGTCTCCCTCTCTTCTCCCCTTCGCTGCTTTTTCCCCCTTGCTTCCTGGTTCGATTTACCCTCTTCTTATCCCATTGGTGTATCTCCTCCTCCTTCCTCTAATTTCCGATCTTTAGTCAAGTTTCGTTGTGATTTGCGGCTTGTCAAGTCGGTGAGTTTTGATCTAGTGCTTCCACTAGGTAGGGTGTTCCAAACACCATCACTTTCTCTTTGTTGTTTGCCTTGGATGGTAGTGTTGCTCGTGGATTTCCACGCGCTTCTTTCACTTTGCTGCAAGTTCTTTTGTAATCTATGGCTGTGCTTGGACTGAAGATTGGAATTGATTGATGGGATTGCTGTGGCAAGGCTCGGTTGGGGGATGGGATTTGTGCAGATCGACATGCACTTCTGTAGCAGCGTTGGTTCTGGCAGTGGTTGTAGCGAACCCTCGGTTGTTTTTAGTTTTCTGTTTTCTTGGGTCCCAACTTTTGGTTGGGCTCTTTTTTGGTTTGTTTGGAAGGTCCCATTTTGCTTTGTGTGCATGTATTGGACCTTTGTTGTAAGTTTGTTTTGTTTGAAATAAATGTTTCAAAGCTACAAACACGAACAAAATCCAAGAAGAAAAAATGAAAAAATATAATCAAGCACAAAAGGTTGATGGTATTAATCACATTCCTCTTGGTTGTAAATTGTTGACCTCCACGAAAATATATGTCATATATATGCCATTCAAAACAAAGAGGAAGAAACGAGAAAGCAGAGAGACCCAACACCACCAATACTGAGCAAAAAGAAAGCATAGAGAAGAATAAATCGTGTAACATTAGACGTATGTGAAGAAAAAATCAACCAATATGTGGATATTTGCTTTCCCCCATTCCTTCTTGCATGCATAAGGTGAATATTTTGCTGCGTTGAATGGTAGGCCTATTTGAAGGACTGAAATTAATTTTTAATCTTATAGTAGGGATTAGTCTGCATGTGATATTTGACAAGGACTGAAATTGTGTTTGTCTCATTGCTTGTCTGCATGTGATATTTGACAAGGACTGAAATTGTGTTTGTTTCATTGCTTTGATATTTGACAAGGACTGAAAATGTGTTTGTTTCAGTAAATTGAAAGAACAGTAGTGAAGAGTAGGCGCGAAGAGGTTGCTTTCCAGACGCTAACAGGCTCTCTTTCGTTGTTGTTTATATCCTTTGCATTCCCCCTCCCTTCATCTTTAACCTATGAGATGAATAGGAAAAATAATATTCTGTCCAGACAGAGAAATAATTGACCTTTCAATTTATGTTTCTTTTATAACATTACTTCATTTTCTATACGCCTTGTATTAATTTCTTTCATGCACATTCGGCTTCACCACAGAAGAAGGGTGAACCCGTGTATCGTTCTGCTCCGTATGATTTACGATTATGGGAATGACAATATATATACACACATACACAATGCATGCAATGGTGAATGACTGCATAAAAAAAAGATAAATTTCATTAAGCGTGAAATGTTCGTACCTACAGATACAAAATCCACAATATACTAATTTCTCAAATTCACATTTATCTTTTTTACTACGATAATTTAGTGTTTTTTGGGTCGAAACCACATTAATACTTTTACTACGCATTATCCCAATATAAAGCAATTGTAAAGCACGTTAACGGTCTTGAATCGCTGAAGGTGAATCTCAATAGCAAGGGCAAGCATCCAATAGTCCTTAATGAACTGCAGGAGAACAAAATGTATCATTTCTATCAACCTTCATCTCAATTTCATGGCAACATGCTCAAAACCGATATACCCGTTACTAGAATCATGCATCAAAATTTTTCAATCCAAACTACACTTAAACCCATTATGATCATATTATTCATCAGAATATTCACTTAACCTCAACATTCACTTTAAACAGCATAAATGTAGATTAAACGTTAAATGAAGCCTTCAAACAAAGCAGTAAAAATCTAATAGATGAGAGTAACCACGTACACTCGCAGGTTTAAAATTATGCCCCTATCATATTTCCGTATGTATATCACATGATGGCCAAACACATTTAACATTTCATCAAGGTTGCAGTCTTGGAGCAAGAACAATATACATTTAAGTTTCAAAGCAGCTAAAACATCCAACTTCTTCGTTTTACACAAACTATAGCATGTTGCTAGGAATCATCTTCTTGATTCGTTAATTAATGCATGAATACTTCAAATTGATAATTTCATGAACTGTACAAAAAACAACTTAGACCTATATATGGCTCCAAGAGGTCTGTCAAACAAGAAGCAATACTAAGTAACCTGCAAGAATATAACAGTAGTAATGGCAAGAGGAAAATAAAATCACGAATTATTTGGCAAGAGAAAGATATACGGAAATTGAGAAACAGATGCGAAAGAAACAAGAAACACAGATAAATTTTTTCTTCTTACCTCTCTGGCGCCTATCTACACTCTCTCATGCTTCAGTTTTCAGTCAATATTGCGAGGATAGTTTAGCGAAACAAGACTCTCCACGTAGAAACCCGCATCACTTACTTTAGGGAAATCATAAATGTTTATGCAATGCGAGCTTCCATCACTAAAGTTGTACATAACCAGCAGCTTCTTGTGCTGGCAAATCAACAGAACATAATCTTTCTTCCAGCAACCTGCATGTACTAACGAGAATGGGATGAAACAAGAGAACCTTTTTTCAGTCCAAGACTCCCTGACTCCATATTCCTTCATAACCCAAAAGTCAGTATATTGTTCATCTACATGAGAAGAAACCCAATCTGCTATGCACAGAAATTCCCCGAAGACACCCAGTTTATAGTGTAGTGGCTTATAAGAAGTAAATGGTACTGGAATTTCTCGAACCTCCTCCTCTGCTAAAAGGAAAGATATAATCACCCACGAGTCATCTTGGGCTATCTTCACCAACCAATGCACGCCTCCATTCAGCATGAAGCCAATAAAACAGAACATAGCTTTGTAGGGAAACCGCCTTTCAATCACTCGCCAAAAACCGGTTTTCAATGAATAGACAGCAAACTCGATCTCATCCTTCACGGACCACCCATTTACCACTTTGTAATCATCACTGGCATGATCAAAACCGAACCCGAAAAGACTTAGTGTGTCAAAAGATGGTGGCTTGGGCAGTTTCTTATATTCCCTTATTGCTGGGTTGACCAGATATAACTCTTGTCCATTTAACTTGAACAACACTAACCCATTGCAGTAAGAAATCAAGACCCAGAAATTCGGCAACGGCAACCCATCAAGACTGGACTGTTCAGGATGAACATAGTCCAGATTACTAACCACAACACTTTTACCGATATTCTCAGTAATACTTTCTCCATCATCCAGAAATCGACTGTCTTGATTGAGAAGTTCATCAAGGTTACAAGAGTAAATGGAATGACGTTTTTCATTAGTAAATACAAGTCTCCGTCTTTGGAACAAAATGTGCTTATTGTCAATTGTTCTGTTAAGCTGGATTTTAGCAAAGTTGGGATCGGAGATGAAGGAACGACATGGCTTAGATACACACCTGAATCGGCCTAATGATTTTGTTGGCAGCCATGAAAAAATCTCGCGTATCATCTCCCATGGAAGGTTAGGGTTCTCTTCCTTCATCATTCGCTCCGCGGTTTTCTTTGAGCTACAAAAGATGGTTTTTTGGTGAGTTACTAATTTCGGAATTCTTTCTTTGAGAATAAGAATATGAAGATGAAGTGAAGATGAGAACAAGAGCAATATATAAAGGAGAACAAGGGATTTGGCTGTAAGATACAGATGAAATAGCTAATTAGATATTAACGGAAGGCCGGCACTACAAAGCAAAGTAGACGTTGTCTCAAGGCAAACCAACTATAAGAACAAACCAACTGAAAGAAGACAAGAAACTGTCATAGTTCTGGTCAAACATTTGGGCAGAAGTAATGAAATTGAAGTGGGCTGTAAAATTTATTTGCTGGTTTTAAAAGAAGAGTAATGCTAGGAGAGTACATTTCGGACCACATTTGCGTATTAAATGATGCATATAACCAATATTTAATGAAATAAATTTAGTAATGTGGTACACCATTACAACCCATACCTTAAAATAGTATAATTTATTCTCGTGACATGGGAAATGACTATTTTGCCCTCGAGTGGGTGACTAAATTAAATTATCTAGCCTCAACTCAAGAATTATATCCTCGCACTTTCTTAAGTTTCATAAACTTTATTTTTGTATGTAAGTTTTGCCTCAAAATCGAATTATGAAACGATACCCGAGGGTCTATTTGTAATTAAATTTAATTGGAGGACAAAACCGTAATTTCACTCAAAACAATTTTAAGTAGGGTTATACCCACTCTCGGTCTCGAGAGATTTTTCAATGTGACCGTCACACGAGATGGTACACCACATGTCTTTATATAAATGGTGGGTTATGTGTGTTAAAAGGTTAATAACTTAAAAATTAAAAATTTCCACCACTTGCATAAAAACACATGGCGTACCATCCGTGTTCTAAAAATTTATACTCGGTCTCCTTCTCCTTCTCCCTCTTCTCTCTCTTCTCCCTCATTTTCTGTAACCCCTCTCTCTAAGCTCTTGACTCTCTCTATCTCTCTAAGCTCCGAGAAGGAAACCACCCCATTCCCCTCGATTTCGACCAAACCAACTCCCAAAAATCGAACTGTGAACCTTTGGGACATGGGGAACTCATCTGTGGCATTGCAAGTTGCATTGAGTGTAAGAATCCTATGTGGACTCAACTAGTTAGGATAAAGGAGAAGTAATAAGTTGGTAATACAAATCAAATAGAGTTTGAATACGTGTAAAGCTACATCCTATAATTAAGGAATACACTTCCAACATGCGTTTGAAAATAAGCACTAATCACAACTGCTCCATATACGGTTGGGATTGGGTGCAACGGGTGAATAACCAACCCTCCATAATAGATGGAAGTTGGCTACCATTGCATCTATATAAAATGAATTCCCTGCTCACAGAGAAAGTGTTCTACGTTCAAGGGGTCTATCACCATTAGAATATAAAGGTCTCTAAGTGAGTAGAAGAGTTCTTTAACAATCACGATGGCTTTGACAGTTATGCTGCACAAATGCGTTCTCCTGAACCTACTGATATGGTACTACTATCGTTGCTTCAATAGGTTTGTCTTCAACCCTTGTGTCTGATTGTGGTCTAGGGTTAATGTTAGAATAAGATTTGTTCCAACATTTGGTATCAGAGCCAACTTAACATGCCCTAGATCCATTGTATAATTATATTGCATGATTCTGACAGATAGACATTCCGCCTCCATATTCATGTACAACCATTTTCATATTTGAGATGGATTGATCAGTAGTAACATCAAAAGAATAGGATTTACCATAACGATCAACAAGATATATAGAATCTGCCTTCAAATTGAACAACATTTGGTCCCGTCGATGACAAGGTTGTCAAAACCCAAATAAATTTGGGAAGACATCAACGAATTTGTGGGCCTTCATAAGGATTTTTAATCATTGTCAATGGGTACCGAACTGTATCACTAATAAATCCATATCATTGGGGTTGTAGTGATAGCACAAAGGGTGTGTATATCCTTTGCAGTCAAACGCTATGACTCGCAAACCAGGATAAATTATTTTAGCGACTCCAATCTCTCCACAACTAAATTAATGCTTTCTAGGCAACGCAGCCCAATCTGGGTCCGTAGATTCCCTTGGCAATTGGGTAGGGTAGGATAGGGGTTGCTCTTATGGTTTTATTTGACATGGTACTAAATTGCTTTAGTTATTGCTGGGTTCTCATTTGTTGATAACTATATCACTTTGAGTTTTATCTTTTCTGCTCCTATACTAACAATTTGGTTTGCAGTAAATGTTAAGAACAATTAATGAGCATTGTTCGATTACAATAACGGAAGAATATTTGTGGTTAAAACTCATGAAATGTTCACATTCTTTTCCAAAGAAGGGGATGTATAAATTGTTGGTATTTTTAATCAGTGTATGGCATCATACAGATGAGGCAATATTCTTGTCCAAGGACTAGTAATAATTGCATGATAAGATCCTTGAGTGATGGCTATACAATGAAGGTCAATGGTAGTTTATATTTCTTGCCCAAAGGTGTGATATAAACATGCATTTACCAATCACTAATGGTTTTTTTAAGCTTTTCATGTCTTTGACAGCCAAAAATTGTATTCACAACAAGAAAAGGAAAGACAAAGGCTCTTCTTGATGTGTGTAGAGGTCGCGTACATCTAAGCGCACCAGATGATGCCACACCTGCTTCAGCATTCGCTCCATCTCCTGTTCTCGATCTCCAGACTGTTGGTATTTGAGTTTACAAACTAATACCAAATATGTGGGTGATACTTTATTTGATTTGTTATTATCGTCACTGATAGCATTAATTAGTGAGCCATAGATTTTGATATATTTGTGAGTCATTTAATTTGATTGGCATCTAAATTTTGATGGAATTAACCTATCACTGTTTTGGTTTAATCTGATACAAAACCCCTTAGTTTTCTTGTTATCAAGTTATCAATTGCTCAAAAATTGTGTGTGCGAGTAATTTAAAGGAAAATAGAAATACTTGATATCAGATTGCAGTGCATGTAGTTGATTCATCTATGGGAGTAAGAACCATCCATGCTATTTCTATATATGATCGGTGCCCGACAAAACCCTTACAAAGTAGTCAGGTTGCCTTCGGTTTTGAATGTCATTCTTGGAAAGAATCAGAAATTATGCTTAATTTCTTTTTACCTGTTTTGTTGATCTTACTATGAAATAAAGCATTACGTTTATAAGCGATGGGTTTTCACTTTTCATGTGTGTCGTGTGTCTTCAATTATCGGTTGCCCAATGCCTAGTACTTAATCAAGGATTGTAATGGGGTCGTTGATATGACCTTTATTTTGTTAAAGTTGTGGAATATTGCTATCCCAATCAATCCAAGATTGTTAATTATGTTATAAGGTACACAATCCAACTTAAAAGAACCACCTATGTGGTTTAATAAACAAAAGACAAGTTGAATACCTTGCAAAACACATGGAGGAGCTTTGCCTTTTGAAATGCCACTGATCCTTAAATCAAATCGGGTGGTGAAGAAACATTGTATGTGCAGTAGTATTGTTTGAGATTTTCTAGTGATTGGATTTGAGTAATTTTGAACTTGAACTTTGGTGACTCTGATTTACCTCATATTTGATTTCCTACTTTTGTTGTTACAAAATGGTGTTTATCATTTAGTTTGAGTCCAAGTGATATAAGTCTTGGCAATCATCTTTCTCAAAAGTAAAGCTACTGTGAGCGATATTTTCTCTTACAGCTGTATAAGAGTCTACCTTAACACCAAGGTTAGGGGTCCCTAGCAAAATTATAACTTTTTCTAGGCTTGTAGACTCTGAATACATTGATGAGTGGTGGTGTCACAACAGAGGGAACCATTGTAAGATGTCGATGGTCTTTGTTTCTTTCATCTAATTGTAATTGTTTGCGATTATAATTGTTCACATTAATGCTTTTCTTGATAAGTCTTATTCAGGAATGATGCCAATAGAAAATAACTAAGGCTGTCACATCTGGAACAAATATTCATGTTACTTTAATCATGGACAAATGTTGATTAAATCTTCACCAAAGTGAGATTTTATGGAAATTTTGGTCTAGGTGCTGTTATCTGTTTGGTAGCATATAGGATGGTAGAAGGGGTTACATTGCATGCTTATACCAAAACCATTCAGGAAGGGAGGAAGCTAATTGGTGCTCTAGGCCATCAAAAATGGTATCTTCAATTTTCTCCTTCAATCAACATGTTTATGCGTCTATAAGCGTATGAACAAGCATATACATATATATATACACACACACACACACACACACACATATATATATATATATGTATGTATGAACGAATCATGTAGTTAACTGAGTTCTCTTCAATTTCATTGATTTGTGATTTTTTAAGTTGCGGTATAAATATTATGGGTTATTTGCAAATTCTAGTTTAAAACTTTTGATATATTTGAGTGAATGCTGAGGAGGTTTTTGGATATAGATGCAAGAATTTGTCAAAGTCTTAGATGAGGTGCATTTTACGTGTGAGTTAATTGGCATCTAATCCAAAGGTAAATGAAAACGTGAGGATGAAAATTCATGATTTATGACGAGAAAATGATATATGTATGTGTGTGTGTGTGTGTATTAAAAAAAAAAAGGGTGAGGTTAAGTGGAATTTCCTCGAAAATAATGTTCTGCTTATATTTAGGTAATTGAACTTGAATTGAGTTTAAAATGAGAAATATATGAATGGTTTGAGATGTTTCAAGAATATTATTTTATTTTTTAAGAGAATTAAGTTGACTGTTTTCTTGTCCAAAGACTTGAAGTCTTGATTGTTTTCGTAATCTCTGACATGACTGTTATACAATAAGATTATACAATCCATTATCAAATTATGGTTGTTTATGTTTCTTGGCCAAAGGTGTAACATAAACATGCATGAACGATGGACATGAAAGACTTGTCTGTGAAAGAAGAAATGAGAAAGGGGTCGGTGTTGATTGAGCATGTTGATAAGAAACTGATGTTAGTTGATCCTTTGACAAAACGACTGATTTTGGGAATTTTCAAGGAACATGTTGCAAACATGGGTGTGCATGATGATTTTGGTTTTGAGTAATTAGTATTATTTATGTTGATTACATGACTAGAAAAGTTCTCTTGATTCATGCTGTTTTCTTTGCATTGTGTCTGTAATTAGATTTTGACTAGTAGGTTCTTGCGAATCATAAATTGTTAAACCATTTTGGGACAAGGGAACCTTTATGGAAAGTATACATGTGTCAAGGTCCTCTTCAAAGCTTTGTCTATTTACAACTGGGGCGAGCTAGTTATATTTCTTATTAGGTGGTAAAGTTTTGACCGTGAACCATTATGTAGAAATAGAATCCATGGTGCTGGATGCTGTTTTTGTCTTCTGCTTGTTCACAAAATGGAAATTTTAGGGCACAACAGTAATGCGTATTGGAGGGGAATCTATTCCTAAGGATGGATTAGATGATACCTTGACCAAAAGAAGAAAAACTCCTTGGCCAAACAAATGCTTGTTTTCATTGTTTCTCAGAGAAATTTATTCCTAAAGTGGAACCTGTTGGTTTGTTGAAATGTGGGAGTAGAGGAAACCAATGCTTGTTTTCACTATGTCTTGTGTCACTACAAGATTTTAGTTTATTCTCTTTCAAGCTTATAATTGACAATGTTTATGTTAATTCAGAATTTGTGATGTGCAATTAAATGACTAATCATTGTTCCAAAGAGCACATTGGTTAAGTCTGTTATGCAGGGAGCTTGAAAGTTTAATGTCCAATGGTTGAAGATGAGAACTTGGAAGTTCAATCTATGAAGGTACATTGGGTAAATGTGTGGGAGGAAATAAATGTGATATAAGTTGTAAATTACTTGCTTGGAATGTGTATGAAATGTATATCAATTGCATCATTGTGATTCCAGGGTGCATGCAGTATCATTACATGCATTGTTTTCTGGAGTTCAAGTCTCAAACGTTTACTGGTAAATGTGTATAAGATGTTGGTTGGGTAAGAAACTCAAGGTGATCATTAAGGAATGATTTGTCATGGACATTTTGCTTCATACCATAACTAGTTAATGTCCATGTGGGAGAATGTAAGAATCCTATGTGGACTCAACTAGTTAGGATAAAGGAGAAGTAATAGGTTGGTAATACAAATCAAATAGAGTTTGAATACATGTAAAGCTACATCCTATAATTGAGGAATACACTTCCAACGTGCATTTGAAAATAAGCACTAATCACAACTGCTCCATACACGGTTGGGATTAGGTGCAACGGGTGAATAACCAACCCTCCACGATAGATGAAAGTTGGCTACCATTGGATCTATATAAAATGAATTCCGTACTCACAGAGAGTGTTCTACGTTCAAGGGGTCTACCACCATTAGAATATAAAGGTCTCTAAGTGAGTGGAAAAGTTCTTTGACAACCATGATGGCTTCGACAGTTATGTTGCACAAATGCGTTCTCCTAAAACTACTAATATGGTACTACTATGACTGCTTCGACAGGTTTGTCTTCGACCCTTATGTCTGATTGTGGTCTAGGGTTAATGTTAGAATAAGATTTGTTCCGACATCGAAGCAACCTCGTGTGCTCTGCCATTAACAGTGAGAGCTTGAGCTCTCTCGAACTCTATCTCAGGTATGGTTTAATCCCTTTCTTGACTTTTGTGGGTTATAATTTGCTCTGAGATGTGTGTTTATGTCGATAATCCAAAGGTTTAAGACCTGTAATGAATCTGTGCATGCATGTCATCCCTGACAACGAATTCCGGTAAATGTTGTTGAGTTCGAAGCTAGGTGATGACTATTCTCTTTAGGTTTAGCTCGTTGGTGAATTTTAAGTGTGTTTTTGTGCTAATTCTAGCTTTAACTTGTGGTCTAATCCTCTCCATGCACCCATATTCTCTGTCACAGCTTTCGATGGTGAACCTTGAGTTGTTCCGATGAGTTCGAGGCTTCTGGCACTCGAACGCCTTCGAACCTCATTACAGGTAACAAATTACCCAACTGCATGCAAATTTTGGGTTGAGATCGCCAAGTTTTGACATGTACGCACTCTGCCAACCTTTTTCCAAATTTCGGCGAGTTACACCGAGCTCCAACAGTCAAATCCGAGAGGGATTCAATGGATCCTTGTCCTAAAAGGATCCCAGGTATGTTTCTAGTGATTTTTAGGACCAAGATACTTGAAATTTAGCTTTGAAAACATTGAAATCGAGTTCGAAAGAGCCCTGATCGTGTTCTGGGCTACTTTGTAGTTTCCAATGAATCACCACGAGTTCTGAAGACTTGCCACGGTCACTGTTGGATTTAACGGCAGTGGCTGAGATTCTGTTAACTTTGACGGAATCTCATAACGAAGAAGGTATATTTTGTTAACTCACTTACGGCAGCCCAAGGCAGCATGATCATCGGTGACGAAAGCCCAAGGCGGCGTGTGACATCACCGTGGTGGTGTATGGTTGGAGCACGGCGAGGTGTGACAAACCCAAGACCTAACCCTAGGTTTTTCGAAGTTCTAAATCCCTTGGTGCCCTCTATTTGTGCAAATTCGAAGCCTAAAGGGTTGAATTGGACTATGTTCCATTAAAATGATGATTTAAGCTTATCTTAGCTTATATTGATATTCACAGGGTTAATTGAGGATCAGAAGGATACAAGCAAGGAGTTTAAGTGTGATGGATGCTTTGCTTACCTGTGAGTGGACCCCTTCGAAAAACCAAATGTTTTTACGTTAGATGTTTACGTATATGCTTAAATGCTTAATATATGGATGCATATTGTTGTGTTAGTCTTGGATGAGACTTGTTTTGATATTGATAATAGTATTACCGGTATTGTGATTAACTAGTTGATGCTAGTATATTTCTTGCTTGCTATACTTGTGTTAATGGATGCTAGCATGTTTGATTGATGGAAGGTACAGTTTCTAAACTTGAACTTGATGGTTTTTCATTGATGTTGATGAATAAGATTTTACTATTATGGTAGTACTATATTATATAGTTTTTCGCTATATATGTTTTCAAAACAGGGGTTATTATGTTTAACAATGATTTTATAACTGTGATAAAAACTGGTCCACTCACATTTTGTTTTATCGACCCCTTGAGGACATAACAAGATTAAGGAGAACACCGGTGGGGACGAGTGGGCTTGGCAGTGAGGCTTTCATCCGCTGAATCTTGGGTGATGGCTCCTTTACTAGAGTTTTATTGTAGTTGTAATAATATTTGCATGATCGTACTTTTGATTATGCATAGCACTGCACTATGTTGTATTTACTATTGTGCACTCTGTTGTATTTACTATTGTGTGAAACTTTTAGCTGCTCTAATGTGATATGATTAATAACGGGGTTGAACACGAGATATTTTGTGTCCCCAAGTGGGGAGGATGATAAGTACTTATGTAGCAGCTTTGGCTTTTATTATTTAATGAACATCTTCGGTTCAAATTTTTACACATCATAATTATCGTACTATGGCTTTGTCATTGAGTTGGCTTGTGACATCATCTTTGAATGGGGTTATATAGTCAATTTAGTGTCGGCCATCACATCACCCCCCGTAACTTTTTATTGTGTCATACATTATTGGGTTTCAAAAATGTGATCTTTCTAGCATTTTCCTAAATATTTTATCATGGTATTATAGTAGGACAATTCCAGGATTCCTTTTTCTCAATTATAAATCCTAGCTCTCAAATCCAAGTCAGATAACAAATTTCAAACACAAACTCAAATGCAATCCCTAGAACAAAAACCTAAATTAGCGTTTCACATCTTATTCCGTTGCATTGATGAATTTAGATGAAGAAACCTCAAATCACCATTGATTCATCAAATTCTCCGTAGATTATCACTCAGCAAGATAATTTTGCGCTTCCTCCTGGAAGAGTCATACTCCATGAAAACAACTATTCACTCTGGTCCCAAATCCTGGCGATGTGTATAGCGGTTGGTCAAAATTAGGGTATCTGAATGGCATGATTCCCAACCATGCTGAGACAGAGACTTCCGATACGAAATGGTGTACGAATGATCTACGAGTCAAGGGGTGGTTAAGTTTCAACTAGATGCGTCTGCAGAAATCTGGGAGGCGCTGAAAAAGACATTCTCAAATGATGGTGATGAGGCAAGGATCTATGAGTTGTATCTAAAGACCTTCACAATTTGACAAGATGGCAAACCGGTAAATACAAACTACAGTATTTTGACTAGTATTTTCAGGAGCTTGACCGGCATGACAAGCTCGCGGTGAATCCTACATAATGAGCCAAAACTGAATCTTGATGAAGCCTATGCCTATATATAAACTGTGATGCCAAACAATGTTAGTCTGAGCGCGGTCCTTCCTTTAAAGCCTCTGTCATGATTGCGAAATTCTCAAGTGGAATCCATGCCCTTAGAACAATCCAACCAAGCCACCGGATTCAACCAACTCTAGTACTCGTGCACTTATAAGTGAGTGTGGTTGAAACAACCACACCTTTCATGGATGCTATGAGGTGTGATTTGGATATCTTGAATGGTGGGATCACTCAATGCCTTGGTGAAATACTGGTGGTAAATTTTTACATGTTATCTTCTAAGCTGACTTCTGAAAGTTCCAATGAGCATGCTACCGCAGCAGCTCATGTGGCTGCTTCAATTACTCCAAATTTTGCTTTACATACTAGATCTAAAATTGTGGATTAGTGATTTTGGAGCTACTAATCACATGAATCGTGACCCAAGCTTGGTTAAAGACCTCCATAAATTCACTCAATCCGCCGTTTCAGTAGCAGATGGTAATCCTGCCAAAGCAATTGGGGAGGGCTCTATAACTGTTACCAATACTATAACTTTGGATTCAGTTCTTGTAGTTCCTGTGTTAAATTACAACATATTTATCTGTTCGAAAAATTTCTAGTGCTCTCTACAGTGTTGTAACCTTCTGGCCTTCGTATTGTTTCTGTCAAGAGATCCTCATATGGAAGATAATTGGTTCTGGTACTAGAATGGGCAAGCTATACTATTTGGAAATAACTCTGGACTGAACCTCAAAAGACGGTTGAAAAAGTAAATCAAGCCAAACCTAGTAAATTTGTGAGATTGATGAAAGGAGAGTGATCATGGGAAGGTTAAACAATCAAGCATACAAATTTGTGAAGGTTAATCCAAATTATAGGAAGGAAATCAAAAAATTGCCGACGACGATCGACCTCAAGTCAAGTAGTGCACTGTACACAGACTTAACAAAAGTAAAATAAAATTCACAATATACTAGTGTCTCAAATTCACATTTATCTTTCTACTACAATATAACACTTTTTTTTTAACGAAACGACAACAATACTTTATTTACACATTATCTCAATATAATAAAGCAATTGTAATGCAGTCTTCATAATTGTATTCATTCACAGATTTTTAACGCAATCTTCAGTTGGAAGCATAAATGCTACAAGTCGTGTCTTGCTTTAGGCAATAATATATCTCCTTGTTGATCAAAGCGATCCTCCAAAGTGATCCATAAAGCCCATGGATCCTCTTCAATGAGGTACTCGATTTGCAATGCATCATGCATATGCCTTCATATGAAAATCATGGCGGTGGCTTTCTCAGCTTCGCCAACTAGAACATCAATCTCAACTTCTATGGTAGCTCTAAGGCTCTTAGCGGTAAGGTGGAGTTTCACATCTTGGACCCACTCAAGATAGTTTCTCTTGGAGACTTCCAAAGTGGTAAAATCGAGCTTATTCAAATTCGACATGTTGTTGTCACAAAAGAGAACTATATTGTGGTTAGTGCAATGGAGACAAAATTATCCATCCGTACATAAGGAGTAGAACATTTGGGTTCAAATAGACATGTTTTGGTTTAAATTATCCATCCATACCAAACCCTTAACTTTGGATTCGAATTTTATGAACTTCAGGTTCATAAGTTTCTACAAGCAAACACAATATATACATTAAAATATTCAACATATAAATGCATAGGTCTTTAGGGCCTACCGTAATAATTTAAATCGATAATTTGTCGTTGCTGGGACGCAGGCCAACAAGTAAGAAACATGCAAAAAAATAAGCCCAATTAACTAGGGGTGGGTTGAAAAAACCAAAAACTGAAAAAAATTGGACCAAAAATCGAAACGAGGTTGAAAAAACGTAATTGAAAAAAAAAACCGAACCGAATCTAGTTAGGTCGATTTTGGTTTCTGGGGTTCGAAAACCTCACCTCACGTCACCTCTTCAAAATGACGTCGTATTGTAATTTTTTAATTAATTAATAAACCTATTCTAAACGGGCATCGTTCTACACTTCTACTTCGATTGGGATGGGCAACGGTTATGGTGGGCGGGTAACCGCGGTTATTTACCCATAACCGTTTATGTCCATACCTGTATAACCGTTTACTTGTTCGGTAATTGCATAAACGGTTATACCCATACCCATAACTGTTTATAAACGTTAACCATACCCATAATCGTGTACCCATTTAACTATAACTGTTTACCCATTTAATCATAACCATTTACCCGTTTACCCGTTTTTTGAACCCGTTTATCCTTTTTTTACCCATTTACCCCTTTTTTCACTCGTCTACATGGTTTTTTTTTTTTTTTTTTAACAACTTGAAAATTACAAAAGAACAATTTGTTATAATTTTCGTTTTCTAGCAATTAAACACCGTTACAAGTACATTTTAGCATGCATTTTCTTATTTTAATTATTTAAGTCCTCATACAATTCCAATAATTGAAATAATAGTTTACGAATAATATTTTTCTACTATACCTAGGCAAGTCTTTAATTATAATCCATATGATTACAAAGTAAAGTTTTTAAAAACAAAAAGTAGTCATTATCTTGAATACTAGATGATTCAAAGCTCCAAAATATTCTGAAACTAAATACTTTCGAACACTAATGCTTTCAGAAGAGGTTAATTAATTATGTCGCTTTGTGCTTAGGTGTAATGTGTCCCTTAATTTATGTGACTTTATGGAGCAACTGCATGGGAATTATGTATACTAATATCAAAACGGGATCTGCTTGCACGATGTGGTCGCGTCATGGGTACATAATCTTCTTGCTGTGATTTTGTTATCGGTCAAACTTTATGTTGTAATTTAAAAATATTGAATCGCATAAGTGTTCACACGCAAAAGTATTAATCCTTTATTAAATTAAGGAGCTTTTAGATCCAAGTTCAAAAACGTAGAGTGTTTTTATAAGTGAGTCCAGTTATCTAATTATATGTTTTTATTTCTTTTATACTCATTTTATATTTTCTAAAAATATTAAAAATCAATTAAAATCTTCTAATATTATGCATTTCCCAACTCCAAAAAAATATATTTAATATCTTATATGACACACCCCGACCCAGAAAGTCCACTTGGACCCTGAATCGAGCTGTGCTGGCCGACACCTGGAAGGTGACGAAGCCATAAAATGTGATAGTGTATAAAAAGTGAATGAATTTGAATCTAAAAGTGTCTAAATACCAGAGTGCGCTACGAGTGGGAGCGAACCCATTTCACACGCGATGTCAGAGCATAAGTAAGGTACAGTAGTGTGGGTAAGAATCATACCCTAAAAAATATCCATCAATACTAAGATTCGCCACAGATTCTTGTCGATACAAACTCAGCAGTTAAAACCTGGAGGGCACCAAACAGAAGGTGTGAGTAAGCAATAAAACCAAGCTTCCCAAAGTTACTACCTCTCAAAAAGTAATGCCCCTAAATGTAAAACCCGTATCGTTTTCCATAAGACAGTACAACATATACATATATCCAAACCATACTCAGAAATGACCAAAACCACGGTTTGCCATCAACTCCACCATACATTAATAAGTAGGCCAAATGAACTAAATCAATACAAAGTGATATATCAGTCAGAGTCATCTAAAATGACTTGTACATCTTATCCATATCTCATCAATCATGGTTAGCATATAAGTCGGAGTCACCTATAGTGACCTGTACGACTTATCCATATCTCATCAATCATGGCTAGCATATAAGTCGGAGTCACCTATAGTGACCTGTACGACTTATCCATATCTCATCAATCATGGCCAGCATATAAGTCGGAGTCACCTATAGTGACCTGTACGACTTATCCATATCTCATCAATCCTGGCTAGCCAATAGCTCAATAAGTATACCTGCACACGAGTCAGAACCACCTATAGTGATCTGTACGACAGGACTGGGTGTAAATAAATACGCTCAAGTGCTACGATCACGTGAAGACTGGGCGAATAATCGCGGGTCACCTACGAGTCGGAACCACCTAAAGTGGTCTGTACGACAGGACTGTGCACCTACCTTGAATCCAAGGTGAGCGTAAGGTGCGAGAGGTGAACATCACGTGAAGGACTGTGCCCTGGCCACGGGCGGGAGCACTAACACCGGGGTGCAGGTTTATGAGCTCTCAATGCATCTCAATATAACATGTGCAACTCATAGCAACCAGTACGACAGTATCGAAGTTGCCTAACTCATAACTGTAGTCATGCTATAACGCAATCGATTCAACTATTATGATAAACTCACCTGAACTTACCTGGGTGTCCTGAGTTCACCCTTGCACTTGAAAGCATTTTCAATAATTATATGCAAGTAATATACATATGGATATATCATGATGCAATCTACTACTTAACCATGTCATAGCATTTTCAATTATAAACAATATGGTGTGAAGTGTACAATCAGTAACGCCCTACTCCCAAACTACTTATTTTTAGGAATAATTATCCATGACAACCCAATTAACTCTAATTTAACTAACTAATTCACAAAACTAAAACTTGCCTTTACAAATTTCCTTCACATTACTCGATTTCCCAAGCAAGGCTTTTGTCTCAAATATTTTATGGCTGCATCTAACATCTCGTTAGACTGCCTACGTACCCTAGACAGAGATCAAGCCATTCGTAGTTCATATAGTACTTCAAGCATTCACATTAAATATGTATGAAAGTAATATGCCTAATCAATTTAAAAGTGTCGATAGAACTCTCAATAATATGTACGATAAAAAGGAAAAGATGCACTCACCTGGAGTCCACGCTATGATTCTCTAGCGCACGCATCGAGGCGTCCTGAATGATTGGTCCCTGTGACCAATTATCAAATCACATCTCAGAACTCTTATCCGTAGAATATGTAATTCACATAAAACACAACCTCAACGACATTCTAAAATAGTTTGATACCCATTGACCACAAGTCAACCGTCGATTAAAGATCGACGGTAGGGTTTACAACCCTGTATAACTTGACCCGGAAGATCCGCATATCAGATTTCCAATCCGCAACTCCCAACGATCCACAATATGTTTCTAGAATAACATATTAAAATTTCATTATGATCCAACGGTCAAATCTCCGCCAATTGCCTAAAACAAGTGGCCGTGAACATTTATTTTACTAACTTACAAATCCAATTCAGGAAGATCCGTAAGTCGGATTCCCGATCCGTAAATTCCTATAATCTTTAAATATTTTGTATTATAATGTATCCAATTTTGGTGACGATCCAACGGTCGGATCATCGATTCACATTTTATCAAGTAACGTATCGTAACGAATTTAGGTTCCAACTATCAACCTACGTCATTCAAATGACAAAACTGAATTCAAGACATTTGACATAGCCTAAAAATAGCATTGGCGGCCCACTGGCCACGCGCCGCCGCGAGTGGCGGTCGGCCGCCCCGACTCGCCGGAAAATTCAACTATTTTCAAAAATTCTCAAACTTCACAGCAATGAAGATCTCAGTGAGTGGAACAACTTTCATACCTGCCACGAAGTCCAAAAGTGGACGGAAGATGGTCAATTTTTCCCACGAAGTCGACGGGTGCCTAAAACCTCCCGACATCGATTCGTCGTCTACGGTGGTCCAACGGGGTCAAGGTTGGTTGGGTTTTGCTCCTGGGATGATGGGCTACAAAGTCCAAGTGGTGGCATCGGCCATTGCTTTGCCGATTTGCCGGAAAATCGAGAAGGGTGGCCGGAGCACCATTGATTTTCGTCAACTTTCGTGGCCTCAAACCGCCTCATACCATGGTTAATCAAGGTGGTTCTTGGGTGAGTTTTGTAGAGGGGAATGAGAGCTTCAAGATGGTGGTGGTGGCATCGAAACAATCCACCGGAGTTGGCTGGAATCGGCCTTGGAAAGTGGGTGGTTGCGAGTGTGAAAAACCCACGGGAAAGTTGGGATTTTTTATTTTTTTATTTATTTATTTATTTTTTTCTTTTATTTCCTTTTTCTGATTGGGCTTTACCTTAAATAACCAATTTCTGATTGGGGATTTAATTTAATCAACACTAAACCTTGAATAACCAATTTCGAACGTCCGTAACTATACCGTTATAATCCGGACTCGCAAACGATTTTCGCCTATGCGTTCACATCCACGAGTATTACGAGAATATGCTAAAAGAATAAGTCATACGTCTCTCTAGACGATGGTTAACAAAAGTCAAAGTCCTTACCTCTAGGGCAATTTCGTAAATTCACGCTTTTTAAATAAAATAAATACGTAAAATTTGGAACGGGTTGTCACATTATAACAAAAAAACTAATATACTAACATAAATTTATCTGCAAAACATTTTACACTAACTCAAGTAACAAATATATGAATGTATATAATACCTATACGTGAGATATGAAACCTAATTAAAAGGTAGAAAAAACATAACATACCTACAAGCAAGACACATTAATCTGTGATAGGTTGATTATAAAAAAATAATCTGTCATATAGGTAGATAAATATAATTAACCTGTGATATAGGTTGATTATAAAAATTAAAAATAAAATCTATAAATGGGGTTTAAAGCAAGAGAAAGAACGAGAAATAATAAAAAGATAAATAAAAAGAAATAAGTAAAGAGATAATTGGAAAAAATTTTGATTTTTATAATAAATTTTATCATTGAACAAATAACTATTGATAATTAAATAATTAAATATAACAAATTGGACTTATTTTAATAAACTGGACTATTCCTACTATCGACTCAAAAAATTGGACTTATATCAAGTTTCCCCTGAAATTAAATGGAGGGAGAGATGAGCGGGTATGGGATGTTTGAGACTCTAAGTTTGGCGGAGAGATTGAAAATTTGGGGTTTTTAATTTTAATTTTATTTTTAATTTTACATATATTAAATTAAATGGGTAAATGGATACCTATTATAACCGCGGGTAATACCCATAACCACCCATTTAAATTTCACGGTTAAACGGTTATACCCATAACCGTTTGTTTGTCTAAACGGTTACCCATAACCGTAACCATGAACTTTAAATGGGCGGGTAACCGTGATTATCCAAGTGTTTTGGCCTCTACCGTGTAACCCTAAGTACTAGTTTGGTACTGAGGTGTTTTTATAAAAAGTGAGTATAAAAAAAAGCGGAGCTCAAAATAATGTTTGGTAAACACTTAAAAACAACTTATTTTCACAATTTTGGATAAAAAAAAAAGAGTTGAAAACGTGAAGCAGCAAAAATGAGTTTATTTTCACAGTACAGCAGAAACAGTTTTTTTGCAAAGCACAACAATACCAAACTAGCCCTAAGTCCCTGACCCTGACCCTATCCGCGTATTCCTCTCTACTCTATCCCATTTTCCTAGTTCGCGTCGCGCATCAACTTCCTCTCTCTCAAATTTTGTCTCTCATTCCAAGAGGCGGCTCACGACCTTCCTCTCTCTCTCGGCCTTCAGTCTCTCAAACTCTGTCTCTCATTCCCAGCGGCGACCAAAAGGTTAGTCTCACACTCTCACTTCTCTGTGTTTATCTCTCTGTCTCTCAAATTCTATTTATCTCTTCAAACTGGTTTTGATTGGACAAATATACCATATGTGTAGTGTGGTCATGAGAATTTGAGATATTTCAATTTTCAATAGATTGTTATTTTAGATTTTTCTGGGAGCGTAAACCCTTTGGCCGTACTGGGTTTTGGTTTTTATAGATTGTAGAGAGAGAGAGAGAGAGAGAGAGAGAGAGAGAGAGAGATAGATAGATAGATTGTCACTGTGAACTGGCCCGTCATGTAGCAACCTTCATGCCAGAGAGATAAACCCGACTCTGAATCATAAATCAATTAGCAATGCAAAATGACAAGCGTTCCAATTAGTCATGCAATACTTTGTTCAGATAATCTAACCAGACAAAAATAACATTCCTATGAATGAGTATGGTGATAATCCAATGATTAAACACTTTTTTCCATGATCAGATATGTTTTTGCAATGAAAGATCCTTGAATATTGCTGTACGAGGAGGATAAGAATGAACAAAGTCTTTTCTTACAAACACTAAAGTGATTATTCAGTTGACTAAACGGTTCTGATTTGGAATTTTAAGTTGGTATTAGACGAATTACTCCTTGAATAACCTCACAAAATTTGGATCATAACCTGCGCAGGAGATCTTTGTGTCTGTTTTTCTCTCTTTTCCTCCCTCTAGTGATTCAGTCCTTCAAGCATCTCTATGAGAGAAATTATTTGTAAAATTTGTGATTGTTGATAGATATATATACACGTAACAATGATATGCATGAAATTTGATTTCTTTTAAGATCATCTCTTTATCTACTATTTTGAAGACTAACGATGTTGTTTGCCATTTTTTGTTGCAGTAATCTGTATAGTTCATTTGATACAGCTAAGCAAGGCAGAGTGACTCTGGATCTCAACTCGTTTGTCTACTGCAGAAGAAGAGAAAAAAAAATTAATAATAAAAAAAAGTTAAACCGGAAAAAACCAAACCGAATACAAATCAAACCGAAGATAAACCGATAAAAGATCGAACCAAATTGGACCAAACAGTGATTTTGGTTTGGTTTTTAATTTTGATAAAAAATCGAACCGAATGAAGCTGAACCCACGCCTACAATTAACAATGCCTAAAAAAATCAGGCGTTGGAATTCGTTGGTGGTCCATCTGCGACCTTGGGTTGCTTCGTCAGACCCAGGAAGAAGCCCAAAGGGCTGTTGTTGCAGGGTGAGCAAGACCAGGCCTAAATTGAGCTCGGTTTGTGGTCCAAGAACACCCCAGCAACACTAGGTGGGAGATCACCCAAAAAACCGGCGACGCCGCTTTAGGTGGCCATGTTCTGGGCCCGGCGTGGGTCATAGAGCCTCGGTTCAACGGTGAACCAGTTTTGGTCGTCAGAGCAAAAATTGCTCTACGTCGGGGAGGGTGGGGGTTTGAGAACTATATGCATTCAAGTGGGAATCCCACATAATTCGACGAAATTCTCGAGGAATTCGAAGTCACGGATAATAACGTGGACTAAAACCATGACTATAGGTCATGTTTTTTCAAAAAATTACAAGATCGTGGGCTCGGCTCAGAGGTGAAGCCACATTGTCATTACAGTGGTCATTTGACCCTTGTGACATTTTAATGATTCTCATTAAAATAGTATATATTATATTATAATTCATTAATGATATGCTATATTCTTATATATTCACCCATGTGGCCCACTAAATAATTTAACCTCTATTTGTCAGTTGACCCAAGTGTCTAATATGATAGAGTTATTTCTTACCTTTTGTCTTCTTTCATTATTTAATATATTATAAAATTTAGAAAATTAGAAAAATTACACAAACTGAAATGATAACCAATCAATTAGCATTAAACTTCAAACTTCTCCTCCATCAACAAAAAACTTTTAACTTCTCCAATTCAGAGAATCGACCATCTCCAACTTCGAGACATCAAGCCTTCACCAGTTCATCTTCAGAATTTTTTCTGAATCAACAAATCAATTAGGTAATTCTTAACTCTTAGTTTACAATTTTCTTCGTGATTTTATTGTATATATATATCAAGAAAGACAATAGGGTAATATATATTGAGAATGATATTTTTGATAATATTGACAATGATGTGATTATGAGAAGATTTTAGTGGTCTGAAAATTCGTGAGTGCAATTGTAATTTTAGTAGAATGTTTTATGAATACCTATTAAGACTAAGGATTGTTATTTTAGTATGAATTTTTCTTATAATATTTTAATCTTATAGTTATTTAAAGTTGACTATCCTGCAAAGTTTTTCAGGCTACGCCACTGGCTTGGCTTTAGGCGAGCCTCGATCTGGTTTAAGGATGATTACAAAAATGGCGTCGTTTTGGTTATTTGATTGAGGGGGCTCCGTTGTGGCTCACAGCTCGCGGCTCAACTGCACAAGCTGCTGGCGACTTAGCAATGCAGTTAGAAACTGCGGCTCTTATATTGATATGTACAAAATATATATATTACAATATATATAGGGTTATTAATCTCAGAAGTAAGAATGCTACACTAATTGCAATTAGAATTTACATTCCTATAAAGTGTTATGGAGAGAATTCTGAATTAATTAATTAATTCTATTCTAACAAGTAGTACCTGATTGAATCCATCTCCGAGTATGTTTTTTAAATTTTCCTGCTTGTCATGATCAGTTATTTATTAACCTGCCCGACTCGTTTGTTTGTAATTTTGGTATTACATTTTGTGTTTATGATTCCTAGATGTTTGGTTTTGGCTTGTCCCCTGTTTTGTGTATTCAACGTTTTTTACTCTCACAAACAAGAAAATACATAAAACGGTGAAAACTCAAAATTTTCATAGCTTGTGCTTTCTGTTTAGTTGTTATTTGTGTTCTATGTTAGACTATTTCTAATGTACCACAAATTTTAGAATCAAAAGTTATATTTGACCTAAATTTTACTCATTCTCTCCAATGAATCGAATATGTTGAATTATATACACGTTTGGCGTTTTTCTCAACTTCCCAACCACTATTTCCTTCACAACTTCTTTTTTTTTGTCGAGAATGAATCCCACATTGATGGGAGAGGGACCTTGCATGTGCTTATTAGTAAGTTGTGTTATTTTTTATATTGCCAATTGATGTTATGGTAGAACCTCAACTTCATGGTATTAAAGCAGGTTGCTCCACTTTTGAAGCCAAACAACCACACGTGCTCTATATGACCTCGTTGTGTTGTTCATGTATTAGACTTAACAATTTGAAACATGTGAATGAGCGTTTTGAGAGTGAATCCTATATTGATGGGAGAAGAGACCTTACATGAACTTATAAATAAGTTGAGCTACTTTCATATTACTTATTGATTTTACGATGTAACCTTAATTTTTTTCAAAATTTGTCCGACTCCGACCACCTACTTTGGCACTGTGCCAAATCAAATCCTTCCTCATTGGACTTAACCTTTGGCTGTTTATTGACGGAGTCAACCCATCTCCTCACCTGACAATACCCGATCCCAAAGCCAAACCAGACACAAACTCTGTCCCGCCTTCTCAAATCTCTAACCCTGATTATGCAACATGGCTTCGCGCAAGATCAACTTATCATCATTAGTTACTTGTCCAGTATAAATCTTCCTCTGACTATCGGCTGCAGAACGTCCAAGAACCTGTGGGAGGTTCTGCACTCTTACTATACTCAGAAGTCCGTCGTTACCGAAGCCAATATCCATTTTCAATTGCAGGATTTGAAATTTACAAGACAACTAGATTTATATGTACAAAAGACAGTACAAGAGTATTAGAATGAATAGATTTTGACTACCATTCAAGTGGATCAGCTCATTTATTTAATTAATTAAACATGTATTACAACATAAAATGATAACATGCATGTGGTATATGTTACATACCATTAGGTGTACGTACATGCACACATATCACTAGTGTATACGATCATATATACCACTAGTGTATACGCACATATTTAAACTACGATTCATAATTGGATTAAAGAAAAGATGCAACATGAGGACTTCCAATACATGAAGTGCATACGAAACGGGTATTACTTTTATATGACTAAAGGCAATCAACTTTTTTTCTCCTTGCTATTTTCCAGTAGGCGGAGGATGATAAGGAATGGGAATCAAGTGCAGGTCTTGTTTCCTTCGGACCGAAACGCCGAAGGCCTCAGTCATGTCCAGGTCTTCACCATGCTTCATTCCATTGGAGAGTTTCCAATCAAAGTGGTACAACAACGACGCAAGTGGGAACTCTACACTGGCAAGACCAAATGACATGCCCGGACACATTCTCCTTCCGGCACCAAATGGAATAAACTCAAAGTTTTTTCCCTTCAAGTCAATGGAGCTGTCAAGGAACCTCTCTGGATAAAAGCTGTCGGGATTCGTCCAATAGTCGGGATCTCTTCCAATTGCCCATGCATTGATAACTACTTTAGTCTTGACGGGTATTTCATATCCACCAATCTTACAACTCTCTCGGCATTCCCTTGGAAGTAACAGAGGAAAAGGAGGGTGCAACCTCAGTGTCTCCTTGATCACTAAGTTCAAAAATATCATCTCTTTAATTCCTGTTTCATCTACCTGCCCTTTTGTGTTGAATACTTCCCTCACCTCAGCCTGTGCCTTCTGCATTATTCTTGGATTTTTTATCATTTCTGATATTGCCCAATTTACAGTTGTAGCTGCTGTCTCTCCCCCGGCACCAAAAGTTTCCTGAAAGTTGATAATTGATACTCTAGTTAGTGAATAATTACATAGGAAAATACTTGCATCCACCCTACGTATGGTAGAACCGTAGGTGGGAATGTTATACCTCTCATGCATCAAAGATCACAAAATTAGTTCCCAAAGAGAAATCTTAATTCATAATACATAAAAGTTACTTAAAGGTCTAATATATTTTTCCCACGAGTTGACAATTGGTTTCACTTAGTATTGGTTTGGAACTGAGGAACTTTTATAAAAAGTAGGTATAAAAAAAAGCTGAGTTCAAAAAGGTGTTTGGTAAACACTTAAAAACAGCTTATTTTCATAGTTTTGGATGAAAAAAAACTGAAAACGTGAAGCAACAAAAATGAGCTTATTCTCACAGTACAACAGAAGCAGTTTTTTTTTCAAAGCATGAAATTGACGGAAAGTGAACTTACCAAGATTATTGCTTTGACGTTGTCAGCTGTTAGGGAAAATTCAAGGCCACTCTCCTCCTCGTGAAATTTTAAAAGAACATCTATCAGGTCTTCCCTTGCTTCAACGTCATGACTTTCGGATGTTGCCATATCTTTTTTATGTTCTTTGATGATGTTTTCCATTATCCTATCAGCTTCTTTATGTAGCCTCTCAAGTTTAGGCCTCATCCCACTTATCAGATGCAGCAAACTGACAGATGGAAAAATATCTGCAACATCAAAGCCTCCTGCCACCTTCATTGCTTGCTTCACAATATCTATGAATTTGTCCTGATCTTTTGATTTTATACCAAAGGCAGCTCGTGATGTGAATCCATATGTGAATGAGTAAATTTGCTCAGTAATATTGATAGGCGTTTCTGCTCTTAATCGAATCAAATTAATGAGATTGAGTACCTCTTCTTCCCTAAGAGATCGAAAAGATTGAACACGTTTCATGCTTAAAAGCTCAAGTGTGCAAATTTTCCGTAGTTGTCTCCAATAATCACCGTATGGTGCAAAGCCAATGTTTGTATCACCGTAAGTGAGAATACTATTAGCAAGAATGTGCGGCCTTGATGCAAAGATAACATCATGGGTTTTCATTACCTCTTTAGCAAACTCTGCTGATGAGACAACTATGGTGGACACTTCTCCGAGCTTCAGGTGCATAAGCGGTCCGTATTTCTTGGCCAAGTCTCTCAGTCCGTGATGGGGTATAGAGCCGACGAGCTGGTGTAAGTTTCCTATAAATGGTAGCTTCCATGGCCCGGGGGGTAAATTTATTTTGGCTCTCTTCCCTATTTTCAGAATCATGATCAGAAAGAGCAAGAAGGTAACCACAAGTTGGAAGGAAGGGAAATGAATCTCCATGAGGAAAATAATTCTGACTTCGGATTATACTGGCTTATTGCTTTTGGTGAAACTGTATTTATTATCCATGTATATAACATGTCTCAATAATCTTCATTTTTTTTTTTTGTTTTACTTTACTTTTTGTTTTGTTATGATGTCAAATTCTCTCAAATGGTTGGTATCTTTTTTTTTTTTTTTTTTCTTTTTCTTTAAGCAATGATATTACCTACACTAAGGGGGTAGAGAAGTGGGCTAAGCCTCACAATGAGCTAACAATAATATGGTTCAAATTCACCCTTGGTGAGAATCAAACGTAAAATCTCTCACTTACAAGTGAAGGCTAAACCTCACAATGGACTAGCAATAATATGGTTCAAATTCACCTTTGGCGAGAATTTAACCTAACATCTCTCACTTACAAGTGAAGAGGAATACCAATTCGCTTTTGGTAAGAATCGAATTTCAAACCTCTCACTTACAAGTGAAAAGGAATACTACTAGACAGTAGTACTAAGTGGTCTCAAATGGTTGTTATCTTGTTCTTATAATTAGTTAGTAATTAACAGACATCTTGCATGTGCTTATAAGAGGTTAGACTATTTTTCATATTGTCAATTGGTTTTATGGTGGAACCTCAACTTTCATTAAGGTATCAGAGTAGATTGGCTCACATGTGAATCATAGTGGCCACACGTGCTCCACATCACCCAATTCATGTTGTCCACATGTTTGGCTTGAAAATTCGTCACACATGAGGGGTGTATGAGGATGTGAAGGTACAAGAGTCTCACATCAGTGAAAGGAGACACCGTGCAAAGCCTTATAAGAGGTTGGACTACTTCTCATATTACCAATTAATTTTATGATAAAACCTCAACTTTCTTCACTATTTATCTGAAAATCTCATTTTTTTTATCAATAACAAATGGTTGGTATAGTTGTTTTCTTTAGTAATACTCCTAGATCAAAATTGAAATTCAGGAAGTAAAATGATCACTTTTAAATTATAAGGACAAAATAAGATTAAAATCGAGTTACAAAGGGTATAGCTAAAAATAAGCCTTAAAGTGATTATAAAAATACTGTAGACTCCAGTTGCTGGACAAAAATGGTTCAGGCGTTTGAATTGTACATTTTGGCTCTAGTTCTGACTTCTAACTTCCGTCCATTTTTGCCGATGCTCAGCAACCTTGGATACTGAAGCGATTATTTTTCTTGGACTTTGTTTGATGTATACACCCATATGACACTGTCCTAGATGATTACAAAAATTGTGTAAAACGTTAGCAGACAAAGAAAACTTCAAGAAATTCACTGGAAGATCTAACGTCGACCCAGTGTTTGGTGGAAAGCTAGCATCTTTGGACGGTCAAGCCTCTGATGCTGTCAAACACGTCTTCACCCCCAAATCATCTAGCATCTGCAAAGGCCAAACTACAGTGGTATTGAGTGGGGAAAACCATTTGTGGTATTTAGCGGGGAATAGCACAATGTAAAGTATGTTATTTTTATGCCTTGAATGATAAAAGAATTCTATTTTTCAAAAAGTGCTAATGAAATAATTCTTAAATGAATATTGAAAACAATACAAATCAACAAGATTAATATTGGAACTATTAATCAAAAATTGACTAATGAAAATCTGGTAGTGGCAATAATTATGCCATTCCAAAATTTTCGTTGTGGTGCTAATGAAAATGCTGGTTTTCTTTAAAAATATATTAATATTACTCTTTGAAAAATAAATAAATAAAATATTAGAGGTTATTTTAGGAATAATGGTGGGTGCAGAAATCATTTTTTTATTTTTAAAATTTTTATGATGGGTGAAATTATAATGTGAGTGTAAAAATAGGACAATGTTGTGGGTCTATTATCACTAAAAAAAATTGCGCTATTCATGTTGCCTAGGGAATGGGGCTCAATTTTGATTTAATTGCAGGGCTGCCATTGGGTTCTTTTTGCAGGCCGTTTGTCACATAGAAAACATGGATTCGGCCCAAATGAGCCATGTCTTGGGCTAGGTTGGATGGATTGAGTCGGAATGGATCTTTCGCCCCCTAAATCAGCCTGTAATAATAAGAAAACAGATATTAATATTTAATTAATATTTATACTATTTATAAATGTAAGAATAATAACAATTATATAAACTTAAATGAAGCTGCTCAGTAGTCTCATTGTTGAACATAAACGTCTTTGAACATGTCAATCTCCTAGAACTTAGAACCCTCCTGAACCCACAAAAAAAAAAAAAGTTGGTAATCCTAATAGAAATTAATATTTATTAGAATTTAAAATTAATATACCTTGACCTTACGTCACTACTCCAACCTAATCGGTGTAGAAGTTTCTTTTCAGGCATGTTGATCTTGTTTGCCTTAGCTCTCTTTAGCTCTCTTCTGTAACACAAAATGTACTTATTAGTGCGTCTATTTGAAAGAAAGTATTAAAAGATTTTAAAAAATTACTAAACATTTAATAAATTATTATTAAAATATTGTTAATATATTTACCAAATACTTCGGCTCCTGAAATTGCTTGCCCAACCACTCCTAATCCTCCAAGCACCCCACCAACTCCTCAGGGCAAACCCTCTTTGAGAGTGGTCTTTGAATCATCATATTGCTCATAATGTTTTTGAAGGTCATTCTTCCACTGTTTGTATTGGGCTATCCAGCTTGTCATCCATGTTCTCAATATCATGGTTTGCCTACAAATATGAAAGTTTTTTATTATTTTTATTTTTTATTTTTTAATTTGGCTACAAAGTCCATCCCACTTCAGCATTGTTATCATAGGAGGTGACTTTTAGGAGAATTTATTGATAAACAAGAAAAATACAATATGTCAAGGGGGACATGAGGCTAAACCCTAACCATTAAGGAATTCATAAAAACAAGTCAAAATCTCTTTCAACAAAACCTATAACAAGGAAACTTATAGAGGTTATGAGAATAAGTAGCTACAACACAAGCACGACATGAATCCCACCAAAGAACATCAGGGTGATAACACCATAAGTGGCCAAACAATCAGCAACTTGATTACCTTCCCTAAAAATATGAGAAATTTGAACTTGCATGGAGGATAGTAAAACTCAACAGTTATGCTAATTGACCAACAACTTTCAAGGGATCGATGTCAAAGAAGGTGAAGATGAAGAAAGAAGATGAACAACAATGAGGAGTCACACTCAATCCATAGTGAATGCCAACCTCTATCCCAAGCTACAGATATAGCTTGAATATCAGCGCGTAGTTTGGCATCCAAAGAAGAGGCTAAGCCTATTGAACCCATAAAAAATGAACCGTAAAATCCTGAAAGATACCACCAAATGCAGCTACACCAGAGGAACCTCTCGCAACACCATCAATATTTACTTTGATGTAATGCTGCGAAGGTGGGTGCCACAACACCTCAATAATTTTTGGAGCTTTAGCAGGACGTCCATAAACACCAATAGAATGAAGAAAGCAAAGCTCTCCACAAAATTCTTCATGCAACCAGAATTGAGAAAATCAATTTCAAGGAGTTAAAATTTAATAAACCTTACAACATAATTGATGGAAGCAACCTCCTCATGAAAACGAAGAGCGCTGCGAGCATGCCAAATAGAATAAAAACCAATTCCAATCATACCCCACCAAAGTAATTGCACTTGGGGTACCAAAACCTTGTTGTAAAGGATAATGGAAAAAGCTAAAAGTATCTTGAAATAGATATTGAAGTCTAAATAATTCCAAAATAGTAAACCAAATTTGACATGCAAAAGAGCACTCAAAGAAAATATGTGAAGCAGTTTCCATACCTTCACAACAAAGAGAGCACATAGATGCGATAGCAAAACCTCTTCGTTGCAAGAGATCATTGTAAACATGAAAATTCTGTATCGAATGAAACAAGAACATGTGTACAAAGTAGATTTGTATTGATTTGAATTTGTAGGTTACAATCTCTATTTATAACTTTTTCTCTGATTTAGTCTTCAAATTTGATGTAGATGGTTGATTATTGATCCAAGGGTCGTGATGACTTGATCTTGAAAGAACGATTGAATGATTACTTCAAGTTTTGAGCTTGAAACGATGCTTGGATGATCTTTACCTCAAAGTTGCGGCAAAGGGTGATGTTAATGTAGAATTTCGTTGATTCAAAGGTCTTGGTGACTTTACAAGTTTTGAGCTTACAACAAAGTCTTGAATGAATCAGCACGAACGCTTGTTGATTCTTCAAGGGGAGTGCTTAGGCTTTGGTCAAAAGAAAGCTTCAGCTTTGGTTGTACGTTCTTCGAAGAGAGCTTTGGCAATGTATTAGTTTTCAAAGATCTGTGCATAGATTCTTCTTCTTAATGTGTATAATTTTTGACCCTTATGCTTGTGGGAGGACCTTGTATTTATAGGCTTCTCAAGGCTTGCCTTTGGGTGGATTTGGCTTTGATTTATGTCTTAATTTCTCCATGGGATAATTTAGGGATGTTTTGTGTCTTAATTTCAGCCATCTTTACTCCCTTGGCCGAATTATAGGGCCTTTGTTGCTTATTTTGTGAGCAATCTTCAATTCATGCTTGTTTTATAAAAATGCCTTAACTTTCTTTCTAGTTTTGAGAACACTTTGAACCCTTGCCCTTTTTTTTAAGAGAGTTTTCTCTCTTTGGCCAAATTCTGGGAAGTTTTAAGCTTCCTTTGCTTGATTTGTGCCACATGTCATTGATTGTTCATTTGTGAAAAGCCATATGCCACATGGAGCTTTGCGATGCATCTTTTATATGCAACGAAATTTACATGTCTACAAATGCCCCCACTTCAAGGCACATTGTAGGCATGTGCTTGTCACATGTAGGAAATGTGTTTTGAAGTCCTACAATGTGAATGTTCTAACTCAAGGGTCGTCGGGACTTGATGTTTAATTAGTTTGCTTCTTCAAGGGCCGTAGAGGCATATTTCTTGAATTGACATGATGAATTTCGTCAAGGGCCGTTGAGGCGTATTTCTTGAATGAAACATTTCTTCAAGGGCTGTTGAGGCTTGGTCTTGAATTGAAGTGATGAATTTCGTCAAGGGCCGTTGAGGCGTACTTCTTGAATGGAATATTTCTTCAAGGGCCATTGAGGCTTGGTCTTGAATTAAACGAAAATTTTCTACAAGGGTTGTAGAGGCTTGATCTTGAATGAAATGAAAAAAAAAAATTTCTTCAAGAGCCATAGAGGCGTATTTCTTAAACGAAACATTTCTTCAAGGGCCGTTAAGGCTTGATCCTTAATGAAATGAAACATTTCTTCAAGGGTTGTAGGTAGATGCTTGATCTTGAAAGAAATGAATTTTTTTTTCTTCAAGGGCCATAGAGGCTTGATCTTGAAAGAAATTTTGAAAATGAATTTTTTTTTCTTCAAAGGAAGTTGGATGCTTGAAAGCTTTAGAGTTTTATAGCTTCAAGGGTTTGGGAATTCTCTTCCAATTTGGGAGTAGAGAAATGTTTATGTCAATTCCTCTTTTGGTCCCTTGATGGAGAAGCCTATTTATAGACTTTGAGAATGAAGCACCACCATCCTTTTTTTTTTGGTGAAGTAAGTCGATGATGTAGGTGAAATGAGTGGAGGTTGTAGGTGAAGTGTATGATGAAGGTGAAATGTGTGGAGGTTGTAGGTGAATAAGTGTACGATGTAGGTAAAATAAATGGAGGTTGTAATTTTAATGCATTGGTCAACATTTATTTCACCGAAATTTCGATGTCTACAAATGTCCCCATTTTAAGGTGCATCGTATACATGTGATTGTCATGTGTAGAAGATACATTTTGAAGTCCCTTAATGTAGATGTCGATCTAAGGGCCATCGAGGCTTGATCTTGAATTGGGCTGGAAATTTCTTCAGGGGCCTTTGGGGCTTAATCTTGAATTCAGCTAGAAGATTTTCTGGTTTCCTCCAATTGTAGATTTTCCACAGGCTTAATCTTGAACTGGGCTTGAGGGTTTTCTGGTTTCCTCCAAAGGTCTGAACTTACTCCCTTTATGTGGAGCTGAATTTAATTCAAGGGTGGTGGACACTTGATTTTGAATCGGACTTGTGATTTCTTCAAGGGCTATTGAGGCTTC
Source organism: Pyrus communis (assembly GCF_963583255.1). NCBI lineage: Eukaryota > Viridiplantae > Streptophyta > Magnoliopsida > Rosales > Rosaceae > Pyrus > Pyrus communis. Next base: position 10,051,969 of record NC_084810.1, read on the forward strand.
TCAATGTCTTCGATTAGAGCAACGATGTCGAGCTTGGATTTGACTTAAGACTTCTCTATCTAGATTATGTGGTTCTGTAGAGAAGGGCATTGTGCTATAGTGATTTGTTACAGCTCATCGTGCTGCATTCTTCTCTACTTGTTTCTTTTGCATAATAGAAGCGGTGTGCAACCTTTTTCATTTAAACGGTCCTTCAGAGCATCACTTCACAGCGACTCATCTTATTCTTAATAAGGAAAATTAATAGGACATTTGTGTGCTACTTTGTGGTGTGGTTTTAATCCTATCAGAAGACGAGCACTCGAGAGCTATGGCTGGTAAGTAACCAGGCAACGGTTCCGGGTAATTAGTTCTAGATCGGAAGTTTGATTCCAGGTTTTGACTGATTGCTTTCTTTCTCATTGTCTTGCAGAAAAGAGCAAGGGCAAAGGAAAAGACAGGGAAAAAGCATGATATGAAATACATTTGCTTTCGACCTTGATGATATAAGATACTTTTGCTTTTGAAGAAGTAGTGGATAAATCAGCATATGTATTTGTTGTGCTTGTCTCCACATGCTTCGATGCATCATTTTTGCTTGCCTTATCTATTCTCTAGGCATCTGGTATCTTATTTGAAGGTACATCAACAATTGAAGATAAGTACTCGAAAGCGATGCTAGGTAAGTAATCAGGGAAGGGGTTCTAGGAAGTCGGTTCCTAACGGGAAGCTTGATTCCAAGTGTCGATTGATCGCTCTCTTTCTCCTTGTCCTATAGGGAGAACAAGAATAAAGCAAAGGATAGGGAGAAGGCATGCTATCAGATACTTTTGCTTTCGACCGTGATGATATGAGATACGTTTCCTCTGGTGTGACCTGGTTAAAGAGGTGTTTTCAGGGAGGAAGAAAACTGAGTATGTTGAGAGGTTTGGTTGCAGATGCATTCTTGGCAAGGAAGAACAGCCAGGTGTTTTGGAAGTATGTCTTGCCATAGAGGATAAAGGTCGACATATATAGGGATTTTCCAATAGTAGATAGTGGTGCAGGTGCGGCCTTGTCACACATGTTTGTCGGCAAACGTGTGGTAGTTGGAATAGTGAACTTCACGTATTTTCAACTTTGTCAGAGATCTTTGACAAAGTTGCACGTGTTATCTGACAAGCTGAGGTTACGTCTGAAAAGTGTTGACGAATTTTATGCAGGAAAATTCAGCTTTTGAAATTCGGAGAGTGGTGTCTTTTCGATTTTTGAATTGGTGGCTGCATTGTCTCTCCTTTTATAGAGGTATCGATCACATCCAACATGCACACTTTGAAGATTGCCTGCTCGTGAAAATTGTCTCTGGTGTATTTATGAGATTTTACTCCATCCAACCCTTTTCTTTTACCCTTTTTTTTTTTTTTTTTTGAAAATGGCCTACCCGTTTAATATTTGCTTAGATTTGAGTCTCGGGAGCAATACAGGTGTGCAGCGTTAGGGTAATATATGGTGCCCATCCTTCTTATCTTCAAATGGCCCTCTTACAATTGAAGACTTCGTGATGAGGGAAGCAACAACGGCTATGGTAGTATCTAGGAACTTCTTTACTCCTAGAGATAATAAGATGCTTTCAAGACGGTCCGATGAATTGGTTGTCCAAGACTCCCTGGCTGTCAGTGTCCAATACGCGGGCTTTATGTCTACAATAGGCCAACGTCTACTTGCTCGAACTCGCCAAGTTGAATCATTAACGGCCGAGGTGGCAAATCTTAAATAAAAGATCAGACAACTCAAGCGCGAGAATAAAGATTGGCACATGCTTGCAAATAATTATTCGACGAGCATGAAGAGGAAGCTTGATTAGCTACAGGACTCTGAGGGTCGGATTTAAAGTGACCATAAGAGGTTTGTGGCTGTACTCCAGAGGAACTTTTTGCCTTCGTCATCTAGAGTTCAACCAAGTATTGAGGTTTCGAAAAATCAACCTTTGGTGCCTCTTCTTCCTGGAGTTCCGCCAAGTTGTTGGAAATGTGCCCTAAAACCAATCATATGATGATACTTCACGGACATTTCACATGTTAAACTAATCTAGTTTAATATACAGGGCAAAGATTATTGTTTTAAGCCATCTCATATAAATGTTATATGCTTAAACGATAAGTCCAAGAAATATGTAATTGGGAGAATGTGATCTAAATAAGTTAGATTCATGAGACCATTCTCTTTTGTATACATATCCTAAACAATCCTGATTATAGGATTGCCAATTGGGCATTGACAGTCCGTTAAGATCAGTATATGCTATGTCTTCTCTTAGGGAGAGTGACCGGTCTCGAGTCATTGGTGTAACTGACACCAAGACAAGCATGTATGTGCTCAATAGCGAATGAGTCTACTGAACGCGATCAATAATGAGTTCTCATACGCATGTCACATGAGAACTCATGGTTGGGATAATGCAAAGTAGTCATTTGACCTGAGCCATCATAGTTATCTTGTGGTTAGGTTCTTGATCTTTGACTATGTCAAAGTCACTCCATCAGAGGCTGTCCACATCATAGTTGGGGTTAAGCCACTAAGCCATGGAGGCAAGTGAATGCACAACAAGGGATCTCTAACGTTCAAACCGCTTGAGGGAGAATACTCTATGATATGATTAAGAATCTCTGGCCAGAGTATGAATGAGATTTAGGAAGTCGTTCCAAATCACATTCAAGGTAATCATATAAGTAAGAGAATCACATGGTATAGTAAACATGAATAAACTATCAAACCAAACAATGTGGTCAAGAGTATTGTATTAGAGAAAGACTGTATTGCATTGTAATCCCAAACTGAATAGGTTCTCCAACCTCTTTTGATTAACTTGGGTAGCTATGACATACTGCTAGGTGTCACTCATGGTTTGCGGAAGCCCTAAAGGTGTATAATTGCTAAGGGGAGAATTGAAAGTAAGTTTCAATTCATAATTGATTTGAAGAGTTCTAATCACCCATTACCTCACTAAAACGAACCTAATAGATCGCACACCGTGTAAGGTAATGATTGAAGGATATAATGGAGATGAGTAAGGACAATTAAATGGTTTAATTGTATATGGCAAAGATTAATTAATATGTTGATTAATCAAACAAATAAGTTCGTTTTAAACCTTGAGTTAGTGTTGGGCCTTAAAGCCCGAATGGGCTTCGAATCATCAAGCCCATTAGCTTCAATTGTATGACAACTTAACAACCAAAATTCAAGAAGCCCAAAACAGCCCAAAGGCTTGGGAAAACCAGCCAGAGAGAGGAAGGGCCTTTTGGTCCAATATGCACACAAAAGTTGAAAGCATAGAAGGTGTATCTTTGCTCCATCCTCATTAGGGTTTTCCAAGGATGAAAAGTGAGAACAACTCTCTATTTTTTCTCTCTAGGATAGCCGGCCATCATGGGAGAATTTATTAGCATCTAACTCTTCCATGGCCACTCATCTTTTTCCTCAACCATCCTTGGTGTCGGAACTTATAGGTCTCCAACTTTGGGGACTTTTGGAGAAACCAAATCTTCCATCCATATCCAAGAAGATATGGAACCAAGAAGCAAAGTTCCTCCGTCCACATCCTTAGAGCCAAGGAGTAAGGTGGCAACGGAAGAAGGCCCTCACATGGGTGATTAACCTTTGCTAAGCAAATAGGTGCTTCAAAGGTATAAAGAAATCTCAACTCTTTCTCTTAGATCTTGAGTTGAGTCTTGGTTCACCATAACTACTAGGCTTTGAATTTCATGGGTTAAGTTTTGTTTTTAAGTGCATACAAGCATGATTCCGCCTATACTTGTTAATTACATGCATAGATGTTGCTTAAACGAACTTGTTAGTACTGTGACGGCATGTGAGCAACTTTTGTGAAGGCTTCCCTTTCTTTCCTCTTTTTCCTTTTTTTTTTTTTTTGGTGTATTTGTAATTTCTCGGAGATATCAATAGATATGCTTCATTTCATTCGGTGTATTGTGCTAAATACCATAGAGCATATATTTCACTAAGATGTGTTACTTCCCTTTTTATTTATTTATTATTTATTTTTTAGTGCCTGATGAACCATCATTCCCCTACTTTATACTTTTCAATTCTTCTGTCGCCACCACCCCTTTTCTATTTTTCTTCTTGACTTGCTAATAGTAGCATGCAATTGTGAGTGGTTTCAAGATGGCACGGCTGGGTTCCTTGGTGGTTGCTTGAATTTGCATAGGATATCATTCCTCTTTAGAAAAATGTGAGCTCCACGTTTGAGTTGGCACATAGGAACTCATGTTAAACGTGTTAATGGGCCACTTTTTAACATGTGCCTTTGTGTTGCAGCTTAATCCCACCCAGAACCCGTCATATGGTGCCGTGCACCATTCCTGAAACTTTTATATATATATATATATATATATATTTTTTTTTTTTTTTTTTTTTTTTTTGTTTTTGCCGGCCAACACCTTCCCTTTCTTTTCTATATATCTTCCATAAATGTAAATCAACAATAAATGCAGAAGTATGCCAAATCACAATACCTCAATAGCAGCATAATAAAATCAGGTGCTCATCAATAGCATAATAAAATCAGGTGCTCATCAATCTATGCTAAAACACAAGTTCATGCAGAGGGAATCTGACATGAACTGGATTGGGTATAATCATAATATACGCTATAGAACTACAATCATGTGAAGACTGGCGCTAGGCACATCACATACGAGTCAGAGTTGCCTAATGTAACTTGTACGACAAGATTGGCACCTACAACGGATCCAAGTTGAGCGTGCAGTGTGATGTGAACATACACATGAAGCCTGGCCCTGGCTGGGGCGAGTACTACACTAGTGCAAGCATGCATGATGAGCAAATATAAAGTGTATAAACATGCCATGATAATATGTAAATCACAACAACAATAGTGCCATTTTAAAATAAAATAAATCATGCCATGATAGGCGTAAAAATCAATCTAAAGGCACATGTGGAAATTATAAAACTTTGTATATATAAACAAATGCCCACTCATTAATACATGGTCGGATCATAGCCTCCTAGCCTTGTTTGTCCTTGTACGTCCTTGGGGTAATTCTTACCTATATGCGAAATAACTAAACTAATTAATTAAATAGGAGATATACTAAAAAGCTAGGAAAATCCCCCATAGTTTGCTTAAACGGAGGGTTTAAATGTACAAAAACATTCTACTCGACGTCACGGACCAGTATGAGTCAACCACACACCAACCAAAGGCCAGACGCGCCGTCACGCGCTAACCACACGCCTGACAAACTAACAGAACCTTAGGGAATATACCGTTAAATCTAATGGTGTTACCTAACGGCGTCAGAATATTCTGTTAACTTTAAGGGAATATTCTCCTTCTTCTCCAGTTGACCTCTGTAGTTCGGCACCACATTCTGGTTCATTGAAAACTAGGAAATTTTCACCAATTTCTAGAAAAATTTCAAATCTTTATATCTTCTTCATTTTTCAACCATTTTTGACAAACTTTATATAGAAATGAAGCTAGGGAAGAGGAGAACAAGATTTTACCTCTTAAAAGTCCAAAGGGTGGATGAAAATGGATCAAAATAGACTCGATAGCCCAGATGCAAACTCGTCGTCTCAAAACCGTGTGTTTTCACGTTAGCTCCACTTCAACCCTAGGTTAGTGGCCACGTGGAGTTGCGTAGGTGCTTCCAAAGCTCCCAAAACCTTGTAACTCGCTTAGGAAAATGTCGGAGGATCCACACCCAAGTCGGAGCTCCGAGTTGCTCCGACTTGGACACTCAAAACTCGTTCATTTCGTGATCAGTTCGTACGGATGGGTTCGTGAGGACGAGAGGATCTCGATGGTGGTAATTTTAGACTTGATCTATGAAGTTTGATGGTGATCCTTGGTGTTGCAGAGAGGAGAGAGTTACGGGTGAGGGAGAGAGATGGAGAAGATGAGAGAGAGATGGAGACAGATTTTTTCTAATTGGTGGAAAAGTGAAGGAAGCTGTCTGGTTAGGTGAGGGAAAATAGGAGAGTGACTGATTGGTGGGTGAGGTATGAGTCATTGGACATGTTTTTAAAGAGAAGGGATCAGATTTCATGCAATATAGAACTACAAGAAATCTATAAAATTTCCAACATTAAATAATTAGCACACACATGTAAAATGTGCCACCAAATCTAGAATAATATGAAGACTATCTTTTGTTAATCAATTCCTTCAGTTTGAGTGAAACCCTTAGCCACCAATCTTGCCTTGTATCTCTCAATCTTGCCAACTGAATCTTTCTTGGTTTTCGGCACCCATTTGCACCCTATAGCTTTGACATTTTCAAGTGCATGAACTAAAGTCCACACATTGTTGATTTGCATAAACTTTAATTCATCTACCATTGCTTTATTATGCCAAAGATTAGACTGCTCAGACTTCATTGCTTGTTCGAACGTGATTGGATCTTCTGAAATACCTTCAGTGACTTCAATTTCTTGGAGATAAACTAGGTAATCATCGGGGATTACTGACCTCCTAGTTCTCGGTGGTTGCACTCTTCTCTCAAGAGTGACTTGCTGTTTAAGCAACTGATTTCTTGTTGATGACGAAGGCTCGGCTACATTTTGTGTCTCAGTTTGATCTCTTGGATGATTGAATTGTTGAATCTTGAATTTTATCTGTGGTTGAACTTCATTTAAAACCCTCATGGTGATCTTGTGCAATTCCTATGGTCATGGTATCATTATTAACAATCAGGTCCAAATTAATATCAGGGAACACAACCCTTGTCTCATCAAAATCAAAGCTCATCTCTTCACTTTGATAATCTTGGAAGTCTTCACCACTTTCAATGAATTTGGCCACACTTGTCTCGAATATCCTGTTGGGAAGACTAGGAGAGTGAAACCTGCAACCTTTGGATTTATCAGGAAATCCTATAAAATTACAATAGATAGTCTTTGAGTCTAACTTCTTCTCATTTGGGTTGCAAATCTTTGCCTCTGCACAGAATCCCCACATATGTAAATGGTTTAGGCTTGGCTCTCGACCACTTCATAATTTGTAAGGAGTCTTGCATATTGCCTTACTAGGAACTCTATTGAGAATGTAATTCTCCATTTTCAGCGCTTCTCCCCACAAAAATTGAGGCAGTTTCGAATGACACATCATGCTCCTTACCATTTCAATAAGAGTCATATTCCTTCTTTCCGCCACTCCATTTTGTTGAGGGGTGCCTGGAGTAGTGTATTGTCCCTGCAGTCTACATTGTTCCAAGTACAAAGCCAAATGACCTTTAGCCTGACCTAACTTAGTATACTTACCATAATATTCTCCTCTCCTATCCGACCTCAATATTTTATTGATTTTCAACCTCTGTTTTAATTTTTTTTGAAAAATCAACAACTGAAGATTTTTTCGAGATTAAATAGATATAAGTGAAATGTGAGAAATCGTCTATGAAGGTCACAAAATAAACTTTTCCACAGAGTGTCCTCGTGGGAAAGGGTCCACAGACATCTAAATGGATTATTTCCAAAAGTTTTTGACTTATTGAACTCTTCGTCTTTGAAATTGTTAATTTTCCTTTATAAAAATCAATACAATCTGTTAGGTCACTGAAGTCCAAAGGTGGAAAAATTTCATCTTTAATTAAACGCTCCATTGTTGCCCTACAAATATGACCTAATCTTCTCTGCCAAAGCATGGAAGAAGTTTCATTTGAAATCAATCTCTTTGCTAGCAATGTCGAATCAATATTTAAGCAATCCACGATCATTAAAAATTGTACATAGCAATTGCCAAAGGTCATTGACCAAAACAAAAATTCTAATTATATTACGTGGATTATTTTTAAAGAAAATCTTAACATTTGTCACCAGCAAAAGCAAAGCCAAATTTAACAAGCTAAGAAACTGAAATTAAACTCCTTAAAAAAGGTACATAAGTACATCACACAAATTCAAAATAAAACCACTAGACAGCCTCAACCTTAGATTGCCTATTGCTTTCACTGCCACTTTATTCCCATTGCCAACAAAGACTTGAAAAACTTCATTTTTTGTTGTTGTAGTTCTTCTTGTAAACCCTAGAAAGGAATTGGTGATGTGAACCAAGCAACCAGTGTCAAACCACCAAGAATTTGGAAAGATTTCTACAAGATTAGTTTCAAAACAAACAAAAATATTGACAAAATTGATACCATTCTTAATTTTCCAATTCTTTCTTTTCTCACAATCTCTCTTCATTTGTCCAAGTTTTTTGCAAAAGTAGCATTTGATATTGTCCATATAATCCTTATTTGACTCAGGTCCTTTGGAGGAGGATGCAACTATGGCAGTCTTAGAGAAAAGATTAGGTTTGGAGAATTTACCAAATTGATATGTAGCCCTTTTACCCTTATCTCCATACACCAAGTTCACAGTGCCATAAATCTTATTCCTTTTGATTCTTGCTTCTTCTTATACACATATAGAGATTCGTTCATCGAGAGTCCACTTTTCCTTCTGAGTGTTGTAAGAAACCTTTGATTGATCAAACTTTGAAGGTAGAGAGTTGAGCACCATATACACGATAAATGCATCATCCACAGGGACCTCCAAGTCTTTGAGTTTGGCTGCAGTAGTCTCCACCGATTTCAGGATGTGTTCCTTAACACTCTTATTCTCATCGAGCTTGAGTAATGTCAGGGTTGTCATCAGGTCCCATTTCAGCTTTTTCAGACTCTCTATACTTTGCCCCAACTGCCTCCAAGAAATCTTTAGCCTTATCACATGTTGCAATGCCACCTCTCACAGTATCACTCATGGTTCATTTCATAACCATAAGTGACATTCGGTTAGCTTTCTCCCATTTTTTAGTTTTCAGTCTTTGATCCGCAGTTGAATCCTCAGTCACAGCTGCAAGTTCCTCTTCACACAAGGCCAAGTCAAGGTCCATCAGCCCTAAGACAATTTCAATGTCTTGCTTCCACCTCTTGAAGTTTCCCCCACTTAGTGGCTCAAAAGAGGACAGGTTCATTGCAAAAGTGTTCATTGAGGAAGCCATTAAAACAAAATTAGGGTTAAATATGTGAACGCATGTTTTTCATCACACCTTTGGGCAAGAGATGAAAACTGCCATTGACCTTTATTGTATAGCCATCACTAACGGATCTTATCATGCAATTATGTCAAGTCTTTGGACAAGAATATGGCCTAATCAAAATGATGCCATACACTAATTAAAAACACTTAACAATTTATATAGTCTCCTCTTTGGAAAAGAATGTGAACATTTCATAGGTTTTTGAATCACAATGCTTTTTAAGTAAACCTTCATCTTTCATTGAAAGCCATGATTAGTTCATATACAACGCATAAACTCCAAAATTTATTCCATGAAATAACAAAAATATGATAAACAAATGTAAATGAGTTTTAAGAATTCCAGATACAAAGAATTAGATTTTCCATATTATAGACCAAGGCTTAGAACCTATTAATTTGTCTTTGATACCAAATGTTGGAATATTAGTATAAACAAAACCTCTAATCACATGCATATTTGTATTTAGTTAGAGTCGAACATGAAGAAGCCATGGATGTAACTTAAGCACCTTCTTCTACTCACTTGAAGACCTTATATTCTTATGGTGATAGAACCCTTGTATTCAGAATGTGTTCTTTGGGAGTAGGGAACCCTTGTATATATAGAAGCAATGGTTGCCAACATCCATCTATCGTGGAGGGTTGGTTATTCATCCATTGCTCTAAGTGCCAATCGTGGTTTAGTGGTTGTGGAACGTGCTTTTCAACAGCAATTGGAATCATATTCCTGAGTTATAGGGGAGCTAGTATTACACGTACACAAACTCTTAGTTAATTTGTTTAAGCAACATATATTTTCACCTTTATCATAACTAGTTTAGTCCACATAGGATTTCTATAGCTTGTGCATTTCAATCGGCGTCATCCTTCCACTCCCGGTAATGCCTCTTGAATATGTCATCGATGAAATTCATCAAGTTAGGGTCGGTTTCATCAAGAATAAAATTAACCTGTTATACAAAAATATTAAAATATTAAAAATTATATATTGTATATCAAAAATAATTATTAAATTACTAATTGGCACTTACTGATAACTTGTCCAACGAAGACTTATTCATATCCTCTGACACTTTTTTCCAAGACGCCCACTCTGTAGGACATTTGTTCCTCAATAATGCCACTATGCCGTGCACAAGCATGGCGTGCATCTCCTTGTCATATTCCTTAAGCTGTAGATTCGCCTTGGCCCGTCAATCCTTCTGGCTCAGCCATACACCCTCTTTTGTGTTTCTCTATGGAAAAAACAAAGTTTTCAAAATCAAACTGAGTAGTTTGTCACTTTTATTATAATAATCTAATAATTTTTTTTCAACAACAAAAAAAACCATAAAATTCATGCAAAATTTGGTATTACTTGTCCGAGATCCTTCTCCCTCATATCCCTGTTTAGTTTGGGTAGTAGTAGAATTAGACATCTACAACATTATGATTTTCATATATTCCAAGACTCACAACTTATGAGACACAATTTATAAATTAAAATTAATTATTGAAACAAAATTGTTCTTTATTTGTATAATAAAGATTTACCATGAAAAACGAAGATTGTCGACAGAAAAAGTCATAGAAAAGGGAAATGAGAATTAGGATATGAGGGGTTTGGGAGAGAAGAAAACGAGGGGGTGAGGGATTTGGGAAAAAGGATGAGGAAGAGAATGAGGAAAAGGGAGAGCGGATATGTAATTTTATAGAACCTATGAACCCTTTGCTTGACAAAGCACTCGTTGCGCAAATAATTAATCCACCTTAAATGTCTCACCAACCACACCTACCATTTCAAAGAACTTTACACGATGAAAGACTCATGTTCGTCACGTAGGTTTGACACAACAAAGCTCTCCCTCATGCAAAAAATGTTTGCCCCGCACTATAATGGCACCAAATCTTCATCTAACCGCGTTTTTCTCCAGAGATTGCGCAAAGAATTATCTAATTGTTGTGCAAAGCCTTCTTGCGCAACGAAAATCTTTGTCACCTAATGTTTTCAATTATTGTCATGGCCTTGACATTTTTCCGCGATGATACCCTTAATTTGTCGCACAAAGGACATTTTGCGATGAAAACTGCTTCACTACCTAAAGTTTTATCGCGCAAATAGTTTTTTTTTCTAGTTGTGTTGGTTTTTCCTATCTTCCCTATTTTATGGTTTACTGGTGAAATTGTATGTATTTTACATCTATATATACCACTATTTACCACTACGAGTGGCTACTGGTTAGTACTGTTTTTTTTTTTTTTTTTGGTTACGTTTTGTTTCATAGGATGACTTGGAAGCGTTGATTTAAGGCCCTTTATTACGTCTTGTTCTTGTTTTTTCATTATTCATTACATATCATCAGCAATAATGTGGTGCTTGATATCATGTTTCTTGTCATACTTTCCTAACAAGTACTCAACCAAAACCAAAATATAACAAAATTGCAGGCATCTCGGCAGTGTTTAATAAGTCCAACAGAAAGAAGGGAACAAGCATAGAGAATCAAGCAACCTGCAGTCCAAGGTACTTAGTTTTTTTTTGGAGCAATCACTTTAATTGAAATGAATATTTGGAGAAATCTTTCAATCTTCAAAATATAAGCTTTAGGTTTTCTGTTTGTTTTTCCAGAAACCACATGAGGAATAAGAATTTTGTTTCCCATGCCATCAAGAGACATGATGTAATGATGTTTTACTTGGTCTGGGAAGGAAACGAAACAAAGGAATTGGCCTTAGTTAAAACTTAAAACGAAAGCATACACACAATATGGACAAGTCACCCTCGTCCTGTCTGCTGAATGTGCTCTTGTTTGATGGTTGTTTCTTATTGAATATACTTTTGACGATCTAATCTCGCTTCTGGTGTTTTTCTATATCGGAGAGGACAGAAGTAATTTCATTTGGCCAAAATTTGTTTGGGGGTCATAGATTTGCGGCTGATGGACATTCTGTAGAGTTGGGTTGCACTAGGCTCCAAGATTCCCCTGGTGGTTAGGGTATCCATTACTGATTCAGCAAATACCCAATTGTCATATGTTTCAACTGTTTATTTATTTCCGGTAAAAAAGTATATATGCAGTTTTCCTTGTTTGTGCTTTCTTCAGTTTCCCTTAAAAAAGTATAAATACATTGGTACCGTAAGTACATTGGTACTGTTCTCATTCGGTCCAACTTAGCAAATTATTTGGTTTTTGACAATGTGGCGTTGCAATGCTTATAACATAGGATAATATAAAAACACAAAATACTTCTATATTAATGAGCCAGGGGCTCATTTATATTTGTTCTACTGGCAGTTCTTACTAGATGGAGGATGATAAGGAATGGGGATCAAGAGCAGATCTTCTTTTCTTCGAACTGTAACACCGAAAAGCTCAGTCATGTCCAGGTCTTCATGTGACATCCCATTAGGGAGTTTCCAATCAAAATGGTACAACAAAAGGGCAAGTGGGAGCTCAACGTTGGCCAGACCATATGAAATTCCTGGGCATATCCTCCTTCCAGCGCCAAATGGGATATACTCAAAGTTTGTTCCCTTGTAGTCAATGGAGCTATCAAGGAACCTCTCTGGATAGAAGCTCTCTGGTTCAGTCCAGTAATTGGGATCTCTTCCAATTGCCCATCCATTCACAATCACCTTGGTTTTGACAGGTATATCATATCCATTAATCTTACAACTCTCACTAGATTCTCTTGGAAGCAAGAGGGGAGCAGGAGGGTGTAGCCTGAGTGTCTCTTTGATCACCAAGCTTAAATATTTCATCTCTCTAATGCCTGTTTCGTCTACCTTCCCATTTCTGTTATACACTTCTCTCACCTCATCCTGTGTCATTTTCAATATTCTAGGATTTTTTATCATTTCTGACATGGCCCAATCTACGGTTGTAGCTGATGTCTCACTCCCAGCTCCGAAGATGTCCTGCACAAAAATTATAAATTTGTTAATGATTAAACTAGGTTTTTCTCTAAAATTGCAAACAGTTCTAGTCGTAGAAAATAACTATGTTCTTAGAAAAACTTTTGTATTAAGTTCAATTTTTAATAGTGTTAATTTCATGAAGAGTGTCAATTGATATGTAAGAAAAACAATAAGCACATTTAGAATGAATTATGGAATTCCAAACCAGCCGAAAAGGTAATCTGCATCGATAGTATTCTTTGTATTAAAAACAGTGGCTGCAGGTGACAGCCGGTTGGGAAGAAAAACATACATGTAGGTGGATTCAGCCTTAGACAGTGGCACAAGTGCTTAAAAGATGCATCTCTAATCATTTATTTTGTATATTTAGAACAAGAATGAAAATTGGTGTTTAGATTAAATATAATTAACAACTAGTATGAATTATTAAAGTGATATCAAAAGAAAGTGCAAACACATACCAATATTACTGCTTTGATGTTGTCAGTAGTTAAGGAAAACTCAAGGCCATTTCCATGCTCGTGAAATTTTAAGAGAACGTCGACCAGGTCTTCCCCTGCTTCATCTTCTCCACTTTTTGTTGTTGACCTTTTCTTTTTATGTTCATTGATGATATTTTCCATTATTCTGTCAGTTACTTTTTTCAGCCGCTCGAGTGTAGGCCTAATTCCACCTGTCAGATTAAGCAGCTTGGCAGAAGGAAAAACATCTGCAAGATCAAAGCCTGCTGCCACCGTTATAGACTCCTTCACAGCATCTATGAACTTTTCGTGATCTTCGCTTTTTTTGCCAAAGGCTGCTCGCGACGTGAAGGTATACGTAGATGAGTAAATTTTCTCAGTGAGGTTGATCGGTAATCCTGCGTTTGAACCAATCCATGTAATGAGATTCCCCACCTCTTCTTCCCTAAGAGGCCTGAAGCCTTGCACACGTTTAGTGCTTAAAAGCTCTAATGTGCAAATTTTTCGTAGTTGTCTCCAGTAATCACCACATGGTGCAAAGGCAATGTTTGTGGACTCGTAAGACATGATCCTTGAAGCAAGGAGATAGGGCCTTGATGAAAACACAACGTCATGGGTTTTCATCACCTCTTTGGCATACTCTGCCGAAGAAACAACAACGGTGGAAACTTCTCCAAGTTGTAGATGCATAATGGGTCCATATTTCTTGGCTAAGTTTCGTAGCCCATGATGTGGCTGAGACCCAACAAGCTGGTGAATGTTTCCTATAAAGGGAAGCTTCCATGGCCCTGGAGGCAGATTCACAGCCGACTCTTTGGTTTTGCTTCTCTTCGCTATTTTCAGTACTGTGATCACAACGAGAAGAAAGGTAAACAGGACTTGGAAGAAAGGCCATTGAAGCTCCATAAGGAAAGAAAGTTTGGAAGTAGCTTGTTGACTAAATTGCACGCATTATATCTCTCTTTATAGCAGAGGATGTAGTCTATTACCTGATGCATAGATTCCCTTAACCCGGCCGGCATAATTTGTCCTTTTATTTTGTGTTTGTATATGTAAAGCGTTTTGTCATAAATAATTCTTGAAATTGATCAAATTTCTCATTTTGGTATTTAAAATTAAAAATCAACCAATGTTAAGTACCACAAATTAATCTTGTCATTGCGTTAGAAACCAATATCTAGATAGATGTCAATTGTCATAAACCATATAATATTATCGCTGAGGTTTTACATTGTACTGGCGAAGAAAACAAGAGAGAGTACATAGCAAGATAAATACAGTATAGAATTCAGCTCCCGGTGAATCCAAGTATTATATTTGTATTGAGGATCCTTGGAACAATCTCTGCTCTAAAGTTAATGACAAAACAAAGGTTTCATAATTAAGAAAGGGAATTGTTATTGGCACTCCAAAAATCTCATTCTACACTCCAAATTTTCCATATTTGAAAAGAAAAATACACTTGTGAGGAGTGTAGAATGAGATTTTTGGAATTAAACGGGAAAAATTAAAGTTCGATGACTTGAGTGATTGATTAATCACTTTTTTATTTAACCTCCCCAGGTAAGTAAGGTGATTAAGGAGACAGTAATTTTAAGGTACGGTAAATACATTAGGGCCTATTTCATATCTTATTCAAAAAAATTCATCATTCCTCAAAACATTTTTTAAGAACATTTCTTGAAAACAATTTTCTTTAAGATTCAAAAACTTGTTTATGTTGTGGCTTATTTTATCTGACAGGGGAGAGAAGGGGCGCATGGCAGAGAAAGAGAAGGTAGAGATGTGTTTGTAAGGTTGTGTAGAGAATATGTTATTTCCCCTATGTAGTCCCTTTATTTATAGTAATAAGGGAGGGAAAAATCCTTCTCCTCCAAGGAATACAAGTCCTAATAGGGAAGAATAACTAGTATCAAATCTAATCTAGGATTTACACAATCACACTTACATACAATGTTTATAACACTTTCCCTTGAGTGTGTAAATACTCAAGTAGATTCGACATGATGTAGAGTTGAGGAAGTTGACTCGTCGGCATTGATTCTGGGAACATGCTAGTCTCAAAGTAAAGTAGGAACTTGCATATAGAACTAAGTCTCAAAAAAAAAGAAAAAAAAACAAAAACAAAAACAAAAAAAATAAAAACAAAAAATAAAAAAAATAAAAAAAATAAAAATAAAAAATAAAAAAATCCAATGGCTATGGTAAAACCCTAGTACGGACAAAACCCATAATCTAAGGAAAAATGCATAAGAAAATGCAAAGTCAAATGAAATGTCTATGGGACGTCATCAGGGATATGATCAACCCAAGGTGGGTGTCTCGTCAAAACCTCGTTAGGTAGCAAAATCCCAAAGGGAAAAATGCTACTAATCGTAGGGTAAAAGAGTACATTAAGATCAAGTAAGTATACTTCAGGATACTCCCCCTGAGTTTGACATAATTCCAAAGAGAACTAATAATGTTACAACTTAGAAAGTTTATGCACACATAATCCTTGAACAAGCTTCTGAAATGTTGCATTCGGTAGTGATTTTGTGAAGAGGTAGGCCAAATTGTCTTGTGAACATATTTGCGTGACTTCAATCATCTGATGCTCTTGTTGTTGATGTGAGAAGAACAACTTCCGCGCAATGTGCATGGTGTTGTCACCTTTGATGTAACCTTTCTTGTGTTGTTCGATGCATGTTGCGTTATCTTCATAGATCGTTGTCAGGACATCAACAATGGGGTAAAGATTGCAGGAGCTTCGAATATGGGCCATAACTGCTCTCAGCCAGAAGCATTCTCGAGTTGTTTCATGTAAGGTGAGAATTTCAGCATGGTTAGACAAAATGGCAACTAAGGTCTGTTTAGTTGACCTCCAAGGGATTACGGTGCCTCCAACAGTAAAGACATAACCCGTTTGAGAGAGCGCCTTGTGTGGATCATATAAGTATCATGCATCGGCATAACTAACAAGGTGGGAATCGACTCGAGATAAGGGGGTACCGCATCACTCGAGGATTCGTAAGGATAGAACATACCCAAATTCATAGTACCCTTAAGGTAACGAAGATGTCATTAACACCAGTCTAATGTTTGTGTGTCTGTGCATTACTGTATCTTGCCAAAAGATTAACAGCGAATGAGATGTCGAGTATAGTGCATTGAGCCAAGTCCAAAATCTCTTCATCATCCTCCTTTGGATGGAAGACATCACGTTTTGCATCTAGTAATCGAACGACTATAGGAGTACATGAAGGCTTCACTTTATCATTATTAATGTGGTGCAACACCTTCTGGGTGTAGTTCGATTGATGTACTAAGATTTCATCCGAATGGTGTTATATCTCAAGACCGAGACATTATCAAGTCTTTCCTTGATCTTTCATCTCATATTCAGACTTTAGGTGTGCGGCAGCTCTCTCGAGCTCTTCAAGAGTTCCGATGAGGTACATGTTGTCGACATAAACTGCAACAATTCGCAAAATCGGAATGTGACTTCTTAATGAACATGCAAGGGCATAAATTGTTGTTCACATGTCCTTGACTAGTCAAATACACACTCAGACAGTTATACCAGATTTTTCCGAATTGCTTCAAATTGTAGAGTGAACACTTTAGCCGAATTGAGAGCGTGTTTCGAGGTTTGAAAATATTTGATCCAGTCAATGTAAGTCCTTCAAGAACTTTCATATAAAGTTTTGTATCAAGTTCCCCATAGAGATACGCAGTTACTATGTCCATCAGCTGCATACTTAGTTTTTTTCAGAAACTACCAAACTGATAAGGTAGCGAAAAGTAATCACATCTATAACGGGTGAATAAGTTTCGTCATAGTCAATCTCGGGGCATTGTGAGAAACCTTGGTCAACAAGACAAGCTTTGTAATGTATAATTTCGTTCTTCTCATTATGCTTCCAAACGAAAACCCACTTGTAGCCAACAAGCTTCACATGTGGAGGAGTAAGAGCTACAGGTCCAAACACCTTATGTTTCACAAATGAATTGAGTTCGACTTGGATTGCTTATCGACATTCATTAACAAAACAAGGTTCAATGTTATCACTCAACATGATCTCAATAGCTACTGCATATGCTAATGCATCATCAGTAATCATCTTATTTCTACACCAAACATTATCCAAGCTAGCATAATGGACAGAAATCTATCGATTCTTGGAAGGGGAATTTGTCCCTTCAAGGATGCTTCCATAATCTAGAATTTCCTAATGAGTTGGATAGAATGAGTAGGCAACAGTTGAATTCACGGTAGGCTCAATGGCCTGTGTAGTGTCGGGGCTGTGAATTCTTTGAACCAAGTGGTTTCCAACTTTTTGTAGGGGTAGAGGATTGGCTAGATGCTAACGTACATAGATCGGCCGAAGTGGCATCCCGGGTCTCCAAGAGGGAAGTTCGTCATACATTTGGTACATCCATCTTTACATGCATATTTGCAGCTGGAATATGTGATCTTGTTACTTGCACTATATCTATGAAGGCATTTGGCAGCTCTAAGCTACGCTTTAAAGATTTAATATTTGCACTTCAGTTTCGAATTAAGAGATGAGGGGATCTAAATGAGACAAAGTGAGAGTCAGCCATGATAATTCAAGTCGTTCTTATCTTCCCCTAACGATGAGAAGACTGTCTCATAGAAGTGACAATCCCTGAAACGAGCGGTAGAAAGATCGCCTGCCAAAGGTTCTAAGTAATAAACAATTGAATAAAACTGTCTCATAGAAATGACAATCAGCGAAACCAGAGGTAAAAAGATCACCTACCAAAGGTTCTAAGTAACTAATTATTGAAGGAGAATCATATTTAACATAGATTCCCATCATTCGATGAGGCCTCATTTTTGTACGTAAAGGCGGCGAAATCGGCACATAGACCGCACAACCAAAAACGCGCATATCTGATATGTCAGGTTCATATCTAGTAACAAATTGAAAAGTGATATATGGTTATGTCGTAATAGGCTTCAGGTGGACCAACATGGCTACGTGCAATATTGCATGGCCCCAAGCAGCGATCGGGAGCTTGGTACGATCGAGCAATCATTTGTATACACTTAATGAATGCCTCTGCTAGGCCATTCTAGGTGTGAATATAGGCTACTACATGCTCAAATTCAATCCCAAATGACATGCAATAGTCATCAAAAGTTTTAGATGTGAATTCTCTAGCATTATCCAATCGAATAAATTTGATCAGATAATCAAGGTACTAAGCCCTGAGCTTAATAACCTAAGTCAACAATTTAAAGAATGCAACTTTCCTTATGGACAACAAGCACACGTGTGACCAATGTGTGGAATCGTCAACCAAAACCATAAAATATCTAAATGGTCCGCAGGGGGTGAATCGGTGTCCAAATGTCCCCGTGAATCCTTTGTAGAAAAATAGGAGGATTCGAACGAATCTGGTCATAAGAAGACTTAATAATAAGTTTTCCCATATAGCAGGTTTGACATGTGCTTCCTTGAAATGAACCTAAACTTTGGGTTAGTGGATGCCCATGTGAAGATTTGAGGATACGGCGTATTGTTGTTTGTCAAGGTGTCCCAAACGATTCATGCCAAAGTGTAATTTCATGCATAGTCCTTGAGGTAGGGCCGGCCACATAGTGGCTCTCTATAAGGCATATGGTTGCACTATACAGACCACTCAGCATACGCTCCATCTTTTCTAGAATACACATCTGGCCATATTCGTAGAAAGTGATCCACAGAAATTCAACTCCATTTTCGACATAGGTTTTAGCGTGCTAATTATTATCTCTAATGCCCTTGAAACTCAACAACGTTATTCCTGAATCTGGAGAATAAAGTGCATCTTCAATGGTTAGATTGTACCATTGGACAACATTATACTTGCCTTACTGTATCATTTGTTCAGGTTGGATGGGCATACGAAGGTTGTCAGAGGTGCATTCCTAAGTACAAAGTTGGTGAAATAGATGTATTCATGCAAAATGGTGTGCGTGGTTACACTATCTGCCAGATAGTTAACTTTTCCACTTGTCATACCAAGAAATAAAAATTCATTTGAATCAGTCACATGCATAAAGTTCTAAAACCAAATATTCATTCAAAATAATTTAAGTATTCAAGGATGGTAATTAAAGAACTTAATATCCAAAAACAAACCACTAACAAATAATCCAAACGTAAGGAAAAATTGTTCAAACTTAAACAAAAAAAACAAGGGGGGTTTGGCCACTAGGTGGAATTTAGCCCCAGGTGTTCTAAAATCAACTAAAAATAGTTCATGTCTAAGATTCTAATCTTCCATAGGGGTAATAACCTCTTGAAAGTCAGAAACCTCCATCTTGGTACTCTCTGGTTCATCCACTTGCACAAAATTTGATTCAAACTTCTTACGACGAGAATGATATTCAGTTACAACCTTCTGGGAGCACGGCAAACATGGGACCAATGGTCCTTTGAACCTGTTTGGGCCCAAAATATTATTGTTGGGCCGAGCAGCAGGATGTGCTCGGCCCAAGGTAATGACAAATACTATGGGCTGAATAATAAATCTCGGGCCAGTTGGCAGGGTCGGCCAAATCCTATCCTAAGTAGTCCGGATAAATAGAAAAGGTCGAGGAAGTCCTGGTGCGACCAGGATTCTCGACCGGCAAGGAATAAAGCCTCGAAAAGAAGGGAAATTCAGAATCCCAATGGGAGTAGGTTTGTTCGAGTTAGAGTCAAAATGGGACATGGACTCACAATCCAAATCAGAATTGGTCTCAAGGAATGGGGTGCTATAAATACAAGAAATTATGCAACAGAAAAGGCCCTTCAAATCAGCATACAATTGCCCTGCGCAAAACCTCTCAAACACCTTGAGATTTTTTCCTTTTCTTTTCCTGCCGACACACCTTCAGTTTGGATAAACAGCACTGTGGAAGCACCCGGCGAGCATCTTCAGTTTGGATAAACAGCACTGCTGCGGCAGAATCAGCCGACCAAGAAGCACCTTCAGTTTGGATAAACAACACTGCGTCGAGGTCGACCGGTTATCTATCTAAGTCTCGGCCGAGAAGGGTTTTCGAACCTTTGTTGGCAGAGGTCACCTTGCTAGCCTTCTCGGCATAGTCAGGTGTTACGAATTGCATTGCTCGGCGTACTGGACGCCGAGTGATTTTATGATTGGATACTCGCAAGTAAGTTTCAGGGTTCGGCATTCCGACGGCCGAACTACGTTTACCACCAAGACATACATCACGTTTGAGTACCTGTGCCCATATAGTTTAGTCTCGATTCAACGTGCTTATACTCTTACGAATATAATCACAGTGATCGAATCGGGCTCCGACGATTTGTGAACTCCGCAAAATTAGTAGCCTTGTCTTCAGGCTGTAGAACCTAGAGACCGAGAGTGTTCCTTCCTCGATCGCAATCGCAAGATAGAGAAGTCAACGACGCGCTCAACGCGACATCAACAAATTTTACTCCTTGGCCAAGCTCGGCCGACGAGTTGGCACGCCCCGCATTCAACCGAAGGACGTAGTTAGCTTATTAGTTACTCGGCTTGTGCGCCACGTAGGTTTTGTAATTTTTAGAGTCAACATTTTGGCAAGCCCAGTGGGACACTTGTGCTAAACCTTCGAAGTTCATGACCGTTGAGACACGGTCTATAAAGAAGAAAACAATCATGGGAAAGTCAACAACTGATTTACCAGTGCAAGGCCTTGGGCAAGATTTGCACCCTACAAAAAATCCGATCATTGTTGCGCCGCCCGAGGCCACAAGTGCGACACGCTGAGAAAATGAAATCTGTCTCGGCGGACAACCTCACAACTCAGCGGTCCCGAATCAAACGACGGGCATGTTTGTGGAAGGGATAGTGGAAGATTGCGACGATGATGGTGGGGAAGGTTCCGATCCACCAACTAGGTCGTTTCTTCGGAGACGACTTGATGAACAATATCGTCAGGTCGAGCATTCGATTGGTCAAAAGATGAATGATTTACTAGAAGCAATACGAAGTAATAATGATACACAAAACATTTTGGCACGCCCAGTGGGACCTTTGTGCTAAACCTTCGGAGTTCATGACCGTTGAAACACGGTCTACAAAGAAGAAAACAACCATGGGAAAGTCAACAACTGACTTGCCAGTGCAAGGCCTTGGGCAGGATTTGCACCCTACAAAAAATCCGATCATTGTTGCGCCGCCCGAGGCCACAAGTGTAACACGCCGAGAGAATGAAATCTGTCTCGGCGGGCAACCTCACAACCCAGCAGTCCCGAATCAAACGACTGGAATGTTTGTGGAAGGGATTGTGGAAGATTGTGATGACGATGGTGGGGAAGGTTCCGATCCACCAACTAGGACATTTCTTAGGAGACGACTGGATGAACGGTATCATCAGGTCGAGCAGTCGATTGGTCAAAAGATGAATGATTTGCTAGAAGCAATACGAAGTAACAACGATACACAAACCAGAATGCTTGAACTATTGGTTAGTAAAGCCTTCGAAGATGGCCAGGTCGGCCAACCTCGGCAGCTTTCGACGAATGTGCCAGTACAAGCCGAGAGAAGGTCCGCACGGCCGTAACCAATCACCTTAGAAAAAAGAGGTGGACCGGGAAATAGATTCGAGGGACCAAACCAAGGAGAAGAAGCCGCTTCCGTAAACATGACCGAAGTCCAGAGAATGATTGACTCGGCCCTGAAGAAGGGGCCGAAGTTTCCAAAATTCATCCATCCATACTCGGCTTATGTAGAAAGGTTTGAATACCCACGAGGTTTTAAGATCCCTGATTTCAGCCTTTTCGCCGGGGAATCGTCTTTATCCTCATTAGAACATGTGGCTCGGTTCACAGCGCAGTGTGGAGACGTCAATAGCGACTTCTATAAATTACGACTGTTTAACTTTTCGCCGACAGGCTCAGCCTTCGCCTGGTACATTAATCTCCCGCCTAACTCTGTGCAGAGTTGGGAAGAGTTAGTCGAAAAGTTCCACAAACAATTCTATCGGCCAGGGATGGAGATGTTTGTATCATCGTTGGCCAGGATGGCTCAAGCATCCGACGAATCTCCAATGGAATACTTAACAAGGTTTAAGTCGGCCAGGAATTGGTGCCGAGTACCATTCCCTGAAGTGGAATTCGTCAGGATCGCCCTCAACGGATTAGACGTAGAGTACAAAACAAAGTTTCTGGGGGAAAATATTTGAGATATGTATGAACTTGCTCAACACGTTGAAGAGTATGATTATCTGCTCCGAGAAGAAAAGATATCGAAGTCACCATCCCGGGGGACGTTGTATAAGAATCCCACGGTTAGTTATGCATTGGCCGAAAGTGAGGACACTCAGTATGCTAGTGTGGATGCGGCCGAGATAATAATAGACAAACCCTATGTCTGCAAGGCTTTGGCTCAAGTAAATTCCAAAGACACCAAAACCCTTTCGGCCGTCGAGGAAATGAGTAAGTCATCGAAAGTATACACTTTCGATATCACCAAAGCTGATGCAATTTTCGATCAATTATTGGCAGCAAAAATGATCAAGCTTCGGCCGGGACATACTATCCCTAAGGCCGATGAATTAAAGGGAAAGATATACTGTAAGTATCATAATTCTAATAAGCATGCAACCAATAATTGTGTTGTATTCCGGGACACAATTCAAAGTTGGATCGAGAAAGGAAAGTTGAAATTTTCGGAAAAGCAGATGGCGGTCGACGTCAATCCCTTCCTTTCAACAACAATTGGTATGGTGGATGCTCATCTTCCTAAAAACAAAGGGAAGGCCGAATACGTCCCGGTGCAGCATATCCATCAACGGAATGGTCGAACAAGACTAAAGCTTGATTTATTTTTAAATGCACCACCTATGGAACAATCGGTGCCACCCGCCGATAAGCCTATGACGAGGTCAAGTTCCAACGGAACTCATGAATCAAAGGTTTTATGTGACCATTGTAAAACACCAGTTGAACCTGGGAATGAGACATCTTCAACACTTCCCACGGCCCCTACAACATCACCAAATGGACTTGGTAACGGTCCACGACGTCAAGTGTTTGATTGACTCGGCCCACAAGTACGGCCGAAAAACTAGGCCTCGGTCAGGTGGCGTCTTGACTTCGACGCACCTTTCTATAATGAGGATTATTACTCGCGCAATACCAACAGTTCGAGCTCATCAGTCGATCGCAAAACTTTCAAACCACCCAGGACATCGGATCAACGCTGGTACAGTTACAATTCTCCGACTGGCTTACAATTCTCAAAAACGTCGCCGCCAACGGATAGATTGCATGGCTCGGCGACGAGAAGCGCAGGCCAGCCCTGCCAACCAGTGGCAACTAAAAAAGGCCGTGGAGAACATTAGTGAACGACCAACCTCGACTATCATGACTGAGTTAGCCGAAGGGAAGAAAGTAGCAGCTGCCGGTTTCGAAACCACCATTGAAGAGTTTGAGAAACGTATCAAGATCCTTCTCTGGCCTGGGGAAACGAGAGCTCGTCTAAAGCACTTTAGACAAGAGGCCGAAAGGAAACTTTCTCCGTTACCACCGCGCGAGCCGTTTATCAAAATACGGCGCAACTTACACCCTCCATTCCTCGGTGAATCCCTGGAATACATGCGAGAGTTTCATAAGAAATACTCCGCCAATGACTTGTACGGACTACCCAAAGCGTGTCAGGAAGCCCTCAACCTAGCTTTAACTTGCCCTGATGCCGAGCAAATTATTCAGAAATCTTCCAACCCAGCAATTAAAGCTAGGTTCCAACATATACAAGAGGCTCGGGTCCTTGGTTTTGAGGTCGATCCGTACACAGATATCGACGCCGCCGAATTACCCTTTTTCGCTCGAAGACCTTCAGCATTTGCGCTATCATTTCGAAGTATTCTCGGCTGTATCGCTCTTCGGCCTCACGGCCGACGAGGAAAAACGGATAGCACGGTTGGATACATATCTAGACACAAGGAACGCCCGTATTGCCTATGAAGAACGAGCCCGTGTAATGAATGACCAACATAAGTCTTCGGCAGTCAACATAGTCAAGGAAAATAGCCAAACCAAACTCGATTTGGTTCACACGTCTCAGATACCGGTTCTTACCAAGGCACTCAAAAGTTTGATCGAGGATGTTCTGCCAACTGCTACTACGGTTAGTTCTGCAGAAGACGACGACCACAATCCAAAGGGTCCCTCGGTCCTCGAACATATGGAGATCAGTATGGTCCACGTCCTACTAGCTGAATTCTAACCAAGTACCCACCAGTCGAATTTCTTGGACGGGGACGTGGTTGCTGAGGAAGCAACCCAAGTAGATTTCGTCGCAAACGACAACGATAGAGAAACCTGAAGCAGGGACAACCTTAAGGCGGCTTTGGCCGAACTATTTCCCCGCTCCCCCTCGGTTAATCTCCAACACCTGAAGCCGTTGTACGTCACGGCTCACATCGAAGGATTTCCTATTTCTAAAGTGTTTGTCGACTGTGGAGCCACAGTCAACATTATGCCAATATCTGTCATGAAGGTTTTACGCCGTTCTAATAATGAACTCATTCCGTCAGGGATCACTATGAGCAGCTTCATTGGTGACAAGTCTCAGACCAAAGGAGTGCTCTCGTTGGAAGTCAGCATTGCCGGTCGTTAACACATGACGGCATTCTTTATAATTGATTCCAAGACCGACTATAACGCATTACTTGGCCGCGACTGGATCCACCAAACCAGTTGCATTCCTTCATCACTGTACCAAGTCCTCATCTTTTGGGATGGCAAATCGGTCGTAGTCCACCCAGCCATAACTAACCATTTGAAACCAACATGATTCAGGCTCGCTATTACGATGATCATGTCGACTACATCACCCTCC
Source organism: Pyrus communis (assembly GCF_963583255.1). Classification (NCBI taxonomy): domain Eukaryota; kingdom Viridiplantae; phylum Streptophyta; class Magnoliopsida; order Rosales; family Rosaceae; genus Pyrus; species Pyrus communis. Next base: position 10,077,193 of record NC_084810.1, read on the forward strand.
AAGGCCTTAACAAGGATAGGCGGCCAACGAGAATTTTGGTACAGAAAGTGATTGAGGTTGGCGCCGAGACTGTCCAACAGGATTCGGCGAGACTTGGCTTAGCAGATTTAGTCACCAATGCCGATGATTGAGCACACCACGCAAGAACGGCGTCAGGCCGCGATTTCATCTACAATGGAACGTCTGCTGGCCCATTGGTATGCCATTACCAAGCAACCACATTCTGGCATCAATTTAATCGAATTTTTGGCCGAAGCAGATAACGGCCCCGTTCTATCTTTTGATAAAGTTCAGGCTGCGCCGGCCGAACTCGAAGACCATCGGCCTCAAGTCAAGGACCCATTAGAAGAAGTTAATGTAGGCATGGTCGATGATCCTCGAACATTGTTTATTAGCGCGTTACTCCCACCGTCCATGAAGGTCGAACTCCGTAAATTACTCCAGGAATTTAAAGATTGCTTCGCGTGGAGCTATCATGAAATGCCAGGCCTCGATCGAAACCTTGTAGAGCATGAGCTACGCATCAAGGATAGGTGTAGGCCTTTTCGACAACCCCCTCGCCGATTTTCGACCGACGTACAACTCGGCATTAAAGAAGAATTAGTTCTGCTCCTAAAAGTTGGGTTTATTAGGACCGCTTGGTACGTCGAATGGTTGGCCAATATCGTCCCAGTGTTGAAGAAAAACGGTGCCCTTCGCATTTGCATCGATTTTCGTAATCTAAATCTAGCTACTCCTAAGAACGAATATACAATGCCAATCTCAAATTTATTAATTGATGCCGCAGCTAATCATGAACTGCTATCTTTTATGGACGGCCATGCGGGTTACAACCAGATTTTCATCGCCGAAGCTGACGTCCACAAGACGGCTTTCCGTTGCCCTGGGGCACTTAGTACTTACGAATGGGTAGTCATGCCATTCGGCCTCAAGAATGCCGGCGCCACATACCAACGAGCCATGAATCTGATATTTCACGACTTAATCGGTATAATCGTCGAAGTTTATATCGATGATGTGGTTGTAAAATCTAAACGTCGTCAAACGCACCTGGACGATCTGCAGCAAGCGTTCCTTCGCATATGCAAGAACAACCTCAAAATGAACCCGGCCAAGTGTGCTTTCGGTGTTTTGGCTGGTAATTTCCTAGGATTTTTGGTGCACCATCGCGGCATCGAAGTCGACGAAAATAAAGCCCGCGCCATCATTAGCGCCCCACCTCCGACGACAAAGAATTAGCTCCAGTCATTACTCGGGCAGATAAATTTCCTCCGTCGTTTCATCGCCAAATCGGCCGGTAAGATGAAGGCATTCTCTACACTCCTTAAACTTAAGGATACCGACAAATTTGAATGGCGCGAAGAGCATCAAACTGCATTTACGCAAATCAAGGTGGCCCTTTCCACCCTACCCGTGCTTGTTCCACCTTGTCGCAACAAACCCCTTAAATTATACATTTCGGCAGCCGCTGAATCCATTGGTTATCTCCTCGCGCAAGATAACAATGTAGGACACGAACAAGCTATCTTTTATCTTAGCCGAAACCTGAATTCACCAGAGCTCAATTATTCATCTGTCGAAAAACTTTGCTTAGCGTTGTTTTTTCCCGCATTTGAGCTTCGGCATTACATGCTTCCATCAGTTACGCAGGTCATCGCTCAAATAGACGTAATTCGTTACATGCTTACTCGGCCCATTGTCAAAGGCCGAATCGGGAAATGGACACTCGCCTTATCCGAGTTCAGCCTTCAGTATGTACCCCAAAAGGCAGTCAAGGGGCAAGCCCTCGCCGACTTCTTGGCCCAACACCCTTCCCCTTATGGTTTGGAAGGAGGCGACGTCGACATCGGTTTCGTCACCACACGCGATAACCATTGGACTATGCATTTTGATGGTTCCAGTACTTCGACCTCGGCGGGTGTCGGTATCGCAATTCAGTCGCCTGACCACTGCCGATGGTATTTTTCTCTCAAGTTAGATTTCAGCTGCACCAATAATCAGGCCGAATATGAAGCCCTCATTATCGGCTTCCACGTTTTACACGATCTGCGGGCTCTCGCGTTCTCGTCCTCGGTGATTCCGAACTTGTGATTAACCAACTGAACGACATGTTTCGTTGCATGAGTTGTACTTTAGCTCCCTATCACATGGTCGCCACCTACCTGGCCGAGTCGTTCGAACGGATCACATTTGAACACATTTCACGTATCCACAACACAGATGCCAACGAACTGGCCCAGATCGCCTCCGAAGCACAACTCACGGAGGACAAACTAGGTGGAATTGTGGGAATTGCAACCACGGGTCAACGCTCGTACCCTGCCTTGATCAATCAACAAACTCTCCAGTGCGCACACGTAATACGCATAAGGGTAATGTCGCTCCCATCCCTACTAGAATGAGGAGATCCCGTAGAAGTATGTGTCAGTGAAGTAGAACCAGATGATTGGAGAAAGACGATGTTACGGTACCTCGATAACCCCAATGGGAAACACGACCGGAGAACGAAGGTGCTCGCCACGAATTACGTGTCGTATCAAAATGAATTGTATCGCAAGCTCAAGGACGGGTTACTACTATTGTGCCTCGGCCCACACGAGGCTGCTCAAGCAATGGCCGAGGTACATGAAGGAATTTGTGGGGCACACCAGTCTGGGCGAAAGATGCGCTGGTTGCTCCGACGACACGGTTATTTTTGGCCCAATATATTAAAGGATTACATCGAATATGCATGGAGATGCGTACCATGCCAAATTCATGGACCCGTACAGAGAGCCCTGGCCGAATTACTACACTCGGTTACTAAACCATTGCCGTTCAGGGGTTGGGCAATGGACGTAATTGGCAAAATCACGCCATCATCGGGGGCGGCGAAAGACGCGTGGATAATTGTTGCAACTGACTATTTCACTAAGTGGGTCGAGGTAAGATCATACGCTGAATTAACGGCCAAAGAGGTGTGCAATTTCATAGAGGAGAATATTGTGACCAGATTCGGCGTGCCAGAAACGATCATAACTGATAATGGCACTATATTCACAGCCGAAAGGTTTAAGGAATACGCGGTAAGTTTGAATATCCGACTCGAGCAATCTACACCGTACTACCCATAGGCAAACGGACAGGCTGATGCAAGCAATAAAGTGTTGATCGGCATCCTTGAAAAAATGGTAAAAGAGAAACCTGGGCTGTGGCATTTGAAGTTAAATGAAGCATTATGGGCATACCGAACTTCACCCCGGTCGGCCACTGGAACAACTCCTTACGCGTTAACTTATGGACACGATGCTATGTTACCGGTCGAGTTGAGTATAAGCTCATTACGAGTAATTGAGCAGAGTAGTTTGTCCAGTGTCGAATATGGTCAAGCGATGCGACAAGAATTAGAAGACTTAGAAGAAAGTCGAATCGACGCGGGTAACTTCTTGATAGCACAAAAGAAAATTGTCGAGCGAGCGTATAACCAGCGTGTAAGACAAAAAAACGTTTGACGAAGGAGAATTGGTTTGGCAAATTGTGTTACCTGTCGGGATTAAAGACCCCCGATTTGGTAAGTGGTTGTTGAATTGGGAAGGGCCATTCATCGTTCACAAAGTCCTCGGCAATGGGGCATATCATCTAAGAGATCGGGCAGGTTCAGTTCACAAATTGCCGATTAATGGAAAGTTTTTAAAAAAATACTATCCAATTACATGGGAAATGCAAGAGTAAGACCATTGTATTGATAGCAAAACGACCATTGTATTGATAACAAAAGAATCTTTGTATTGATAATAAGAGAACAAATACAATGATAAATTCCTAGGGGGTCGAGGGGAGGAAAGTCTCAAGGGCAACTTTTAGCTCCAACCACTTCGCTTCGCCCAAAATTATCTCAGCCTGCCTTGTCTTTTTATTGAACTGCAGCTGCTGGATATGCCGTACGCCGGCAGCGAAGGCCGTCAGCCGAGCCTTGTTGGCCTCGAAGTCCTTCTCAAGCTCAGAAGCAGCAGCAGACCTTTGCTGTTGAAGGTTAGAAATTTGACGCTGGAGGTCAGAAATCTGGCGATCAAACTCGGTCAGCTTCACTTTCTTAGCTTTGATTGCCTCCATCTTAGCTCGGCCGGCCTCTTGCGCGACCTTGGCAGCCATCAAGTCATCCTCGGCTTGTAGGGCTCGCTCGAAGATGTGGAAGTGTTGCCGAATCCGCTCCAAGAGGTCGGTGAGGAAGGAGATATTCTCCGTACTTAGGTAACCGCTGCTGGCAAGGTCATTAAGACACTCCCCAACGAAGTCAAGACCCTTGGATCGGAGAGCTTGGGAGGCAGTGAGAGACAGGACTTCGTGCAGCTTCACGAAGGATTCAGCCTCAGGCATGGCTCCCGCTGGTTCGGCAGGAGCAGCAGAAGAGCCGGCCTCACCAGTCGTGCTCTGAAGAAGAGCGTCGAGCTCCACTTCCCACGACGGCTGCACATGAAGGAAAACTTTGTGAAGGAAAGTAAGACGTCGTGATATAGTGCATGACAAAAAGGGGATTGTTTTAGACCTGCCGAAAGGAGACTTCGGCCATGCCTTCTGGGTCATTGTTCGAACCCAGGGAACTTAATAGCCGAGCCCAGTGCCTTAGACCGCTTCACAATTCACGCACCCGATAGAGGTCATCTACATTTGATGGCCACGACGGCGGCCAGGAAATATAGACAACGCCCGTCGGCGTATAAAATTGTCGGTGAAATGAACGTTCGGGCACCTGACATTTAATAGTCTTTTAAGAACATGTGTCATGAGAAAATCAACGCAAAAGAAACAAGACTTACAAAGGCCGAGGAGACTTCCTGCGGAGGAATGGGAAGGTCTTCATCCTGCGGGTGGATTGGCATTTCGGCCGTGACCTTAGGATCGGCCATAGGTCTCTTGCCGCGATCCGCCGCAGGAGGACACGGTCGAGCGGTCGCCTTGACGACTGGAGGAGGATGGATAGGAGGAGAGTTGGCTGGTCGACGACGGCGTTCCAGCGGGACTTCGTCGCTCTCGCTCTTGACATCCTGAATAAAAAGAAAAACATTTTGCGTTACGACTAGAAACCTAAAGAAACAAGAGTGGAAGTAGAATTATACCTCTTCCAGAATGACCGTTGGAGTAGAGGGTGCCTCGATAGGTGCAGTCGACTTCCCCACGGTAGGAGCCACGACCGGCTCCGAAGCTGGAGCTGATGCGACGATTGGATCGGCCGTGGTCTCATGAAGGGAGACGGTTGGAGGAATCGGGGTTGGAGATGCTGAGGCAGCCGGTACAGAAGGAGAGCCGGTAGGAGCAGGCGTCCCTATAGTGTCACTAGGGACGACATGAATCTCTCGGTCGCCCTTCTTCGCCAATTTCTTGACGCGTTTAGAAGGGCGAAGGGCATCATCCTCCAGCTCGGCCTCTCGGTGGGGGCGTTTGGCAGGGACTGTCCGCTCGGTGGCGACGGTCCTCTTCGTGGGCACCAACTTCTTCGCCCTTGCCACCGCGACGACCACTTCAACCTTCCTCGACACGCGACCCCCTGAAATAGCAAAGTAATTAATAACAATGACAAGTGATAAAAATATATCTATATATAAAAATAAAAATAAGCGGAAAGACTACCTTGGGCCGACTCCTTAGGTTGGGCCGAGGGCGCTGGTCTGGGACGGTCGCCGAAGATTTTGTTCACCAGGTCTTCGGCCGGGACGCCGAAGAAGTCACTGGTGTACTCCTCCCACCAGTCCTCGAAGGTGTCGGTTCCCAAAGATTCAGGAACCGTTGGCTGGAGCCGGAATTTCTTGCATTCCCTTTCAGAGGAACCGAAAAGACGCCCTTGACTCAGGAGAGACCGAGAGGCAAGCAGGGGGACGGGGTAGCCTTAAAGGTAGCCGAGCTGTCGGGTGACAAAATGGGGGTGGTAGACCTCCCAGCTGGCTCGGCGGGCGTCGCAACCAAGAGGGAGATCGCGAGCCAGGACGAAAGACCCCCAGCATTGATGGATGTCTGCATCCTCGGACTCGGCCCATGCTGCCGTAGGAAGCCGGAGCGAGGTAGGGTATTCTTGGCGCCGGCATACCAGGAACTCGTCATCCGAAAGGACGTCGAGGCTGAGGAAGTGTTTGAAGACCTTGTCGGCTCGGTGAGGTGGCGCCGGTCGAGAGGCCAGTTGAAGGCCGAGGGCAGCCGATCGTAGGAAGGCAGGAACCTCCGGTCGAAGGGTGGAGAAGTAAACCTGCAACCAGAGTTGGAACACCTAGAGGGGTCTGTTCTGGTACGGGTCAATCTTGCTAATGATCGCCTCGGCCAAGCAACGGTAGAGGTTGGCGAGTATGGCCGGACTGAGCGCCAGTGAGCGACCATTAGCCAGTGCCTGGGCCACCGGCATGTTCTCGACCAGGCATTTGTTTGACCTGGTACAACAGATGAATTTGTTGTACCAGTAGAAGAGGAAGGCCTCGTGTTCTCCCTTCCTAAGGCTTTCCTCGCCTCGGCCGGCGAAGTGAAGGATGAGAGTGTTGTAGTTGAAGAAGTTCTTGTGGAGCTTCTGAACTTCTTCCCTTGAGGGCTCCCGATCGCCCTGGCTTAGCGTCTCGACGGCCCTTTCGTCGAATAATGCCTTCAGGTCGAGAGAAGAAGGGCATCCGGAAAGGGCGGCATCAATGGGAATGCCGGTTGGAGAAGTCCAAAGGATGGCCGAAATGTCGAGGACTGTGGGGCCGAGAGGGCCGAAGGGCAGGACTATGGTGTTGGTGGCCGAACACCATAAACTCAGGGCCGCCATGAGCAGCTCCTTATCCATGGCAATCTCCATGGTCGACAGAATAATGGCATCGTAGATACCGAGAACCTTCCACTCCTTGCCAAAGAATGTGCTCATTCGGTCAACCCAGGCGGCCCAGGCCGTGGTGGTCGAGGGCCAGGCTCCCTGAGGCCGCACCAGAGTCCACTTCGACCAATCGAACCGTTGCAGCAGGGGTATTAAACACTGCTCCTTGAGCAAATTAGTGATAGACGACAGCACTGCGTCTCTGAAAAGAGGACCCAGAATCTGGTGGGTGGTGGCCATGTCATTTTTAAATCGCAGCGTCTTGACGGCGCTCCGATCAATGAAATCTTTGCACTTGTTGACCTCGTCAAAGAGTTTCGAAATAAAGGAGGCCATTGGTAGAAAAGAAATGAGATGGTTTGGAAGAAGAAGATATTGCAGAAGGAAGAACTGGAAGGTTTTTGTTTGAATGAACATGAATGATAAAATTAGGATTTTGGAATTTCTGAAGGCGTGAGATGCGAATGACAGAAGTTTGGGTATTTATAGACTTTTCAGAAGGAAGATCAAACGTCTGGAATTCGAAAAGCACTGGTTCAAATTGGGGGGGGGGGGAATTTAACCGGGAAAGGTCCCAATCATTTCGGATATTTTGGGAACCTGCTATGATAGGATCGAGGGGTCGAAAATCCAGGACGCACGATTGCGTGCGGCGACAGTTTTAATGCATTAATGAGGATAAGACGCTTCAGTTAGTGCACGGTTTCGAGGGCCATGATTGAAAGCCTTATAAGAGTGGCGAAGAATCGACACGTGGCTGTACGTTGGGGGCAACGAGGAGAGTGCAATCCTGTCTCATAAATGTGCATAAGTAATGGTCATCAAGGGAAGTAAAGTCTAAAAAGCAATAGGCGTCTCCGCTTCTTCAAGGCCGAGGCCCGACCAAAAGTTAACAGTCGACGACCTCAGAAGCGAGGGGGCAATGTTTGGGCCCAAAATATTATTGTTGGGCCGAGCAGCAGGATGTGCTCGGCTCAAGGTAATGACAAATACTATGGACCGAATAATAAATCCCGGGCTAGTTGGCAGGGTCAGCCAAATCTTATCCTAAGTAGTCCGGATAAATAGAGAAGGTCGAGGAAGTCCTGGTGCGACCAGGATTCTCGACCGGCAAGGAATAAAGCCTCGAAAAGAAGGAAAATTCAGAATCCCAGTGGGAGTAGGTTTGTTCGAGTTAGAGTCGAAATGGGACATGGACTCCCAATCCAAATCAGAATTGGTCTCAAGGAATGGGGTGCTATAAATACAAGAAATTATGCAACAGAAAAGGCCCTTCAAATGAGCATACAATTACCCTGCGCAAAACCTCTCAAACACCTTGAGATTTTTTCCTTTTCTTTTCCTACCGACACACTTTCAGTTTGGATAAACAGCACTGTGGAAGCACCCGGCGAGCATCTTCAGTTTGGATAAACAGCACTGCTGCCGCAGAATCAGCCGACCGAGAAGCACCTTCAGTTTGAATAAACAGCACTGCGTCGAGGTCGACCGGTTATCTATCTAAGTCTCGGGCGAGAAGGGTTTTCGAACCTTTATTGGTAGAGGTCACCTTGCTAGCCTTCTCGGCATAGTCAGGTGTTACGAATTGTATTGCTTGGCGTACTGGACGCCGAGTGATATTATTATTGGATACTCGCAAGTAAGTTTCAGGGTTCGGCATTCCGACAGCCGAACTACGTTTACCATCAAGACATACATCACGTTTGAGTACCTGTGCCCATATAGTTTGGTCTCGATTCGACGTGCTTATACTCTTACGAATATAATCATAGTGACCGAATCGGATTCCGACGATTTGTGAACTCCGCAGAATTAGTAGCCTTGTTTTCAGGCTGTAAAACCCAGAGATCGAGAGTGTTCCTTCCTCGGTCGCAATCGCAAGATAGAGAAATCAACGACGCGCTCAACGCGACATCAACAAATTTTACTCCTCGGCCAAGCTCGGCCGACGAGTTGGCACGCCCCGCATTCAACCGAATGATGTAGTTAGCTTATTAGTTACTCGGCCTGCGCGCCACGTAGGTTTTGTAATTTTTAGAGTCAACAGAACCACAGGGGTAGCATATGTCCGCATCCATGGTGTCAGGTGCTTTGCCCTTATTCTTCAAGTTCGGGACCTTAGGAGCTAGGTTAGGACACTTTTGGGCTCGACTTGCTCCTAGCAAGGGGGTCAACCTCTTTCAAATATACAACATGGATTCTGGCAATGCAATGTAGTAGATGAGCATTGGCTCTAATGACCTTGACAGGGTGGCTTTTGGGCACCCCTACCGCCTGTGTTGGCATTTTAGGCATTCGTTTGTGCTATAGCATGCTTCAGGCATAGCAGTAGCCCGAGTAAGTCGAGCTTGATGATTTTTCTTCAACAGTTGATTCTGTTTTTCAGCGATATGTAAAACATATATCAAATCTGAAAAATTAGTGAACTTTTAAGCTCTATATTGTTGATGCAGGACAATATTGTTAGCAAAGAAGGTCAAATAGGTATTCTCTAGAGATCCTCTTCAATTGGGTGTAAAGTTTACTTTCCTAATTAGGATATTGAAGGAAGAAGTATATGTTGATCAACCTCAAGGCTTTATGATAAATAATGAGGAAGAAAAGGTTTATAAGATGAACAAAGCTTTATATGATTTAAAGAAAGCTTCAAGAGCCTAGTATGATGAGAGAGACTCATACTTCACCAAGGCTAGATTTCAGAGTAATTATAGTGTAGCCACATTGTATATCAAGTCAAATGGAAGCTCAAGTAACATTATAGTCTCTTTGTATGTTAATTACATGGGATATACTGGTAGTTGTTTAAAATTAATTGAAGAGTTCAAAAATTATATGATGAAGGATTATCAAATGACATATTTAGGTTTACTATATCATTTCCTTGGAATGCATGTGACGCAAACTAACAAAGTATTTTTATTCATCAGAATAATTAAATGTTGAGAAATTTGGCTTAAAAGACTGCAAGCTAATAGCAACTCCACTAACAGTGAATGAGAAATTGTGCAAACTAGATGGAAGTGAACTTGCTGATGAGACTGAATACAGAAAACTTGTTGGAAGCTTACTCTATTTAACTGCAACAAAGCCTGACCTTATGTTTGCAGCAAGCCTTCTTGCAAGATTTATGCACAATCCAACAAATAAGCATATGGGAAACTACTAAGAGAGTTCTGAGATATATTTAAAACACTTTGGATCATGGCATTAAGTATGTTAAAAGACAATTAACTCTTCTTATAAGTTACTGTGATACTCATTGGGCAGGAAGTGAAGATGATATAAGAAGCACCTTTGGTTATGCATGTGCAGTAGAGGCAACTTTATAGGCTAAATGATAAACCTTACTTTAAACCACAGCCAAACATCCTGTGATTTTAAGGTGACTCAAATTAACAGAACCAATCGACGGAATGATTAGTTCTTGGCCCTATTGGAGTGACTTCTGTTTTACATCTCCTGAACAATACCATGTGTTCATTTGGTTCACCGGAAGCCTGACCGGAAGAAGTAGTAACGGTCTGAGAAGTTGACTTAGGCTGGTGCAAAAAGGCATTTTGGTGAGCCAAGTTGATTTTTAACTAAAGGACTTTACTTAGGCAAATAGGCCATTGTTGGGGAAGGACAATCATCCACTATCTCTCTCTGTCACCTATTGCATTTAGGCGCATAAGCATTTACCACATTAACTATTGTCATGGGAAATGGGGACAGTGATGACTAACATTTGTGCCTTCTTTAGGAATTTGAGCTTACTGATGTCTATCCAATCCTAGATAGTATCTTAAAATATCACACAATTTTGGTCGCTTGTTTGCTAAAACATTGGAACTTGCAATAAGCCTTTACTTCAAGTCTTCAACCTTAGGAATTAGATGACCTGGCTGAAGCTTGATCATCTTTAAGATAAAGATGTATTAGACAATATGGGGTGACTGATGTTGCATAAGTCACCCACTGATGTTGCATATGGATATTAGACGATATGAGGTGACTGATGCTGCTATATTTTATGTTCCCTCTTTCCATAAGATTCTCTATTAAGTCCAATCCCTTAATTTGAGGAAGATTGACATCTAGATGACTTGTTGATAGTTGTGTGCTAGCTAGTTTCTGCACTCCCTTAATTTAAGGAGTGACAGCTTTAGGGTTTACCGGGTTAGTAGGATTTGCCAAGGTAAGGTTGCTTCTAACCTTCTACCTCATTATATATCCCCCCCCTTGTACATTCAATCAATCTATGAAAAATACATTGAAACTTAAAGCTAAAATATCCACATGGTATCAGAGCAGGTTATTTCGTAACCTGTCTCTGCCATTCTTGCTGTTGTGTTATTCCTTTCATCTTTGGGCCAAGGCTAAAGAAAGTTCAGTAAATCACGATGAAGAAACTCGCATTGCCTCTCCCCAAATTTCTCAGACGTTGAGGTTAACACCAATCAACGTCTGTGTTCAATTATCTTGAACGAGTTTAATTATCTTCCTTGGTCTCGAGTTATTTCACTAGCTCTCAGAGGCTGAGGGAAATTAGGGTTTGTCAATGGAAGCGTGGTGGCTCCAGATAGCTCTTCGTCAACATACAGTGCATGGCTTTGCAAGGATCAGCTGGTCATGTCCTTACTCCTCAACACCATGGAGAAACATGTTGCTGAGATTTTCAGCTATTACAATTCGTCACTTGATCTTTGGAAAGCCTTGCAGGATATGTATGGCAATCAAAACAATTATGCACAAGTTTTTCAACTTAAGAAGGACTTTGCTAGTGCCCAACAAGAAGGAAAGGCATTTGTTCAACACCTTGGGAGTTTCAAGGCTATATGGAATGAGTTGGATGTTTATCTCCCTCATACCACAAACCTTACCATTCTCCTGAAATGAGCTAAGGAAGGCATAATCTATCAGCTATTAGGGAGTTTAACTCCGAATACAAGGACCTAAGGAGTCACATATTGATGAGTCAAGAATTGCCCACCTTCAACAATGTATGTGCAACTATTCAACGAGAAGAAGCAAGGAAGAAAAGATAAATGCTGAGCACATATCAAGATTGACTAGGACTCGTGCATATGCCTCAAACTACAAGAACTCAGAGGTAAAGGGGTACAAGGGAAGAAATACATACCTAAAATGCAAATATTGCAATGGTGTTGGTCATGTGGAAGACAAGTGTTAGGAACTTCATCCTGAACTCAAGCCTAAATTTAGCAAAGATGGGAAGATGATACCAAGATCATCGTAACAATTCTCAACCCAAGGCTCAACTTGTTAATGCTCACTCTCCTACTGTCTCACAAGGATCCATAGAATTCACTGCCAATCCATTGTTACTTATCAATGAATTTGCAGCCCATCTTCAAAGTAAGGGACATGGAGGAGGTTCACAAGCTCAAGGCAAGGATGAAGGCAGTCATACAGCTATGTTAAGACAGTTTGCCAGCTTTCTTGCTGGAAATGAGAAGGTATCACAAGAGGAAGCACCAGGTATACTCAAAGCCTTCACTACTGCCCTATTGACTAATACTAAAAATGATTGTTGGGTAATACATTCAGGCGCCACAGATCATATGACAAACAAAGTCACAAACTTGCATCATTTTAAACATTTTTTGAGTCCTTCACATATTTCAGTTGCAAATGGAAAAAATGTCTTAGTAATAGGCAAAGGGGAAGTAAACTTACCCTCACACACCACCCTCCACTGCCTTATATGTACCAACATTTCCTTTCCAACTTCTATCAATTGGAAAAATCACAAACACCCTAAATTGCCGTGCTATTTTCTCACCAAATAATGTAATTTTTCAGGATGTTCTCACCATGAAGATGATTGGTAAAGGGATCTTCATAAATGGACTAAGAATGCCTGTTTTCCTCACGCTCTTTAAGCTCAATAAAAGTCCATAGATTAAAACCAACTTTAGCATAAGAGATTAGCTTATCCCTCGAAAGCTATCTTGTCAAAACTATTTCCACAATTTGTAAATCTCATCTTACTTATGATATTTGTCAATTTTCTAAGTTTACTAGACTACCTTTTGGTAATTCAATATCTAGGATAAGTAAACCTTTTGAAATGGTACACACTAATGTATGGGAACCAACAACTGAATCAATGGAAGGTTTTAAGTATTTTGTTCTATTTGTTGATGACTTCTCTTGAATAAGTTTTTTATACCTTACGAAATCAAAGAGTGAAATCCCAAACATTTTCAAAGACTTTCATCTACATGTTCAAACTCAATTTCAATCAAACATTAAAGTCTTAAGATCTGACAATGGCATTGAATTTCTACCCAACAACATGCTTCAATACATAAGTTCTCAGGGCATCATACATCAAACCAGTTGTTTAGGAACTCCCCAACAAAATGGAGTAGTCGAGAGAAGGAATAGGGATCTCTTAGAGAAGACTCGTGCCCTTGTGCTCCACATGAATGTTCGAAAGAAATTTTGGTCATTGTAATCCTCATTGCCACTTATCTCATCAATCGACTCCTAAGTCGAGTGCTAAAGTTCAAATCTCCCTATAAAGTACTCAAAGGTAGAAAATTTGATTTGACACACCTCAAGGTATTTGGATGTGTTTGCTTTGTTCACATTCAAGCCTTGAATCGTGACAAATTAGATGTCAGGGCTACCAAATGTGTGTTTATGGGTTACTCTTTCACCCAAAAGGGATATAAATGCTTCAATCTAGCCACTAAGAAGTGCATTGTGTTAAGAGATGTGAAGTTTGAAAAAGACTATCCTTATTTCACTTCCAAATGAACTACTACAAGTTATGGGGATGAATTGTTTAAATTATTTCCTTTCCCTCAGAACTTTAATCCTGCTATGTTAGAAGAAAACTCAGTCTTTGTGATTTTTGATGGAGAAGAAGTGCAAACTAACTTAGTCACAGCTAGTCTGATTCCTACTAGTGAAGAGAATGATGAGTCTCACTCTGATCATTCTCAACCTCTCATAGACCCTCAAATGATTAAAAGAAGTCGTTCTCAAACAAAGAAACCTCCAACTAGGTTGTAAGATTTTGTTACATATGCCTCACAGCACCCTATCACTAAAAGCATCAGTTTTCGTGAGTTCTCTACATCTCATGTTGCATTTCTCAGTGAAATTGATAAACACTATGAACCTATGAGTTTCTGAAAAGCATCACTCCTCCCACAATGGAATCAAGCCATGGCAGATGAGCTTCATGCACTAGAAGAAAATAACACTTGGAGTTTAGTTTAACTACCACCAGGAAAAAGGCTATTAGAAGTCGTTGGATTTACAAGATCAAATTCAAGGTTGATGGTTCCATCAAAAGACACAAAGCTAGACTTGTAGCTCGAGGTTTCATTCAGACCCTTGGGGTAGATTACAAAGAAACATTTGCCCATGTGGCCAAGATGAATTCCGTGAGGGTTTTACTTTCAATTGCTGTAAATTGTAGGTAGTCCCTCTATCAAATGGAGGTGAAAAATGCTTTTCTTCGTGGAGAGTTACAAGAAGAAATGTATATGCAGCTTACTTTAGGCTATAATGGTCTTAAAGGCAACATGGTGTGTAAATTCCACAAGGCAATATATGGATTGAAACAATCCCCAAGAGCTTGGTATACTAAGCTCAGTTCAGTACTCGAGAAGGCTAGTTTTATACGAAGTAATGTTGATTCCTCACTATTTGTAAGAACTGGTACCAGTGGGAAATTAGTGGTTCTCATCTATGTGGACGATCTCATTATCACAGGAGACAGTGCTGTTGAAATTGAGGCACTAAAAGGTTCACTACATCAAACATTTGCTATCAAAGATATGGGGCGGCTCAAGTATTTTTTGGGTACTGAAATGGCAACATCTTCAAAGGGGCTATTTCTACATCAACACAAATATGTACTAGATCTTCTTCAATAAGCAAACTTGCTTGACTGAAAACCTACCATTACTTTCATGGATTGTAAACTGAGGCTCAATACATATGGAAAAGCTATGCATGATGTGAGTTATTACCAACGGTAAGTAGGGAAGCTTATATGTCTCATCATCACACGTCCAAATATCACATATGCAGTGAGCTTGGCAAGCCAATTTATGCACTCTCCCACTGTTGATCACCTTCACATTGTTAAAAGAATTTTGCGCTACCCCAAGGGGTCAATAGGGCAAGGAATCATCATGTGTAACAATAAGTCCACTATCATTAGTGCTACACGGATGCAGATTGGGTAGGGAATGCACTTGATAGAAAATTTACCACAGGTTATTGTACATTTGTGGGGGGCAATCTTGTTATTTGGAAGAGCAAGAAGCAACAAGTAATTGCTCATTCCAGCCTAGAGGCTGAATATCAAGCCATGGTAGCCACTGCCTGTGAACTTATTTGGCTTAAAGGGCTTCTTTTAGACTTACGGTTCCCTATTATGTCTTCTATGTCCCTTATATGTGATAATCAAGCAGCCATGCACATCGTTGCCAACCTTGTATTTCATGAAAGACCAAACATATCGAAGTGGATTGCCATTTCATTAGAGCTCAAGTTTAAACTCAAGTCATATGGACCATCTTCACCCAAAGCCGTGATCAATTGGCAGATCTTTTTACCAAGGCACTGGCATCAGCTCAATTTCATCATTTTTTGGGCAAGCTTGGCTCAATTAATCTCCTCGATCCAGCTTGAGGGGGAGTATTAGACAATAAAGTTGACTGATGCTGCATATGACTGATGTTGCATAAGTCACTGATATAGGGTGATTGATGCTGCAAGATTTTATGTTCCCTATTTCCATGGGATTCTCTATTAAGTCTAATCCCTTAATTTGAGGAAGATTGAAATCTAGATGACTTGTTGATAGTTGTGTGCTAGCTACTTGTTGTACTTCCTTAATTTAAGGAGTGACAGTTTTAGGGTTTACCGGGTTAGTAGGATTTGCCAAGGTAGGGTTGCTTGTAACCTTCTACCTCATTATATATCCCCCCTTGTACATTCTATTAATCTATGAAAAATACATTGAAACTTAAAGCTAAAATATCCACAAGATGTATATCTTTAACCAAAATCAATTACCATTAAATCTAAATTTACATTAAGAAAAGAAAAAAAACACAATAAAATTTATCCCCAAGTACACAAAAGTAGCTCTAACATCATATTTTAGTGCTCCCCATAGATAAGAGATCAACTTTTGTTTTCTATTAGGATGTGTATGATAAATGAGTACAAAAAGACTTACAAAACTCATCAACTAGACACACATACTAGTAGCTAGTTTTGTCTTTGCGTTTTGTTACTCAATCTCTTTAGTCTTTGGGAAGTGGCACGACACTATCATGATCGTCAATAACCTTCTTCTTGAACTTTGCAAGATAATAACGGAATCATGCAGAATGTATGAAAATAAATGATTTTTGAAAATCAACTAATAATAAAAATCACAAAGTACCTCTTCATAATTGAATTCTCATTTAAGTACAAGCAAAACCAATGATAAATTTTTTCTGTCTAAAAGCAAACGACTACAAAATTGGTTTTTCTTCTCTTAAAATACTTTGGAAAATGCACTTTGTGCACAAGGGCTGCTATCAGATTTTTCTTTCAATACACGCATATACTCAATGCATGCGACAACATAAATTAATAGACTCATGCCCACTGTATGCGGCTGCTCTCAGCTATATATATTTGGATTCAAAACTAAATGTACGATGACAGCAAAAGAGTATTGAAAAGATTGAACCTAGACTGCCACAAATCTTTCACAAAAATATATTTTTGACACCTTAAACCTCGTGTAGCAGCACCACCAAACCAGGGCCGGCCTTGAGTATTTAGGGGGCTTGTGCAAAATTTAGATGGAGGCCCTTCATTTTTTTTTTAGTGATATATTATTTAGTATTATTTTTTTTTCAATTTTTTCATCTATAAAACTAAAATATTACAAGTTACTACAACAAAAATAAGTTGTTTGATCGCCCAGGTGTTTTTCCTTACCTTCAAAGGTCCTAAGTTCGAACATTGGATGTGTTTGTGTTATCTCCTTTTTAAGTTTACAAATTTGCAAAAACTTAAAATAGCAAAACAATATCACAGGGATTTGAACCCAGCATAACAGATATAAGGAAAAAGAGCTAAACCGCTAGCACTAGAACCACATATAACATTGTCTTTCGCATCTACTCTATTTTATATGCATCTGTATACATGTAATGAAAATTTAGGGGCCCTTCTGAATCAGGGGCCCTGTGCGGTGACACCTGTTGCAAACCCTATTATAATGCATATATATGTATAATCAGATAACAACAATTACAACAAAACTTTATCCCACTAAGTTGGGTTGGTTATATGAATCCTAAAATGTCATTGCGCTCAGTTTTGTGTTATGTTTTCCATGAGAAACCTGGATTAAAATTAGGGTGAAGGGACGATTCAGTCCCTAAACTATCACCTTAGTGAAAATAAAGTCCTTGAATTAATTTTTCGGTAAAATAGACCCTAAATTCATTAAAATTTTGCTAATTTCATCCCTACTACTATATTTGTTGGGGGACTTTTAGGTCGAGGTGAACTTGGGCTTTGAGAACGTCCTATTGTCTCCCTTGGTGCGGATTCGCAACAAGTCCCATGATATCTTGAAAAAGATAGCTTGTCTTAGGAAATACCCCTATCACATCAACGGCTCGAAGATAGCATGAAAGATCAAGATAATGACTTGCTCAAGTAAAGTGTGGTGTGAGAACTAGAAGATTACTGGTTTAACATAAGAGAGAAGGGGTTTGCATGCTTACATGGCATTCTTGGCTGGATGATTTAGGTTTTCCAAGGGTGATAGCAAGACTTCTAATGGTTGGGCTCTTCAATGGAAGACTATGGGAATTACTAAGGCTGCATGGATGGTGATTCTTGAGGCTTGAAGTATGTTTTTGGGATAAACAGAACTCTCTAGGTTTATTTCCTCAGGGGTTATCTCTCCCTGCGTTACCTTGTCTATATCCCTCCCTGTGTTCTTTCAATCCCCTCTTTATGTAAGTGAAGGATTTCTCTATAGGCTTAAAGGGAATCTCCCTTTGTGGCTTGGTCTTCCCTTCCTTTCTTCCTAGCCCTCCTAATATTCCCTTTTTGGTGTAAGATAGTTGCACTGTTGAGACTCGCAGTTTGCGTATTCCCAAGATGAGGCTTTTACAGGGCAGCCTTCCTCAAGCACTACTTCTGGTAGCACACCTCATAGCTTTCGCATGTTGGTTGTCTGTGTAGGCTGGGAAGGGAAAGTCATCATTAAATGCCTGACTTGCTGAGCTTAACTTGCATTTAATGCAAGAATCTAGCTTAGTCCTAACTAAGGGAGTTTGGTTGCTAAAGAAATGGGTAAACTAGGCTAATTCTCTCTCAATGATGCATGCGTAAAAGACAAAGGGTATGGGCTTAGATCTTTGGGCCCCCAAGCAACCCAAAGCCTTCTACGACCCCAATTTCATGTAGCCTCAACAACTTTATGTAACCATCCACACCGCAATCCACTTGACAAGCCCTGAATACGTGACTTGGGTTTAGCATGATAGTGACTAAGGAAGCATGGTATGATGAATAGGCATAAGCATGGTGTGAATGTTCGGCTTAATCACCGTGGCATGGCATGTTGCTAAATGTATTTTTCCTCGATCCCGCGCCTTGTTATGTGTTTGGGCTTAAATGTAGGTTTTGCATGACAATTGGGCCTTGAGACTTGGTTGGATTGGTGTCTAACATTTTTAGGCCCCAACATTAGCCCTCTTGATTGGGTGGGCTATGAGAAACCTTCAGTGCGCTGAATAATCAACCCCAGGCCCAAGGGATTCCTTTTTTAGCGTGGGCTTCCTAATGGGACTTTTCCTCCTTCTGCATGGCAACAGATAAATCTCTGCCATTATGCTCCCTTGCTTCCTGATGAGTCCATATTATACCATATATTTTACCATGTTCTTAGCTATAGTTTATTGGTTATTTTGGTAGAATTTTGATACTTTGTTATATATTTTCAATGTAGGACATGTGATTTCCTCTACAGCAAAAAGTGATCAAACGGATGAATTTTGGAGTGATTCCAATCGGAGGATGTTTGTGATTCTTTCAAGATGATTGAATCAAAGTTTCAGATTTTTCTACCAAGCCGTTTGACCGTGGCGATGAAATAAAGGCACAGCGCGTAGCTTTCCCAGATTGACGTTTCTAAACATTTTGGGTATTTTGGAGGTCAAGATGGCATATTTTGAGAAAGATTCCTTCTGAGGATTTGTAGGAAACGTCTCCAGTTTTCAAAAGAGATGTTTTGGGACCAAATTGGAGTTGATTTGGTCAGTCAAAAGTCTGATTTTATTAAAAGTCCGAATTTTAGTTTAAATAGGAAACCTTTTATTTTCTGTTTTATTATATTATTATATTTCCTAGTTTTATTCTAAGACTTTTGAGGGTTTTATTTTGTAGTAGTATAAATAAGACTTTTTAGCCATTAGGGTTAGAACGGAATGAGGGGTGGAAACGCACGCACAAGCCTTTGACAATTCAAGTTTATTTCCTGGGTGTTTTCTATCCTTGTTCTTAATAATATTTTATTATGATTGTTTGTAACTAGTTCTTTTGCTAGGGCGAAGCCATAAGCCTTAGCATGAATATGTGATTTTATTAATTTGCTTATGAATGGATGCATGCTTACTTTGAAGTATTAATCACCATGATTAAACTATCTAATTGTCTTAGTGATTCGCAACCATTAGGGTTTTTAGACAAGTAATTTGATGCAATTTCTGTTGGAACATCACCCTGAAATTGAGGATGGGGTCTTGTGATTAGTAATTGTAAGTTCACTTAAGGCGAACATCACGCTCTTAAGGGTTGCATGGTTTTTCAATGAGTTTTCACAAAGCTTAATGAGCCTTGCATATTTATATTTGATCTAAACATCATAGACGGGTTGCATGTTAGATATACACTTTCGCTTGAACATCACAAGGAAAATATATATTAGGAAAACCTAACCTTCAAAGCATGTGTGTGGAAATTCATAAGTAATTGGTTTGATTTGAACATCATAGACGGGTTGCATGTTAGATATACACTTTCGCTTGAACATAACGAGGAAAATATATATTAGAAAAACCTAACCTTCAAAGCATGTGTGTGGAAATTCATAAGTAATTGGTAAAATTGCATAGGATTGTTAAGGGGACGGCAGAACCCTAGGCTTTATAAATTGACTTTCTTTAAATTGTTCTCTAGTTAATTTCTTTAATTGTTTTATTTTAAAATTCGTTTATATTATATTAAATTCTAAAATCAATATTTTCCAAACCTTGTTTTCAATAATTAATTAAGAGTTGGTTTTAAACACAATTATTCATTCAATCCCTGTGGAAAACGACCTTGCTTGAGCTACTATACTACGACAACCTTGTACTCTTGCAAGTATTTTTAACTGTTTTTATCCCTACTTTTATAGGTGGTAAAAATCTTATCACTTCCTGTGCACGTCCAATCATATGGATAAACTCTAGGTATTCCCCTGCCACCACTTGGTAAACGATACAAACTGCTTTTCTCCCTAGGACAAGTATTTAATTCGTCATTGCTCTTCCTCTCCTTCTTTAATTCTCCTTCCTTCTTCAAAATTTTCCCAACTATTTTTCTCTCCAAATTCTTCTCTGCTTTCTACGTTAAGTTGTGTTCTTTTGTTCGAGCTTCTTCGTGCTCTATGACAAGGCTTTGCTTAGGTAAGGAAATTCTTCCCTTGACCCCCTTTTTGAATTTTTCTTCTCCTTTTGTCTTCTCTGTTTGCCATGGTGATGAAATTAGGCATGTATCTTTCATTTTGATCATATGTTTCAAAGATTTTGGGGTTTCAGCATGGATGCACAAGGGGTGCGAGTCATTCCTCCAGTAGTCTTGCAACTTCTAAGTCATGTGTGTTTGTCCTCTATGATTTCTCTCTTGCTTTGCATGTTGCTGCGTGCTGAGCAGGATCGATTAATTAATTGCATTGATCCGCTTGGCATGATTAGCTTAATTACATATAACCTATTTTTGGTTCAATACACATATAGCACACTTTCCCTAGCTAGATCTTGTAGGGCTTTGATAGCATGGCCTGTGTAGGGAAAGATGCATGTTGTTTAAAGACTTAGATTTTTCCATAAAAGGCTTTGAATTTTATACGCGTACCCTTTTGCTTTCTCGGGACGTGCTTGCTTGCTTTCTTTCCTAGGGTGTGCTTGCTTGCTTTCTCGAGGTAGATTCCTTGTCGTGTTTCACTTTGTATGCTTGCATGTTGCATTGTTTGTAATATCTATGGATTGATGGTTGCTTTCCATAGGTGCATTATGGTTGCGGAATCACCCAAGTGCTTAACTGCAGTGGATGGGTCCTTCACTATGTCTTCAACGAGGTAAGTCGCCGCCTCCTCTTGGTTCTCAGAATAAGGCTTTCAAGGAGGAAGAGACCTTAGACTCGGTCCCTCCTATCAATCCCAGGCATATTTCCCGGTATTACATTAAGTGTTGGTTGTTTCCAACTGTGTCAATCCACTTTGAGTTCTCCTGTGATAAGGCCACTAGCTGGGCAGATTTGATGGATGTTAAGCTTAGCTTTGCGAACCAGTGCACGACCCTAACAAGGGCTAAGGTTTTGGATATCGTCTTCATGACTAAGAAGCAAATTGTCCACCTTAAGCTCGAACTTCTTCGCCATGTGGTTAGGAGGTAGAGTACAAAGACCCATACCTTCATTCATGATGAGGGAGAGTTTCCCGCCACCCTGGACGATGTTCCTAACATTATGCATCTTCCATTTATGGGTAACGTGGATCAATTCCACTATGTTATTCCTTCTACCGACACCAACACTTTTGATGTTTTGAAAAAGGGTGCTCCTACTTCTCCGAGCAAGGCTTTTCGCTTCAACGAATGGATCAAACACTTTTGGCAGAAGAAACAAGAGCCGAGCTGCAGGTTCGAGGCCATGTTGTGTTTGTGGCTAGGTCATTTTGTCTTATGTGAAAACAAGGATACCTTCAGTCGCCAAGTGATTCCTTGGGCCATGTGGTTTCACTAGCTTCATTGTTTCTTGGGCTCCTCTACCACGAATTGAACTAGCTTCATACTCTGGAAGAGCAGGTCGCGAGTAGTGCCGCGTTGAAAAGTTTCCTCTATTCTAGCTTCCTGCAAATTTTCTTGTGCAAGTGTATCAAGGGTTTAAAGATAACTCCCGACCTCTCTGGCGCAGCAAAGAGCTGCTACGTTATTGACTCCTCCACTTATTTGCCTGAGAAGTTCCCATTGGCTTGTCGTTAGTTTGGGAAGATTTCGGCAAAGAAGCAAGACTTCTTGGAGCTTCTAGATGACGTGAATAACTTTATTTTCCACCCATACGTATCAGTCCCTGAAGGTTTTACCTTTGTAATGTTTTTTACTAATGTTGTTTATGGTGAGGATTCAAGTGTGACGTTAATTCCACTTTTCGAGAATCTGGATTTCCTTTCGCTCACTGAAAAATCATTGGCCTTGCTAGCTCCTTCAATCCACTTCATGGGGGAAAATAGCGAGAAAAGGAATACAGTTTACTTTTCTTTCTAGGTGTGACGCCAACTGGGTTTTGACCAAGGGGTGCCGATATCTTTTCCCACTGAAGTCGAGGCCTCTTTCAATAATCTCTTTTGGAGTTCTGTGTATGCACCTCCAGAATGTTTTTGCCCTTCCCAGTATATTACCAACCAAACTCGGGTAGGTGGCATCTCCAAGGGCTATATTGCTTATTAGTTGAAGTGTTTCTCTTCCATCGCCAAATTCCATGGTGACAAGCAGCCACAGTTATATCCCAACGTTGTTATCCATCCTAAACTAGTGCCAAAGCCTATAGCTACCGTTTCTGGTTCTAGGTACTGATGCCCTACTATAGCCAAGGAAAACAATGCTTTAGGTTATTCTTCCTGAATAGCAAGAAGAGTAAGGTGTCAGGTAAAGGAAAGCTTACAGATAAAGGGAAAAAAACGGCTTCGGGTTTATTTCTCAGCTTAACTTCTTTTGCTAATTTTCCCTTTGCGTGTTTTTACTCAGTGCTTTATATGTTGTGCCTCAGATGATGCAATGAAGCACTTTAGGCCTCGAATAATGGTCCTCCCAGCAGCAAGCATGATGCTTCCCCTACTCAAAAGAAACCAGAGAGTGAAAAGTTCCTCTGTGAAGCCAAGGATTGGTATTAAATCTTACTTTTTCGTTCCTTGCTTCTATTCCTTTACATATGCTAACTATGACTTTGTTACAACCAAGAAACCTGCCAAGGAAACGACTTCTACTAGCCCTGCTTGTAGGGCCAAGAGTGCTTGAGCATCCGCTTCTTCTAGCACTCCCAAGCCTCTTGAGTTCCTTGATATTACTAAAGCAAGTAAGGAAGAGTGGAGCAATGGCAAAACTGAAAGTGATGAGGTAACTGAAAAAGGCTTGGCCGCTAAGGAAAACAATGATACAACTGCCAAGTCTAACCCTAAAAGAAGAGAACATCCTCAAGCTTCCCTAGGGAAGGACACAGAAGGTAAAGACAGTGGCAGAGAAATAAGTGGCAAGGATGGCAGCAAGGCAACAGAGTATGTTGATCTTGATGAAGTTGACGGGTTTTTAAATTTCTGTTCTTCGTTGATGATGGCATTTGCATGAATTTGCTATTTTCAATTTTCCTCCTTAAGTCTTTGAATTTTTTGCTTAAGCTTGCATGTGCATGTAGGAAGTAACTAA
The DNA here is from genome assembly GCF_963583255.1 of Pyrus communis. NCBI lineage: Eukaryota > Viridiplantae > Streptophyta > Magnoliopsida > Rosales > Rosaceae > Pyrus > Pyrus communis. The sequence continues at coordinate 10,100,740 of NC_084810.1, forward strand.
ACTTCACCTAGCATATCTTCTTTGTGTTTTTGCATAGGCATGTATAAGCATATTAATCTGTTGGAATTTTGCCTTGGATAGCTCATATGGGCTGTGCTACTTTGTGTTTTTGCTTGTTGATATGTTTCCTTACTTGTGCATATTTTCTTTGCTTTCTTTGTAGGTGAATGATGGTGTTGCATGGGCTATAGAAGATGTTCAAGCCCCCAGTTGCGTTCTTCCTAAGCCTACAACTTCTCCTAAGGAGGTTATTTCCCTTGAGGAGCAGGCTTCGGTTGAAAAGTAAGCAACATGCCATGAGGCCCTCTAAAAGCTCAAGTAAAGTATTGCCAATGAAGTCAGGCCTCTAAGTTCGATTAAGGAACCTTCCGACGAGGCTTTGATAAGTTTATCTCCCTTTATGTGTGGGATGATCTTTAAAGAACTTGGGACCCTACTGTACAATATATAGCATATTTCCCCATTAGAACTCATCGAGTACAAGCAGCTATAAGGCTAGGCAAACAGGTCATGGACTTGCGAATCAGGGTGCGTTCGAGAGATTCAGGCAAGTATGGGGCGGGTCCAAAATTTATGTACACATAATGAGGCAGGGTAGGGTAGATCCTAGAAATTGTGGCAGTGGGGCCCCAATCCGGGCCGTAGCTAACGTTAGATTGGATTGGATTTAACTCCACCATTGGATTTCAGACTCACTATTCTCTATCATCTCTCTTTCATTCATTCAAGCATCTACACATCACCACCAATTCACCAACTTAAGCCCTCGACTCAACTCCATCTTGGTCTCCCTCTTTCTAACGACTTGTGAGTTGCGACCACCATCACCACCATCGTCTCATTCCTATTTTGCTTTGGCTTTGCTGGATTTTAGGTCTCCTTAATGGCAAAGACCGAACCAGCATAGATCTAATCCCCATAACTAAGCCCCAATATCGTCTCATTCCACGACACATTGATTGGCTCAAGCCAACCCATCCTGAAGCGGAGAGTGCATGGAAGGAGAACATGTGCGTTTAGCGGAGAAAAGTGCCACAACCATGTCGGCAATCTCCTTGGTACGGGATGTGTCCATGTGGACAAGTTGTATCCCAAGATCAGCATGGGTTTGTACTAAGAAGGGCAATCTTGACCTCTATGGACTTGATCTGGCATCTATGTGCAGCAATTTATTGGGTTTTTAGATTTTGCTTATGGTATTTTCTTCCTCCCATTGAAAATGCACATGTCACCCTAAACATTTCACCCTCCAAGTTGGTGGGATAGATTTTGGCTCTCTAATATTGGATTGTATCATATTATAAGTATATTAGCAATGGCCTTGCTTCTTTGATTTTTTTTTTTTTCCGTTGTTTGTAAGTTCTGGGTTTTTTGGGTGTATGAGATGGATTGGGATTTTGGGTTTTCTAAGTTTATTTGTCTATGTTCATCGAATTTTGATGGTTGCTTTTCAATCAGTTTCCCAATTTTTGTTTAAAATACTTTCATGTTCTGTGATTTCCTCTCAATCCTTTTCATTTGAATGAGTTGCCAATTTTGTTTAAATTCTTTCTTTAAATTGGTTTTGGGGTGTTGTTTCTTTGATTTGGTTGCAATATCATTCATAATAATTAGTAAATTTCCATAAATGATGTCCTTGATTAACTTGATTTAGTGGTGATAATCAACCTAAAAACCTAGAAAATTGAAAATATCATATGTTCTAACCAAAAAAAATGTAGATAGACCCATGGACCTACCCCAAATCAGCCCATTTCAAACGGGTCGGGTTAGGTCTGGTTCCAAGTTTCAAAATTCTTATACCTGGCCCACCTCATCTCATTGTATTTAAAAACGGGGCCTGGCCCGTGCCCACCATTAAGCTGCTATGTTGGCAAGATATGATCAGTGATGTAGTTGCTGTTGGCGTGTCAGTGGGTTCTCTAGTCGAGAGGCTAAGAGAGCTGTGTGATACTATGTTTGGGCTTCGGTTTGGAAAAAAAAAAAAGAAGGGTGTCTTAGATCAATTCATCAAAGTCAACAAATTGAAGTGTGTTCTAGAACTGTAGTGTAAAGAACTATAGGTTGGGAAGCTCAAGTTGAAGAAGTTGGTTCACTTAGCTTTTGCTAGTCCTCGAGCAAAACAAATAAAACATGAAAAAGTAGCAACATGAAAAACATTAGCTTCCCCCTATATGACCCTCATAGAATTTCATTCAAGAAAACAAATCAAGAACCTTAGCTAGCACCAAACAAGCTAATCCAAGAAGTCTAGTTTAACATGTTTCACTCAAAGAATCAAATGTGAAAGATCTACCATAAGCTTGCATAAAGATCTCATCTCCACAATCATAATTGCAAAACTAAAATCAAGAGGACTTTTATTGGATATAATGAGGCTTAGGGAGAGGGTTATAGAAATGAAAGGATAGGTAAACACAAGTTCCAAGCTACATTGCAAGCAATTCTCTTGTTGAGATTTATAAGAACTCAAGTTCTCCAACCACTCTTCTAATACCTCTAACCACATCCCTAAACTGAAACTTAAAGACCTTTTTATTTGCTTTGTATACAATTTTTTTTTTTTTTTTGAACCAATTTTCACATAACTAAACTCCTTCAAAGTACTTCACAAACATTTCTCATAAGACAATCTCACATTGCTCACTAGCTAGCTTGGAAAGGGTAAGGAAAAATGTTTAGGGTAAGGTATAAGGGTAGACATATCTGGTGATAAGAAATAAAAGGCTCAACATATATGGCTCAAATTGGCAATCTAATGATATATCTAGAGATGTAATTCACATAAGTTCATCACACATGAAAGAATAGAAGTGTACGAAAAATGCACACACTTTCAATAGGCTCAAAAACTCACATAGGCTATATATGGCCACTATATTCACATATGAAGCTCTAAGTCATGCTTTAGTTTCACATCAACGAGGCTATGTACATTTGGTTTTTCAAATATAATTAAACATGTACAAGGCTAATAAGAGAATAAGGAATTTCACACAATACATGCTTACTAAGTTCTTGATCACCGTTGTTCAAATTCAATCCAATTATATCATTAGGCCGAGAGACTAGCAAAAATTTAATTCAAAACAATAAGGAAAATAAGACTATTTTTTTGGATTTTCAAATCTTCTGAATTTTTTTTTATTATTTTTGTTTAGAGTAAATAAAACTAACTAAGAAAACAAAAAAGAAACAATACAAAAACAAATCAAACCAGTTCAAATTTTCAATTTAGTCATTTTTTTTTAATCCTTACCCCCAAACTTAAACTGGACATTGTCCCCAATGTCAAAAAAACACAATAATGCATAAAATAAAATAGTAAGAAAAAAATAAAGCATTTGGACTGAAAACTTCCCCAATTTGCAGTAAAATCAAACGATGACCCCCAACCTTCAATTCTGCAATCAACTTCAAGGGTGGACATAACCAAATATTCCAAGAGTAATCATCCAAGGGGAGCTAGTTCTTGGAGGGGTACAACCTCCACATCATGCTCTGTAAAAGACTTGTAATATGGCTTGAGTCTATGCACATTCACTTTGAACACATTTCCGGTCTTCGCACTTTGGATTTCCACTGCACCATGAGGAAAAATATTAGTTATAACAAAAGTACCAACCCATCGAGAATGAAGCTTACCTGGAAATAACCGAAGGCGAGAATTAAATAGAAGAACTTTTTGTCCAATGACAAAGCTCTTCCTTAAGATCATCTTGTCATGAAATGCCTTTGATTTCTCCTTGTATATTTGACTAGACTCGTATGCATCATTCCGGATTTCATCTAACTCGTTCAATTGAAGCTTCCTCTACTGTCTGGCAACACTCATGTCCATGTTGTAGGCTTTGATCGCCCAATAAGCTTTGTGTTCTAACTCTACTGGAAAACGACATGGTTTCCCATAAAATAACTGAAATGGGGACATTCCAATAGGAGTCTTATAGGCAGTCCTATAAGCCCACAATGCATCGTTTAAGCGCATGCTCCAATCCTTCCTACTAGGACTCACAGTTTTCTCCAAAATTTGCTTCACGTCACGGTTTGATACTTCTGCTTGACCACTAGTTTGCGGATGATAAAGTGTAGACACCTTATGTGTGATATTGTACTTCCTAAGCAATGCTTCAAATGTTCTATAGCAAAAGTGACTCCCTTCATCGTTGATGATTGCTTTAGGTGTTCCAAATCTTGCAAAGATGTTAGTCTTAATAAAATCTAAAACAACTTTTGAATCATTAGTTTTGGTGGCTTTTGCTTCCACCCATTTAGAAGCATAATCCATAGCCAATAAAATGTAAAGAAAACCATTTGAAGATGGAAAAGGTCCCATGAAACCAATGCCCCACACATCAAAGATTTCAACAATCAAAATAGGGGTTTGTGGCATTTGATTTCTTGGACCCAAGTTACATGTTCGTTGACAACGATCACATATTGTACAAAACTCGTATGCATCCTTAAACAAACTAGGCCAATAAAAACCACTCTCTAACACCTTAAGGGCTGTCCTCTTTGCTCCAAAATGGCCGCCACATGCATAAGAATGACAAAAAGTTAGAATAGATTTAAACTCAGATTCGGGGACACACCTTCTAATCAATTGATCAGGGCAATATTTCCATAAATAAAGATTATCCCACTCGTAGTATTTGGCGGTATTGACAAGCTAATCCTTCTGAGCACGTGTAAAATCATCCGGAATCTTTTTGGTGACCTTGTAATTGATAATATTTTCATACCAAGGGTCAGTGGCCTCTAATGAAAACAATTGCTCATCCGGAAAACTCTCACGTAAAGGGATGAGATTTTCCTTCGTGTTTGAATGTACAAGTCCGCTAAGATGATCTGCTACAACATTCTCACTCCCTTTCTTATCCTTGATCTCCAAGTTAAACTCTTGAAGCAAAACTATCCATCGAATGAGTCGCGGTTTTGCATAATTTTTGTTTTTAGTAGATACTTCAAAGCTGCATGGTCAAAAAACACAATAACTTTAGTTCCAATCAGATAAGATTTAAATTTTTCTAAAGCAAATACAACAGCTAGAAGCTCTTTCTCTGTTGTTGAATAATTCAAATGTGCATCATTGAGTGTTCACGGTGCATAATAGATGACATGTGGCACTTTGTTGACATGCTGCCCTAGAACTGTACTGACGGCATAGTCTGAAGCATCACACATCAACTCAAAAGGTAAACTCCAATCTGGTGGCAAGATCAGAGGAGCCGTAGATAACAACTCCTTAAGCTTGTTGAATGCTACCACACACTCTTTATTCATATCAAATGTTACATCCTTTTGAAGCAAACGGCACAAGGGTCTAGAAATCATTGAAATGTCCTTCATAAACCTACAGTAGAAACCTACATGTCCAAGAAAATAACGAACCTCCCTGATAGTAGTAGGGAAGGGTAAAGAACTAACAAGTTCTACTTTAGATTTATCAACTTCAATTCCATTTTCAGATATGATATGCCCTAGAAATAATCCATCTAAAACCATGAAATGACATTTTTCCCAATTTAAGACCAGATTAGTTTCTTGACAACGTTTTAAAACTAGGGACAAATTATGTAGACATGTATCAAAAGAATCACTATAAACTAAAGAATCATCCATGAACACTTCAATTATTTTCTCAATCATATCAGAAAAGATACTTACCATACCTTTTAAATATGGCAGGGGTGTTGCAAAGTCCAAACGGCATCCTCCAATATGCAAATGTGCCAAATGGACATGTGAAAGTCGTTTTTTCTTGATCCTCCGGAGCAACTGCAATTTGATTATATCTAGAATATCCATCAAGAAAGCAATAAGGAGAATGACCAGCTAACTTTTCTAACATTTGATCAATGAATGGGACTGGAAAATGATCCTTGCATGTGGTGTTATTTATCTTCCGATAGTTTGTACAGACTCTCCAACTATTTTACACACGTGTAGGCATTAGCTCACTAGCTTCATTCTTAACAACTGTGACTCCGGATCGCTACAGAACTACTTGAACAAGGCTCACCCACTTGCCGTCTAAGATAGGATATATGATGTCAACATCAAGAAGCTTGATAACTTCTTTCTTGACGACCTCCATCATAAGTGGGTTCAAACGGCGTTGAGTTTCCCTTGTAGGTTTTGCACCTTCCTCTAGCAGAATCCCATGCATACATATAGCTGGATTTATACCTTTGATATCTACAATGCTCCAAGCTATGGTAATTTTATGATCCTTCAGTACTCGAATCAGTTTCTCCCCCTTTTTTGATGTGAGTTGTGACGATATAATGACCGGTAATGTTTCATCCTTTCCTAAAAATGCATACTTCAAATGTTTAGGAATTGGTTTGAGCTCTAATTTAGGTGTCTGATCACAGATGAAGAGTTTTTTCATTAGAAGTAGGAAGAGAAATAAAATAGGAAGAAGACTTACCACGAATTGGTGAAAAAGACTCAAGGGTTGCCACTGTCTAGATTAATTCTTCTTCAAAGTGCTCAGAATAATTAAGATTTCCATGTGTAATGCTACGCACTAACGCATTCTCTAAATTATCTTGTCTCACACCTTCATTAAAACAATCATGCATAAAATAGTCAAACGCATCAATAGAAAAACAAGATTCAAAATCACTAGGGTACCTCATAGCATTGAAGATTTTGAACTTGGCGTTTTCTCCATCAATTTCCATGGTTAAGGTACCATCATAGACATCAATCTTCATACGTGCCTTTCTAAGGAATAGTCTTCCCAATATAAGAGGAAGTGTAATAGGCATAAGGTCATGTTCCATCTCAAGAACAAAAAAAATGAGCGGGAAAAATGAGCTTATTCACTTGCACAAGTACATCCTCCAATAGGCCTTTGGGATATCTATTTGAACGATCTGCCAACTGGATTACTACCTTTGTTTCCTTCAAGTCTCCAAGGTTTAATGATTCATACACTGAATATGGCATCAGATTGATGGATGCCCCCAAATCATACAATGCTCTAGCAAACTTTTTCCCTCCAATTACACATGGAATGGTAAAGCTACTGGCATCCTTCAACTTCCGGTGGCAGCTTTCTTTGCAAAACAGCTGATACTTCCTCACTTAATGCCATAGTTTCTTGATCATTGAATCTCCTCTTATTCGTACAAAGCTCTTTAAGGAACTTTGCATACTTGGGCACTTGTTTTATGGTATTTAAAAGAGGTAAGTTCACTTGGACTTTCCGGAAAGTATCCAAGATTCCCTTATCAGTTTGCTTTTTCTTAGACTTCATAAACCTACGAGGAAAAGGAATAGGGACACATGAGTTAAATGAATTTTGAACTTCTTTACTTACCTTATCAAAATCATTTTTGTTCAATTCTGTGGCTTTAAGAGACATTTCAGTTTCTGTTGAAGCCTCATCTTTCTCAAGATTATTTGTATCTTTTCTAGTCCTCTTTTGCATCTTTCGCTGCTCAAAAACTTCTTTTCCATTCCTTAAAGTCATAACATTCATCTACTCCGCATTTGGATTCACCACAGTTTGGCTAGGCAACCTTCCTGGTTGGTGTTGTTGCCCCATCAAACTTGCTAATTGACTCATTTGGCGCTCAAGGTTGTCAATTGCTTTATCTGTTTTTTGTTGATCAGATTGAGTAGATTTAGCTAAAGAAGCAATTAAATCCTCAAGAGACTTACTTGGAGCTTGATGTTGTTGAGGCTGAAATGGTGTATGGGGTCTTGCTTGAAAGAAGCCAAGTAGACAGTTATAGTTGTTAGGAACAGATTGTTATCCATTGTCTTGATTGTTCCACTTTAAGTGTGGATGATCGCACCACCCCACATTATAGTTGTTAGAGTATGGATCATACTTTTGCCTTTGTTGCCCCTGAAGCCCTTCTAACGCATCAGCTTGCTCAAGACCACCTTGATCCATCAACGAAGGGCACATGTCCGTGGCATGTCCTATCATTGAGCATACACTGCACAAGTGTTTTGGAGCCACCATAACCTGTTGCACAAGATTAGTCAAGTTAGCTAATTGTAATTCAATACTAAAGTTAGCACTTACCTCATTAACTTTTTTAAGAGGTAGCTCATCTCTCCCTCCAAATTGTCATGTGTTGCCAGCAATGTTCTTTAATATTGCCTTAGCATTGGTTGGTGTCTTGTCCATGAATGCTCCTCCACTTACTGCATCAAGCATTACACGATCAGTACCACACAATCCTTCGTAAAAATACTATATTAAAAGACGCTCTGAAATCTAATGATTAGGACAAGATGCAACCAAATGTATGAATCGCTTATAGTAGTCTCCAAATGGCTCTCCATGTTGTTGTCGGATTGCACATATGTCTTTCCTTATGCTTGCAGCTTTTGTGGCCATAAAATATTGCTCCAAGAATGCTTGCTTCACCTAGTTCCATGTGTTCATTGATCCCAAAGGTAAATTGTAAAGCGACTCCTTTGCCTTAGCTTCTAATGCAAATGGGAATGCCCTCAACTTGACTTGCTCCTCATCCACATTAGCTGGTTTCATTCCCGAGCATACCATGTGAAACTCCATGAGATGCTTTTTGGCATCCTCTGTTGAGAAGCCATGGAACTTAGGCAAATAGTGAATCATGCCGGACTTAAGCTCAAATCCTCCTTTTGCATTTGGATATGTGATGCACAATGTTTGTTGATCCATATTCGGCATTGCCAACTCCCTCAAAGTACGATTATTAGCCATGCCTTCTTGTGGTTCTTCTTCCTCTTCTGAACTCAAATGTGGTGAGAAGATGGTGGTAAAGACACCGATGCACGCTTCTGCTTGATTTTTCTCTGAAGCTTTTGAAGTGTTCATTCAAGCTCAGGATTGTAAGAAGCTAGATCAATGCTCTTGGACCTTCGAGTATGCATATACCATGAAGAGTACCTGAAATAAAAACAAAAACAAAAACACTAATTAGACAAGAAAAGAAAACAATAGAAAAATAAGTAATTAGAAATAACAATGCCTGGCGACACAGCGCCAAAAATTTGATAGGATTAAAAGCACACCACAAAGTAGCACAAAAATTTCCTATTGATTTTCCTTATTAACACTAAGATTTGTCAATTCTAGCATATGAAAATAAGGGTCTTTCCCGCAGAAGATTGTTTTATCTAACTACTTAAGATGTCCCAAAAACTGGGTTACTTTCCCTGCTGACTAGCCACCGAAAAATAATTATTAGACCAACTTATACGGATCTAGAGTCTACAAAATTTTATATGTAGACACTAGACACACAGAACTACACTCACAATTTTTGGGATTTTTGGAGTTGATTTGCTTAAATTAATTCGAACAAAAATATAACAGAAACATATTTTAAGTAGTTCACAAATTAAGAAAAATGAGGTAGGGGAATTGCTATTCACCACCAAATAATCATACAAACATGTTATGTTTCATTCAAATTCCTTTCATTTCCGGATGAAGATGCTCAAGTTGGCTCAATGTTAGAACTCAACATATTACTCTTTCTTATGTGGTATGTTAAGAGAATGGCATTTTCAACTTAACTTAGTCCCTAGCAAGCAATCTAGAATGGTGTGTTCATAGATTTAACAAGTAGAAATCATTAAGAACAAAAAGAGTTTGAGTCATCACGAGGCAACGTAAGTACTAGCGTTGTCTTACTTATCCTAGAAATTGATTCACATGTTAATCGCAATTAACAAATACTACTCTGGAACATATGTAGGTCCTCATTCAACAAGGGTAAGTGTACACATATTCATAGCATCAGAATTCTAGATATGCTTACTAAGTATGCATCCGTAGAAAACACATAAAGAATTCATCAATGAGACAAGTAGTGAACCAATTTTCATCCATTCATAAAAGTAATTCAAACGAAATGTCATAACAAACTTGCAATCATATTTGGGGCTTCAAAACAGCCCCTAACTACTAAAAATTAGTTACACATAATCCTTAAATAAAACCAAAAGAAAGACATGAGTTTGAGAGATAAAACCGAAAAAAGAGAATGCCAAGATTTCCTCCTTCTTCTCCTTCCTTCCCTAACATAGCAGCCTTGCCTTTTTTCCTTCCTTTCCTTTCTTTTTTTCTATCTTTTCCGCTGCAACCTGCAACTTTTTCTTCTTGCTTGCTGCCACAATTTTTTCTCCATAACTCACCCCACTAATAGCCATTTAGTGATGACAATAAGTGAGAGAAAATGGTAAAACAATTGTAACGCTTTGGGCAGCCTTTATGGCAATTACTCCCACTTAATCCTCATCTTTAATTCCATTTCATCAGATATTTGAATAAGTGTCAGCTGGCTTGTTCTTGGCTGCATCAGTTTAGGCTGCTAGATTTATTGGATTTATTGCTTTAAATGCGTTCTTGTCAGTTACAAACTATTTAGCCTCTTGGGAACCTTACAGTGTTAAAAAGGTGATAACTTCTTCTAGAAAAAAGATATTAGCAATCCGTGAAATGCCCCAGAAAATAGACATCCGTAGCTTTCCAAGCATATGAGGCTCATTCTCTAATTCATTCTGAGTTGTTCGTAACTTGCTTCCAAAATAAGCTGACCTGCACAGGCAGTTTTGACAAATTTGTTACTGAATCCCACTTTTGCTATTTTTCTTTTCTTTACTTGACAAATCCTACAAAACACAAAAACCAATTAAATAACTCAAAAAAAATAAGGAATTAACTAAGAAAAGACAAGTGAATTTGATATAAAATATATATAAATATGAGCTTATCAATAGGAGCTTTAAGGAAAAAATAGCTTGCCTTCAACTCGCAGCGGATCAGTTGCATGCTGGCACCTCAAGCAGTTCCTCCGAAAGATGGTACTCTAAGCTTAACTCCTCACCTTCCCTCAACTGTACACTTTGCATAACCGTTTGCATTTTCTTAACCCTTGGCTTTTTTTTCTTAGGAGAGCATGAACCTTGAGATGTTGTAGCAGGCTATGAAGAAGATTTCTTTTTTCACTCCACCCTTACTTTTATATGTAATTTCCATTTGGATGGCTAGCTTATTGCTTTTCGAACAATGGCCATGGGGCCGATTTGCTTATTGCCTTTAGCTTTAGCTGCTAACATTGAATTTAGCATAATGTTTGTGATGTATTTAATCTTTAATGACATTGGCTTTCTCTTACTTTGAGTGCATGAGAATTTGTTGGATGAAATTTTGTTTAGGCTTTGAGACACAAGCTTGAGTTTTTGCTTGCTTTCATAGGGAAATAGCTGATCTTGCCGCTTGGCACTTTGTCAATGGGTTTCCCTTGGAACGATGGAAAAGATGTCATAGCTTCTGTAGAGATTGATTGGCTTGCTAAGCATTGATTGGCTTGCTATTTTTAAAAGCTTTTCCTTGCTTGGCTTGACTTTGCATTTGATAGGCTTTGGCATATTGCATGAGTATAGCTTTTCAAAAAAGCTTTATGGGTTTACATGGCATGTTAGCTTGGCATGTTGCATTATCATTGAACCATTGAGTAGCTTGCATGGCATTGATAGGCTTGGCATGTTGCATAAGTATAGTTTTAGCCATAATTTCCCCCTTAGGGTAGCTTGCTTGGTGTGGGCTTTCCTTATAGCCTAGGCATGATTATTGCTATAACTTGTTTAGAAAAAATCCTTCTAGTCACTCTTGCCAATGTACCAAAGATTTTGACAAAATGCTCCTTCATTTCATAAAATTTGGGGTACATCAATCGTTGCATGGCTTTACAAGGCCTCATAAAGTAAGCAAAATGATCATTGCATAGAAGGAGCTTATTCTTCTAAAATAAGCATGAGCATTTTAGCAGTAATATGACTTTAGCCACTTTGTATTGACAGTTTCGTTAGCATACCTTCCTTGACCGAAGTCAAGTAGTAGTAACCGCTTTGGTAGGCTTTCTTGACCACAAAAGGTCTTTCCCAGTGCAGGGCGAACTTCGAAGGTCTGGAGATTTGCCTCTTTATGTGGTTGACTATCTTGAGGATGAGATCTCATTCCTTGAAGCTATATGGCTTGACTGTGTAGTTGTAGGCTCTGCTAACTTATTGGTGGTATATGATTGCTTTCCTAGCTGCTCTTTTCCACCTCTAGCATGCGCATGCTGCAACATCATACTCCACATCGTTAAATGCTAAAACTCTTGCCGTGGGCATAATCATTTTCATCTAGGGAAATCACTTCGGACCCAAACACCAGCGAGTAGGTAGAGAAACCTGTAGCATTCCTTGGAGATATGTGATAGGCCTATAGGATGTTTGGAAGATGCGTGTTCCAGCCCCCAAAGTAGCTATGTATCATTTTACTTAGGATTCTCAGCAATGTCTTGTTTGTGGCTTCAACTTAACCGTGTCCCTAAGGATAGTACAGTGTGGAGCGACAGTGATTAATCCCGTAACCATCAAGTGTGGCACATACTTGTTTGTTCACAAAAGGTGTGCCATTGTTTTTTATTATTCTATAAAGTATCCCAAATGTAAAATGGTGCATTCTCTGATGAAATTGGAAATTACTGCTCCCATTGCTTTCCTGAGAAAGACTACTTCCACCCACTTTGTGAAGTACTCAGTGGCTACTAGTATCCATATGTGGCATTTGGAAGCTAGATTGATTTTTCCTATCAAATCAAGCTCCCAAGTATGGAATAGCCATGGAGTGCGTATGTCTTGCAGTAATGTTGGAGGTTTATGGATTAAGTTTCCATGAATTTGGCATGCATAGCATCACTTGACCATGTTGTGCGTGTCTTCCTTCATGGTTGGCCAATAGTATCCTAGGCTCAATGACTGCTTATGTAGTTTCTTCCTTTCTTGGTGCTCGCTGCATTCTCTAGCATGTACTTGTTGTATAACTTGTGATGATTCAGATGGCCCAAGGCATCTCAATGGTTTCTTATTTAATCCCTTCCAGTATAGAGATGCCCATCCATAAAGTAACTCTTGATTGTCCCTTTTAATTTGCCTACATCCCTAACATTGATTGGCAATGTCCCATTGATGAAGAAGGTCAGGTATGGAAACCTCTAGTCATCAGTGATGGAAACTACAAATCTATCTCCTAGAGAAAGCATTGTGTTGCATTTTGGACATTCGACTTAGATGCATGTGCCTTGTTGCTTCATCTACAGCCTGTAGTACCCTTTCCTTTGTAGTCGGCAGTAGAGGCTCACAACTTAGTCGACTTCGCATATGATCTCATAGATCTCGTGCAATCACCTTTGTGCTACTTTTGGCTCAAGGCATCGGGTCTGCATTCCTTCGAAAAGACGCTTGTAAAGTGTCCCTATAACATTGATGTACACCTTAAGGCATATGATGTTGATCTCTCTACTTGGCTTGGAAAGTTCCCTTCTGACAGTTTCCCTTCAGTCGTTGCCTTCTGAAGCTTTATTCAGGAAGAGTGCGTCAATGGTTGGGGCCTTCCCTCTAATTAGAGCAATGTTTGGTTGTTCTTCGACGAAGGTAAGCTTAAAGCCAAGTGTGGCTAAGGCATCCGCATATCTGTTGGTTGTGCCGGAATGTGTTCCAACATCACCTGCTTGAAGCTTGCCATGAGTTTCTTGGTCATAATAGTGCAATATGGTGCCAAGGTTATTTCCTTTATCGCGAAGCTTCCCTGGACTTGGCTCAAGACCAAATTCGAGTCCCCTATAACTTGTATCTTCCTTCCGCTTCCCTAACTGTGGAAAAGCCCATAATGAAAGCCTCATATTTAGCTATGTTGTTTGTACATAGAAAGCTTAGCTTGAAGGCTAAGGTGGTAGCCTGGCCCCTTGGATTGAAATGTACAATACCAGCTCCTCCTTCTGTGGTTGTAGAAGAACCATAAATGCATGACCCATGGCTCCTCTTTCACAGCAGTCGTAGTTATCTCTAGTAACACACCAATGACTTCCTTCGAAATGGTGGGCTCTTCTTCTTTGGGTTATAATGCTCGCATGTCTACCACAGCTTGGCCTTTGATAGCCTTAGGCGTCACACATATAATATCAAATTCAAAAAGTTGGAGCAACCAACGAGCCAAACAACCAGGTAGTATAAGTCTAGTGAGCAAGTATTTTACCGAGTCAGACTTTACCAAAAGGTGCAGCTTGCAGACTAGGAAATAGTGGTGCAAACGTTGTGATGCATAGACGGGAATTAGGTAAAGGCATTTTATCTTCTCATAGCGGGTTTCGGCGCCTCTTAGCTATCAGCTGACATAGTAAATTGGTGCTTCTTCCCTGGTTGGACTGTCCTAAGCAAGCAAGACTCCTACGGCAGTGCTTGTTGCAACTAAGTAGAGCTTGAGCAGAATGTCTGGGACTGGTGCCTTCATTGTAAGAATGTTGGTAACTAGCTGCTAGACTCGTTGATAGGCTTCACTACATTCCTTGGTCCATACGAATTATTTCCCTTTCCTGAGCAGTAGGGCAAATGCTCCTATTGCTGTTGCTAATCTGAGGGATGAAGCACCGAATGTAAGATAGCTTCCCCATCAAGCTTTTTAACTCCTTTGCGTTTGTCAGTGGCATGAGGGCTCTAATGGTGCGCACCTTGTCTGAGACACTAGGAAGCCCAATAACTTGCTTGAGGAAACACCGAAGGCACATTTTGTAGGGTTCATCTTCAACCCATATGCTCGGCATCTCCTTAGCATTTTCCTTAGCACTTCCCAGTGCCCTTCCCTAGCTTTGGATTTCACAATGAGGTTGTCCACATAGTCTTCCACCTCCTTCTCCATCGTGTCATGAAAAACTGCCATCATTGTTCGCTGATAGGTGGCACTGACGTTTTTGAGTCTAAATGGCATAACTATGTAGTAAAAGTTTCCAAATGGCGTGCAGAAAACCATATTCTCAGCAACTTTGGCGTACATCTTGATTTGGTTGTATCCATTGAAGCCATCTATGAATGACATCAGGCCTTGCCTTGAGGTTGAATCGATCATGATGTCTATGTTGGGCAATGGAAACTCATCATTTGGGCATGCTGCATTGAGATCTCAGTAATCGATGCATATCTGGCTTTGGACAGTGTTCTTCTTCTTTACTAGGACGATGTTGGCTAGCCAAAGAGGGTGCTTGATTGGCTTGATAAATCCAGCCATTTGTTGTACTACACGCTTAATCCCAGGCGTTGTGTTTAGCATATGGCACCATACTACACTTAATAGTGTTAAATAGCACACAATGCCGGGTGGAAATAACCTTGGCACCATACCGCACTATTATGGCCGAGAAATAAATAGCACATTGAACTAAAAACAAGACTATAACTAAATAGCACATTGTAATAAAAACAAGACTTACGAATATGCATGCCAAACTTAAAGTGGATCTTTAAAAAAAATAAAAAATAAAAAAATTTCAATGATGTCTCTTAAACGAATTAACATTCTTGTGGCTGAAAACACGAAAGACAAATTTGGACTTAAACAATTACAAAAGAAAACATGTACTAATCTAAGATATTACAAGCACAAGCGTTCTGCTAGAAATTGCCAATTGTACTCTAACATGACTAACAATTATATTTACATTCACACTACAATAAGAAGAGTGGAAAAAGAAAAAACAGGCTGTGAAAGTCACTACCATTTGATAATACTAATTATCAATCAATGAAAACACACATTTTCAATCAATGAAAACACACATTTTCTATACGACTGAGAATCGAGTAGGAGATGTCAAACACAAGACGTCGGCTGCATCGACATGCATTATTCCTAAGGGTGGTTCGGTATGGGATCCCATACCGAAACCCTTGTCCCGATTCCCAAACCGAAATTTTTGGGAATCCCAAATTCAATACCAATCCCAAACCAAATTTTCGGGAATCCCAATTTTCGGGAATCCCGAAATAATTTCGAGATTTCGGGACAAATCGGGAATCCCGAAATGTTTTTGGGCTTTTGGACTAAAATTTGACATATTATGTTTTTGGGCTAAAATTTGACATATTATGTTTTTGGGCTAAAATTAAGTTTCAATCTACCCACTACCCATTTGTGCACAAAGTTTCAATTTGCCCACTACACATGCATCATGCATGCAATAAAAATAAATTATGTACCAAACCCAAAACCAAAAATAATAGTTACAAGCCAAGGTTTTAAAATAAATAAAGTAACAAACTCAAAAGCAAAAATAATAGTTACAAGCCAAGGTTTTAAAATAAATAAAGTAACAAACCCAAAATCAAAAAAAATTAGTTATGAGCCAAAGTTTCAATAATTAAGTTACAAACCAAAAGCTAAAAAGCAAAGCTTAAAGTCTATAAATATTGTTGGCCTCTTCGGCCCCTTCGTCCCCTTGATCTTGTTGATGCTTGTGGTTGCTCCCTTCTTGTTGGTACTTGTACTCTTCCCCTTGATGTTGATGGTTGAGCCCTTCCTCTTGCAATGGGTGGAGGTGGAGGTGGAGGTGGAGGTGGAGGTGGTCGAGGAGGTCGAGTAGCCGTGCCTAAAACAATAAACCACAAATCATTTAAAATGAATTATAGTCTAATAGATAATAAATACTA
Source organism: Pyrus communis (assembly GCF_963583255.1). Taxonomy (NCBI): domain Eukaryota; kingdom Viridiplantae; phylum Streptophyta; class Magnoliopsida; order Rosales; family Rosaceae; genus Pyrus; species Pyrus communis. The sequence goes on from NC_084810.1 coordinate 10,117,228, forward strand.
AGAAAATAAAAGGGGAAATTAAATACTAAGAAAATAAAAGAAGAAAATAAATACTAAGAAAATAATTCTCTTATAATTAAAAAATAATATATATATATATAATATTTATTTCTATTCGGTATGGGAATACCGAAAAAATGGAGATGTAATACCGAATCCCATACCGAAAATTTCGGTTTGGTTCGGGATGACATACCGAAATTTTCAGGAATTTTGGTTTGGGATTTTTTTGGTTTGGGATCGGGATTTTTTCGGTTTGGTTTGGGATTTTTGGGATTTTTTTCCAGCCCTAATTATTCCAAAGATACTAGTGACAATGTACTCTCCGGTGTATTACATCACGAATGCTTTTAACTAACCGAGGTATAAATCATCACAAATCAACATACTAAGTCCAAACTTTCATATTCATCTTACAATGTTACAAAACAGTACATGCAATAGCAATGCTTCCAATAGGAGAACCTCAATTCTCACTAGAAGCATAAATCCCACTACGTATTATATAACTTTTATTCAGCATGGAGGCAGGAGGCTCTCTGTTTGCTATTAGGAGAACTTCAATTCTCACTTAAACCACAAACACAAAAATACACCAAAAATACATATCCCACAAAGGAGCCTCGACAAACGAGAGTCCGTTTCATGTAAGTCATTCTCTTAAATAACATAATCACACCACTCAGCTATATTAGAAGTATGGTCCATAGTAGAACTAGGCATCGTATCCAACTTAACTGGATTTTTCCCTCCAATCAACCTGGCCGGATTCCCAACCACCGTCGTCCTCGCCGGCACTTCCTTTATCACCACAGACCCAGCCCCAACCTTGGCCCCTTCCCCAATCCTAATGTTCCCCAAAATACAAGTCCCTGCCCCAATCAGCACCCCATCCCCAATTTTCGGGTGCCGGTCCCCGGATGCCTTTCCAGTCCCTCCCAAAGTCACACTGTGCAGAATTGACACATCGTTTCCAATCACCGCCGTCTCTCCCACCACGAGCCCGGTGGCGTGATCCAGCAGTATCCCGCTTCCGATTTTCGCCCCCGGGTGAATGTCCACCGCGAAAACCTCGGATACTCTGTTCTGAATCAGCAAAGCCAGGACCTTCCTCCCCTGCGACCACAATTTGTGCGCCGCCCGGTGGGCTTGGCACGCAAGAAACCCTTTGAAATTCAACAGGCAGTGAGAGTAACTAACGCAAGCTGGGTCCCGCTCCTTCACCGCCCTCAGATCATCCTTCACGGCCCTGACCACTTCCTGATCGTGTGCGAACACGCCCATGAAAATATCCACTAGGGTCGCAGACGATAGGCTGGAATTGCTTAATTTCACGGATAGATGGTGGGCCAAAGCACTTTCCAGAGAAGCTTGCGATAGAATCGAAGTGTGATAGTAATTTGACAAGATGGGTTCATCATCAATATCCGAGAGAGCTTCGTCCTGCATTCTGAGCCATAGATCTTCATCTGTGTCGAGATCCTCCACGATTCTGCGCGTCTGAGTGGTTTTCGTGCGGTTCTGGTAAATGGGTGCGCAGGAAACTTGATCGGAGAAGCTGCAGCGGCAGAAGTTCATGAATTGGTAGCGGTCTTCGTCAGAACTGGACCTGTTTGGATCCCGAGAAAGTTGGTTGGTCTGAGTATCGATGCAGGCAGCCATGGGAGTGGAGGGGTTTTGAAGATTTGAGTGGATATATAAGTGGGGTGAGAGGAGGAGGAGTCTGGGAGTTGAGAGAACGGGAGAAGCCTTATATAGGGCCCGATTAACGTCTGGAACTTTCTTTTAGAAGAAGACAAATGTCAGATGAGGAAAGAAAGAAATATGGGACTTTGGGATTGTGGCGTGGAGGAGGGTTTATATAATGGAGGCAATTGTACAAGAATCCAAATGTATTATCGCTTGCAGAAACACGTTATACTTTCAGGAAAGAATAATCGGATTCCTTCCACAAAGTCTATCAAGGTTATAAATACGAAACTTTAAAATTTAATTCAACGATTAAAGTTGTTATAGTTTTAAAATAAATTTTTACATTTAACCGTCAAATTAAATTTTAATAATTTGTATTTATGAACTTAAATTACTTAATGAATTTAACGGAAGGGATCTGAGATGATTCCTTTCCATACTCTCATTCCTTATGGCCTTCCATCCCACATGCAACTAATTATCTTCGGTACTGTTATAAAAAATAAAAAATAAAAAATAAAACAATTATCTTCTGTACTGTTCTTGTTTTTGGGTTGAGATCAGTCCAACCAACCGTCCAAGTGGGATTTTGATTGATTGAGTCCAAGTGTTTTCCCCTATTTTTCCTTATTGGTCGCTTTTTCTTCGCTTTTTTTTTTCTCTTCTTATTTTTGACAAGCATAGACAATTTTTTTAGCAAATGATAACATCTATATTAAAGAAATAATGAACTTAACTTCACAATAGACTAATAATAATATCGTTCAAATTCGTCTTTTACAAGAATCGAATCTAAAATCATTTACTTATAAATGAAGAGAAATACCCCTAAATTATGATGAAAACATAAAGCGTTACATAACCAATGAAATCACACTTATCATACGTAATGGGTTACATAACCAATTAACCTTGACCAGTCAATAAGTATTAAACAAAGATGATGGATTCGTTCCCTTGTTCCTTATGGCGGACAAGTAAATATATAAAACAAGAAGAAAGGCCCCCGAGGGTCAAAAGCATCCCACCCCCTCCAAAATCCAAACCCAACTTGTTTTTGAGAGGCGACACTTCATCCCACACGTCATAATCCCCATTCATGTCCTTTTCAACCTTCGCCACGTGTCCTTCTCCAGACCTTTGATTAGCTTTAAAAGAAATCGTCCACATGGTTATGTTACATATGATCACTTAATACTACGATCAATCATATACCTTCTTACTTGTAAGTAAAGATCTTATGTTTTATTCTGATCAAATATGAATTTAAATCATATTATTACTAACATATTATTAGACTTAACACACTCTCCAACTCCCTTGGTATAGATTATATCTTTTGTTCACAAAATAAATAAATTGTTTCAGTAATATTGAAAAGAAGAAAAATATTTGTTTGAATAACACCGGTTAGACTAATTTTTAAAAACGAATTTATAAATTATATGTCATTAATAAAAAATAAGCACGTTAATTAATATTTAAGTAATAATTCAAACATCAACAATTAGATCTTATAGTTCACAAAATTTGGTTTAAAAATTTAGTCTTCCTAGCATTACTCAAATTGTTTAGTTGGATAAAAAATTTGCTGGAAAAGAATTAGAGATTATTTAATAGCTAATTGACATGACATTTTTATGCAATACCCGTAAACTCGACTTGAAAAAAAATAAATTTCAAGTCGAAACATAACAGGTAAAACCTTTTAACAGGTCAAATTTGGATTGGAATTTTAAAACTCATTGAGATAACAAGTTTGACACGGCAGGATGGGTTATAATAATTAGTTTGACACAAAACACGACCAGTTTGCTTACACAATCACCTACTCTTTCAAATTAAAAAAAAAAAAAAAAAAAACACAATCACTTACTATTTACTACTACTATATTATTCTATTCAAAATTGACAGGTTTAATACTACGATATTATAAGCTCGAATCTTGTTAATGACAGATTTAATACTACGATATTATTCTATTCAAAATTAAAAAGAAAATATGTAGACTTCAGCACAATCTTATAAAATCCTCATTCTTTATTATTTTGGTCGGGAAGAGATCCTCAATTATTGGAATAGCTAATTATCTTCTTTTTTGGTTTTTTTTATTTATAAAGAACTGTTATTAGCATTTTAAAAATCTCATTCTACACTCCAAACTTTCTATATTAGAAAAGAAAAATACACTTGTGAGGAGTGTATAATTGAATTTTTGGAGTGCCAATAATACTTCTTTTTTTTTTTTTTTTTGTAATTCTTTAAGGAGCAGTTCTCTAATAAACATATTAAAACCGATGGTTCATCTTTTTGCTAGCCGTCTTGGTGGTGTTGTTTTATTATTATTTTTTTTTTTTTTTTTTTGAAACTAAGATTCATTAACAAGGCACAGAAGCCAACCAAGAACAAGGAAAGCCAGAAGACTAATAGACAAGGAAGAGACCCCTTGCAAACAACATGATACAAGGGAATACAAAGGACACTGCCACAGACGGCTACCACGTCGTCCCCCAAAAGCAAAAAAGGATAACTAAATATTGGCGGGCAAGGCAAATCATCTTTATTCAAGATTCTAACTAAGGAAGATGGGGGTCTTTCAACCCAAACAAAGTTGCACTTCTCCAGAGTCCGTCGCAGCATTTGCTAGTCTTGGAACCCAAGACGAGGAGCAAGCTTGGAAAGACTTCCCCACCACGCGAATGCAACTGAGGATTGGCAAGATTTCCCAAGCCCACCTTAAAGAAACATCCTTCAGCTAGGATGCATGGACACAGACACGGATACGGGGATACGACACGGGGACATGTCAAATTTCTAAAAACGAAGGCACGATACGTCAGGGATATGGCAATTAAAATATATACTTATATATATAAATAAATGAATATAAAATATTATAAAATGAACATTCAAATTTATTACTCAAGTTTAAATTTATTTCAATAAACTCCAAACGGTTAGAAAGATAGTCCATCCAACAAGCAGTTAGTCTTCAAACTTGAAAAATTAAAATGAACATCCAAACGAAAATTAAAAAAAATAAAATAAAATAAAATAAAAAAAAAAAGGTCTCGTTCAACTTCCACATTCATGATGTCTCCTCCAGTAACTAAAGTAGTCTCCAATGACGGTTCATCAAGTGAAAGGTTAGCCATTTCAAGCATCCCGACACTTTCTTCACCCAGGTTTTCAAAGCCATCTCCTCCAACATCCCACAATTGAGTAATACCTTTTTGTAGGTTGAGCTATTCCTTGATAAAAGACGAAGATTATTATGCACAAATACCAAATCCTCGGCTCTTTGTGGCGTAATCTTGTTCTTTCTTAAAGAGTGAATAAAACTATAAGTGCTCCAATTTCTTTTGCAACAAGAGGAGGAACAAGGTTGTCCAAGTAGCTTCAACGTTATGGATTGGAGACTAGGTGTAGAAGCTCCATGGACAATCCACCACATCACTGGCTCCAAATGAAACCTATCAGTCATAAAATCAATAGCTCCAAAGTCATTCAATCACCTAGAGAACGAGGCATACCCCCACATTGATATTTCTTCTAATTTCCCCATTGGAAAAGTACCTCTCAAAGTACTTTTTCCTTTGAATTGTAAGTTCAACATCTCGGTGTGGAGCAAGACGACTAGGGTCTTCTTGGAGCCATTCCGAACTATAATACCTAAAATAAAAGAAATAGCAGTTTAAAAAGTACTCATAGAGCTAAAGATTAATCTAGAAAAATTTATAAGGAAGTTAGCAAAATCATTACCTTGGATTTAATGAATGTGCCAAACAATGAAGTGGTGTGCTACTTTTAGTCCATCGCTCCAATAAAATGCGATACACCGCATCAAAAAAGCTACTTTTTTCATGTAATGCCTTGTGCTCATTCCTGTATATAGCAGCTTTCACCTTTTCAATCATAGCATCCCACCACTCATACACCAAGTGAAGACAAGGTTAATCTGTGTCAGCCATTCTAATAACCTCATATATTGAAGTTGTAAAGAAAAGAATATAATCAATCTTCTCCCAAAAATCCTCATCCAATATCTTTTGCTTCACCATCATTGCTTTAACCAAATCATCTTCTTTGTAAAACCCCCAATTTGGGCTGATCACCATTTGTTGTAAACCTTCCTTTATTTCCTTAAATCTTCTAAGCATTAAAAATTGTGGAAGCAAATCTAAAAAATTTTAAAATTAGCCGGCTTATAATTGAATAAGGAAAAAAAAAAAAAAAGTGGAGAAAACAAACCTTGTTTCAGCAATGGAAAGTAACTTTAGTTTGCAATGTTCATTAAACATGGACAATCTCATGCTATAGTTCATAATAAACAATTTTATGGACCAAGAATCACTAGCAATAGTTGAAATCCAATTGCAATCATCATACGAAACATCTGTTTGTTTTGGAGAACATATACTCTTCAAAGCAAGATTAAGAATGTGAACAACACAGGGTGTCCAAAATATATGGGGATACATGTAACAGTCAGCATATCCCGTATCTGACATGCAGGGATACACCCCTACAACACAGGGCACTGGTTGTCACTATTTTAAAGGCAGACCAGATGAGACGATCTGGGGATAACGAGTCCTCCACATGGATCCCAAAAATTGCAATCCCGTCAGCCTCAAAAAACAAGCTTTCAACCTCCTTCGTTCTCCACGTCTTTAAGTCTGGGTCAATGATTGTAGCCATCACCTGTGTCCTATCAACATCATCCCCGAATTGGATGCCCATTTGGGATGCCTGGGACCTAAACGTCAGACCACATGTTAATCTAGTTCCCACTTATAACTTGTCATCTTACCCTTCGAGAGATAATATCCCTCCCCCATGATTGGCATCCATAAACGAATCGTGGGGAAAATACCGTTGCTTAAACACCCTAGCCCAAATGAACTCTAGCTAATGGATAATACGCCAGCATTGTTTGGCAAAAAGCGTTAAGTTAAAGTCCTTCAAGTTACGGAAGCCCATACCACCATTTCCCTTTGCACGGCCTATCTCCTCCCAGTTTAGCTAATGTATACTCCTCTCTCTGTTTTTATTCCCCCACCAGAACTTAACAATTGCTGAATCAATCTCCTCGCACAATCTGTTTGGAAGCCGGAAAACGTTCATCGGATACATTAGAATAACTAGAGCGACTACCTTGATAAGAACCTTTCGACCAGCCTGGAAGAGGAACTGTTATTTCCATCCCATTAATTTTGCCAGAACCTGATCCTTAATAAATGCAAGTGCATCCCGCTTGACCCCATACCGTAGGGATGCCCAGGTACACCCTCGGATCCTCCACAGTCGACATCTCTAGGATAGCACTGAGCTCCTAGGCAAGCACCATCAGGGTATTGACACCAAAGTACACAGTTGATTTTTGTAGGTTCACTTGTTGCCCAGATGCCCGATAATGGCCCTTCATAAGTTTGAAAAATTCTAACAATTATCCAATGAAGCTTTCAGAAAAACAAGCGTGTCGTCGGCAAATAAAAGGTGAGTAAGTTTTGGACCGTTTACACTGAGCCGAATGTCGTCCAGGAACCCAAGGTCAGCAGCCCGCCCAATAAGCCGAGAAAGCACTTCACTAACAATCAAGAATAGGTAAGGGGATAGGGGATCACCCTACCGCAACCCCTTAGTCGACTTGAAACTTTTGCCAGGCTGACCATTAAGAAAAACTAAGAATTGAACAAACGACACACATCGCATAACGGCATTCACCCACTCATTACATAACCCCATCTTCCTCATGACTGCCTTCAAAAAGTCTCATTCAACTCGATCATAAGCTTTATTCATATCTAGCTTGACGCCTAACTCGAACCAATGCTTAGCCTTCCAAAGCTTCAGCAAATGGAAAACCTCATAGGCCAAAATAATATTATCCTAGATTTGCGGGCCATGAACAAAGGTGTTCTGACTAGGTGAAATTAACTTTGGCAAAAAGTTTTCAGCCGATTGTCAAGGATTTTTTATAGGACCTTAAATGAGTAGTTGCATAGGCTTATCGGTCTTAACTAATTTACTGACTCCAGGTTCAAGACCTTCTGAATTCAGACAATATTCATTAAATTAATCATGTTCGGGCTAACTCCACCATTAAGCCGCTCAGCAACCATCCCAAGGACCTTCAAGTATATAATCTCCCAAAAGTTTTGGTAGAACACCCCCTCAAACCCATCTGGACCTAGCGCTTTCAAATTGCCTATTTGAGAGATAGCCACCTTAATCTCGTTCTCCTCCAAAGACCTCCTAAGAACATCATTCTCATGAGTGACACTCGCCTCCACACAATCCAGGATGTCACCCCACTGGCAACTACCCTCAGTCGAGAACAACCGAATAAAATGTTTATCCACCATCCGTCGAATACTGGATAAATCATCCGTCTAGTTCCCTTTAGAATTTTGAGTTCCACTAATTTGATTAGATCTCCTACGCTGAATGGTAGACTGGTGGAAGAAGGCGGTATTAGTCTCCCCAGCTTGAAACCATCGAACTCTGGACCTTTGGTGTCAAAATTGCTCCTTTTGTTTTTCAAGCCTATTAATCTTATCCGAGGTTTCCTTGATTTCCTCCATATGGGCCCCGCAATTCATCTGCATCTTCCCCAGGTGGTCAGTGAGGGCAGCAATCTCATTCCTTCGGCTTCTAAACCTCTCATAACTCTATCGCCTTAAATTTTTCCTGGTTACTTAAAATTTTCTTTGCCATTTATGCAGCCACGATCCCTCAACCCCCTCCCCCCCCCCCCCGGTTTCTCTTAATAGTCTTCTTGCATCCTACCTTCTTAACTAAAAGGCTTCGACCTAAACATCAGTCGAACACGTTTGTGACAAAAGTGAAGAGCCACTGCTCTTGCCAGGCCCTATTAACCAATCCTCTATCCAGATGTTCCTGAACTAACCAGTTATTACGTGTCCCCCACCAAGTGAACTTTAGCCCCGTGAACCCCAAGTCAATGAGCTCTATCATTTCCATGAAATCTTGCAAGAACCACGGCCATGAGTATGAACCTTGAGACCCCCCTCTTTTTCATAGTCCCATAAGATTTCATTTAGATCCCCTTTGTAAAACCACAGGGAGTCCTTGGGCTCCAAAATACTTGTGATCCACCTCCAAAACTTCTCATCTCTGACCTGTACGGATTCCCGTAAACCCATGACGTAGTGAACCAATCCGTTCAATGAAGAATTAAGAACATTAACCTCTATCTTTTCATCCTACCAAAGGCTCAGGCCATCTGCCACACCCAGGGGGAACATCAAAACCCTCTTATAACTCATCTATCTTCTCATACCTTCGATTCTATGGTTCTTCATTTTAGTCTCCGATAGAAAAATCACATAGGGTATGTACTACCTAATCAACCCGTGAAGGGCCCGAACCACTGTCTCCGACCCAAGACCACAGTAGTTCTACATCAAGAAGATCATGGTGATTTTACTGCTACTTCGGGCCAGCCACCACCACCACATCCAGAAGGACCTCATCAATTGTCTGAGACACCCCCTTTCTTGCCCTGTGTTATCCTCTAGGGAGTTCCATTCCCCCGCCTACTAGATAGGAATATTTATGAGGTTTTCTTCCCCGAATAAGTAACACTAATTCTGATGACCTCCCTCCTCGATAGATATACCACTAGCCAGGCTTCGCCTACCTCGCTTCCTTCCAGTACTCGGGATGCCCCCTCTTTTAGTCCTCTTTCTTGAATCCATAGAGCAATCCTTCGAATCCTCTGCTACATGTTTCATCCCCAACCTTTCAAAGAACTCACCGAAATTCTACCTATCGGTGTTCCCCTCAACAACTTCCAAAGGTACGTACTGGGATAAGGGTAGGCTCGACACCTCTAGGCCGACACCTAAGTTCCAAGTAGCAAACACCAGACTTGCTTGGGCTGCCCCACTAGTCGTCAAACTAGGCCTATCTAGGACCCATATCACCAACCTCCTCAATTCTCACACCTCTATTCTATATTATATTACTTAGCCAAAGAATTTGCCACACCTGCCTTTGAACAACCCATCAATGATCAACTGGTGAGGCCTAGCTGATTGAGGTCCAATGATGGTGACTTGGCATGGCCACATATTTGTTCCTGCAGTTCTCGGAGAGGTAGATCCAACATTTTGCCCTTCCCAGGCCAGGTTTGACCTTCACGATGCATGTCCATCTCCGTCTCTCTCTTGGCCCCGTATGAAAAAGCCACATTCCATCAGTACGATTCTCCTTCTTTCCCTACTTTTTCCAATGCATCGTCTCTGTCCATGGGGAACCACCTCCAATCTGACATTCTCCTGTATATCACGCACCATCTTCGTTCTTGTCCATTCACCATATCCAACAAAGCTACTATTGTTTGGTTGAAATGAGCTTTCGTGCCCAATTCTCCTATATTTATAACAAAAATTTTGCAGCCTCTCATATCGGAACTCAACCCACGAGTCTCGATCTCCCTGTCTAGCCAACCAACAACCAGCTGGAAAGGGATTGGTAGTATCTATCATCACCCTTACCCTTAGAAAACCTCGTGCATAGGCCAAGTCTTCCACCTCCAGAACTTCCCCTATTTTCCATGCAAGACATTGCACATTTTCCTCATAGCAGAGGTACAATGGGACTTCTTTCATCTGAACCTAGAATATGACCATCTGCATCTCCACCTCTTCCAAGGCAAGGTCACCCGGCCATCTTTTGACGAAGAAATTCTGCTTCATTACTGCCCAGGGAACTTGGTCAAGAATCTTGGAAACTATATCCTAATCCTTAGCTATTATAATAGAAGTATAGGCTTTAATCCAGTTGGTCTGGACTTCTCCAAACTCCTTCCATGTGCTTTTTAAAATGTTTCTTACCTCACATTTCTTAAGTTAGTGGTTAACCAGTGCCGCTCCCACCAGTTTAACCCATTGTTCCATGTTAGACAACTCAATCACCCCCTTCTAATTGGACCTTAAGCTCATCAACCTCTAACTATATCATGACTCTTCTAATCCACCTTGTTCTACTATAGTACTTCTCTTCTTTGTCTAACTCAGAATGGTTCTTGTTCCATTGGAGAAAACTAAACCACAAAATATATCCAAGCAGAAAAGAGAGGATGAGTTTTGTACTTACTTTCAGGGTGTCCTTCCATCCACCCCATCCGATCATAAATGCAACTACTTAGGCAATTGGATATTGCATTCCAATTAGTCTCCAATGGGCAATTAGTGGTTGCCCCTTCTCCCTACCCATACCTACCCACCTCACCTATCATAAATGTCCATAGGGTACAAGCATCACCCCAATCGAGAAGGGCTAGAAACAGAGACATATTTAGGGGCAAAACGACTGCGGGAGGGATAACAGGCTCCCCAGCGCCCACAGATACCTAACTCAGAGAATAGTCACAATCAGATCAAATGTACCTCTGACAACCCACCCACTAGAAAAGGGGAAAAGATTACCTCGAGTGATGAAACTCCATGGGGAAGAAGGCAGGAAGGTTGTAGTTGTCTGCAATAACTCAAGTTTTGGAGAAATTTTTAGGTGTACCGGGTACACCAAAAAATTTGGTGTACCCTCACTCATAACACTGTTTGTACCCTCACTTATTTTTCAATAAAATAATAAAAATCAAAATGTTATGAGTGAGGGTACACCAAATTTTTTTGGTGTACCCGGTACACCTAAAAATTTCTCCAAGTTTTGGAGGAAAAAAATGCCCACGAAATCATATATGAGGGTGGGTCAACCAGGTAAATGACTTGCCGAGTGAAATGACTACAGATCAGCCAGATTTGTACCAACCCACCCACCTGCAGAAAGAATAAATAACCTCGGATGGAACTCGCCAATGTAAGGAAGGTTATAGATGGTGGAAATAATTCTAATTTTGGTAGGTTAGAAACTAAATGATCTAAAAGGGGGCATCAATGTGAATTTCGAGAGAGGACGGTACAAGCGCTCTCACAATAGAGAGAAGCACTCTCACAGTAAAGAGAAAAGCTCTCATGGAGGAGAGAAAGTTGAGCTTTAATTAGGCCGGCACAGAAGCATATCGTGTTGTTTTATTATGTAGTAATTCCTAAGGGAAGTGTTATTGGCATTTCAAAAATCTCATTTTACACTCCTCACAAATGTATTTTTCTTTCCAAATATAGAAAGTTTGGAGTGTAGAATGAGATTTTTGGAATGCCAATAACAATTCCTATTCCTAATTACGTGTGTATTGATAGATGAGATCCTGACACATTTACTAATACACCCCTAATCTCGTACTAATTAAGCACAAACATCATATGGAGAGCTTGCACAAGTAGACACATATTTAACAGTGTTACTCAAGCCGTTAGGACTTAGGACTAATATGGTGCGACGACTAAGCACCAATAATCATTCAAATAATTTCACTAACCAAGTCAAACAGTTAATTGACATACTAAGTGGCATAAGATTATAAAAGATCATTGCCTTAATCCTTTCAAGATAATCATTCTTTAAAAAGACTTTACGTCATTCTTCAAGACTAAACTTGGACAATAAAGATCGTCCGGTTCACACTATAACTTGCTTTTCTTTCTTTTTTTTTTTTTTTAACTTTGCGTCCTACAAATCAATATTTTCATTGAAAGATAATAGTCTTTTCTATTGGTCTTTGTGTGAAATTAAAATGACCAAAATACCTTCCAACTAATGGGTCGGATTTCTCATGTCTAAGAGGTTCATATGCAGTCGGTTAATTTGCATTTTAGCTTGGAGAATGGTTCAAGTAGAATGCAAGTAGAGTTAAATAGTAATCTTCCTAGGTTTACAACACCTACAAGGTACGTTGCCCACTCAAATCTAAGGTCCAATACATTCATCAGAGTGATTGAATTGAGCATTTGAGAGTCCACAGTCAGTGCAACAATGGTGCCTTTTACTCTTTGAGGCTTTTCCTTGTTTTGCAAGCTATCTTAAAGAATTTATTGGACGTACATAATTGTGTTCCAACATATGGGCACACACAAAGTGTGTGAGAAAATTTTTTATTTTTGTTTTTGAAATAAAAGGAGAGAGGAAGAGAGTGATAAAGAATGTGAGAGTGGGAAGTTTGTTATTTATTTTTTATTTTTTATTTTTTATATTTTTAATTAGAGATATGCTAGGATTACATGTACGTGAGGTTTTGAAAAAAAACTGCAAAAATTGGTTGTGTGAAATTACATTTCTACTCCATATTTCTTATTCATGTTATGTTTTAATTATAGGGTTAAACTGATAATTTTATAAGATTTTGATTAATAATGAGCGTTTTATTAATTAGTAAAGATTAATCATAATTTAAATTACATATTTAAAAATTGAAAAATAATTTAGTTTGTGTTTATTATGCTGAAGTCGAGTTACTAGTATTTGGGTACAATTCGCCCAACAGAGGAATAAAATAACAAAACTCAAAAGGGTAAAATGATAAATAACAAAAGACGCACAAACAACTACAATACTCCCATCATTAAAGTTAAAGCATAATATCTAACTAATCCCCAAAGAAACTAAAAACAAATGAAAGCCTAAATGAAGTGGCATATTCTATGAGATATGCGTTTTGGCCTTGTGTTCTAGTTGCGAAACGAATCCAATAACGGTTACTTTTAAAAAGCGATTCGATCTCGTGGGGCCACAGAGTTCTTGCCTCACGCCTTCAGTTGTCCTCAATCTCTCCCCATTCTCCGCATTCCTTCTTAGTATGCATCCGTCCTTTTAATTTTCTTTATTTTGAAATCAATCTATTCGTGATTATATCAGTTACCAAGTTGTTCAAAAGTTGATTCCATTTCCACCCACAGAAAGAAAAACCATCAACTCTTCCCTCCTCTCTCTTTCGTCTAATTCAGAAATTCCGAGTCGTTTAATAATTTGTTGTTAGTTTTTATAAAGAGAATTGTTATTAGCATTTCAAAAATCTCATTTTACACTCCTTATAAATGTTTTTTTTTCCTAATTATAGAAAGTTTGGAGTGCCAAATGAGAGTTTTGGAGTGCTAATAACGATTCCCTTTTATAAAAGAAAGGAGATATAATAGTGGATGAATGGTGATAAATGAGAGCAGGTGTTTAGCCATGACATAGGCAGAGAGAAGGATTGACACGCCCCAACCCCGATATTCCCCGAATACCAGGATAGGCACGTGCTGGCCGACACCCGAGGGTGACGAAAGCCATTTATTGAGTGTAAATGCTGAAAACAAAGGATAAATAAGGTTTATAAATATAAAAGAATAATGAATATGTAAATAAGGACCGTGTTCAGAGCACACCTCTAATCTAGAACACTAAAAGAAAATAATATAAAATTGAATGAAACAAAGGAGTGGGTCCTACACCGAGAGGACTCGAAGATGTCGATGCAGAAGTGCCTGGACGTCGGGATTGTATGCCTCGATTCTAAGTCCTGAAGGGGGCGCAAAACAAACATGAGTGGACCAACTTGATATATATATATATATATATATAATAAAACAGTTATCAACATACTAACTCTCAGGTTTTATGAAAACACATATATAATGATAAATATAGGTTTTCCGAAAACCTAGCATGTCGTGCAATATCTCAAATCATAACTCGCATAAAATAATAAACACTAGTGAATGTCCGATATAACACTTCAGGCCCCATGCCGGCTCCCCGTCTCTGAGCAGACAGTCAGAGGAAAAGACACTTCAGGCCCCTTGCTGGCACCCCGTCTCTGAGCAGACAGTCAGAGGAAAACACACTCCAGGCCCTATGCCAACACCAAACCGTCACCCAGGACGGACCAGATCTATCCCTACGTCCCGTAGCGGAAAGGACCACTAGGGAAGTACAAAACCAGTGAACATACATATATTGAAAATCAACTTCATAGTATAAAGTCATCCATCATCTATACTATAAAGAAGTGTTCTAAACATGTTCTAAATATCATATCGTCATCCATCAGATATTCTATAAGAACATGGGTTATAGGAAAAATAGTAATAATTCAAACTAGCCTCAATAAGCATGTTATCTCGTAAAACGTTCATAAAACATAATCATCAAATCATGCTTTTCATGTATGCATTTCTACTATTAAAACATGCATTTTTAGAAGGGGTCCACTCACAGTACTTCGCCGTCGAAAAGCCACGCCATCTAGCGAAGAAGGAAACGCCACAGATAAACGCCCCTAAGCACATAAAGGGTACATTTAGTCAAACTCTACTCAAACGACTGAATTTGGAAAAACGGACATCGGAAACGGGTTCAGGACGTCGAAATTAGCCTAGGAGAGGTCCCACACGAAAACCCAAAAAGTCAACGGTCAAAGTCAACGCTGAGTCAACGGTCAGACCGGGTCCGAGTCAGCAGGTCAAACGAGTCTGGGCTTGGATCCGGATTGGGTTAAAGGGTTTGGACTTGGGTTTGGGCCTAAAGGGTTTTAGGGTTAACGGGCCGGAGGCCCTAAAAGAAACGGCCTAAGGCCTTTAAATTAACAAAACCAAAAATAAAAATAATAAAAGGTTGGGTTGGGCTACCCACGGTTTTGGGCTTGGCAGGAAAGGCCCAAAGGCCTTGGGTTTTGGTGGTTCGTCGGATTTCAAGGAAGGAGAAGGCCGATTTTCGGCCGGAGAATTCCCTAGCTCCGATGGAGCTCAAAACTCAACCAAAACATGTCATTCAATATACCAAATTGAAGCCCCAAAGGTAAGGAATCGAAATATACCCTTGGTTCCCGTCATCGTGGTCAGAGTTGGCCGAAAAACAGCCTGGAAGCCACGGGTGTCCGCCGGAAACTAGGTAAGATTCAAATGAGTATAACTTCTTCAATACTCAATGAAATTGGGTGAAACAAAAAGGAAAGTTGTATTACTCAGCGAGAAAAAGAGATTGATACCTTGCACACCGGCCAAATCGCCGTGGTTTGGCCGGAAATTGCCTCGAAAGGGGCGGTGCTCACCGGAAAACTGGGAAATGTCTCTGAGGTGGTTTCTTCATGGTTTGACGTCCAAAACACAACCACGGGGTTAGAAAAGAGTTATAGGTGTGGGCATGGGTGGGTGTGTGTGTGTGGGTGTGTTCTTGTCAGAGAAAAGAGCACCGAGAGGGGGGGATGGAGAAATCACAGAGGAGAAAGAGAGAAGAGAGAAGAGAGACTTTTTAGAAGAAATAAAAGAAAGGGAAGGGGAAAGGAACCGGGGACAAAACAGGGGGTGGGCCCCTTGGGCTCACCAATTAAGGCTAAAAAAACAATTTTAAAAAGGAAAGTATCCCCCAAACTTAATGAAAATACAAAAATACCCATTTTCTTACGTAAATCCCGGGACGGGTTGTTACAAGGATGGTAGTTACTACTCAAAATTAGTGTTTTTTTTTTTTTTGTTTTTTTGTGAACAAACGATATTTCTATACTAAGGGAAAAGAGAGTGGGCTAAGCCTCACAATGGGTAAGCAATAATGTGCTTCAAATTTGCCTTTGGCGAGAATCGAACCTAAGACATCTGACTTACAAGTGAAAAGAAATATCACTTAATCATAGTACTAAGTGGCTAATTTTATTTTTATTTTCCTTTTAAATGTGTAATTAAACTATTTAACAATTATTACATGGGTTAGATACAATGATTCATTCTAAAAAAGTTTTTTAGATTATGCAACGTGTTCTTATCTTTTATGTTCCTCTAGATTCTCCATAAATAGCCTTTAAACAATCAAACTATATTCTCTACCAACATCAATCTGTTCTCAATTGCCGCCTCTTACTTTTGCTTAGGGTCGGCGGCAGCCCACTAACTCATCTTCTCCTCCTCCTTCCCTCCCCTATCCTCTGCCACTTCCCTCTCGCCTTCCCATCATCTCCTTTGCCTCCTTCCCCCTTGCTGCATCCCAGCCCTTTCTTCTTTCAAGCCTTCCTCTCCATTTCCTTTTTCTCTTCCTTCCCTGTTTCTCTTTTTTTCCTGTGTTGCTATATTTCTAATTTACTTTGGCTTTCCTTGAGCTTGGTCTCATTTTTCTTGAACCTTATCTCAGTTTTCTTGAGCTTTGTCCCCATAGCTTGTCTCAAATCGGAGCATTTATGCACCCCTCTGGCTCCGATGCTTCTTTCCGTCCCATGTCCTCAATTGTCGACCAACCACCGCTACTCAGCTCAGTTGCTTTTCCTCAGCGACGTGCTTGGGTTTCGGGTGGCTGTTAAAGTGCAATTTGCACTTTTGGTAGGATTATGGAAGCGCTCACTGCGTAAGTGGCTCACTCACCCCCATTTTCCGCTGATCCAGTTGTTCCATTTAATTCTTTCCCTTGGTGCTGGTGGCCTTGTGATGGAGGCGCATCTAACTTGGTGGTGGGTGTCGATTTTAGGGTTTTTGTTGTTTTTTTCAGCTGGGTCCTTTAGGGCCTTTATGTTGTATTTGCTTTTCCTTCTTAGGGTTGTATTTAGTTTGAGACCTGCCTTTTAGGCTCTCTTTTCCATGTACTAATCTTTTTATTTAAAAAAAAACTAATGAAAATGGCTTCAAATCTTTGCATTTTAATTATATAAAAAAATAAAAAATAAATAAAGCCTATTCGCTAACTTTATTTAATAATAAGGACAAAATAATTTTAAAAAAAAACAAAACAAAACATAAAAAACCCAACTTGCGCTGGGCGTGTCACACCCCCCCCCCCCCAAAAAAAAATTTCCACACTCCATTTTTTTTCTCCCATTGTTAGCTACATTAATAGATTTTTATTATTATTATTATTATTTTGTATTTTTTTTAGCTTAGAATAAGAAAAAGACTTCAAATTGAATTACATTCCCCAGTTTTATTTTTGTGGTGTTGTTTCCCACTTGTAGTCAAGATGACAAGAGATTTTTCAATGTGCCTGGAATACGGGGTGGTACACTACATATCTCTATACAAGTGGTGAGATTCTTGTGTTAAAAACTTAATAACATAAATAATAAAATTTCTCCAAGATGACACCCAAGCTCAAGAAATTGGATGGAGAGCTACATTTATTATTGCAGGTATGTAAAAATTGTGAGGGAATTTTAATTGGGTAATTGAAAACAACTTTTTAAATATAATTACTAAGAACATAATCTTCTCAAAGTTTTGATCTACTTTGATCTAAATGATCACTTCTAGGTTCATCATTTTCGAAGCAATGGGTGCTTTTACAATTACACATCTCTATTCTCTCTCTATGCCGCACCCCCTCTCTCTTTCCAGCCTCTATAATTATTTAGTAAATTATGCCTACAACATGTTATCAACACGCTCTTGACGTTGTGCTAAAGAGAGTTTATTCTTGAATCAGGGGAGTATTACGTTTTAATCATTCTTTTTATGATTAATTTATTATTTTATTAAATTGATCTACTTGTTATTGATTCAATTTATTTTTTTATTTGTTGAACGTGATACAATGCATTGGAGATGCAATTTCAGCTTTCCGAGAATGATCTTTTACAAATTTAAAGGCTTTTGTTTTTTTCTGCCAATCAGGTACGCTTAAAATAAAGGAAGATATTTGAAACAACCATGAACATGAAAACATTCCTCATGATGCATGAACCCCCTATATTTACATTTACCTTCTGATATATATATATATATATATATATATATATATATATATTGTATATGTTTCATATATTTGTCAATATATACATACGTTTCATGCATTACGCAATTTTTGCTATGTGGAATTTTTGAGTCAAAGCATATAAATAAATTAGAAGCAATTAGGGTTTTTCAAACCTTAGCAAAAATCGAAAAAAAAAATTATGGGATTTTTGCAGCATAAGCCACGGCTCACTGCCAAGTCGCCAGTAGCACCACCAAGTTGAGCCCCACTGCTGCCCTGCAGCCCAGCCATGTGGAGGACCTTAAGACGACGTCATTTGACATCTAGACCACATGGCAGCAGCCCTTTGGGCTTTGCTGCGCACGCAAGACATACTAGGCCCTTAGCCTGGTATGGTTTCCTCGGGCCTCTAGCCTAGACTAACTCCAAAAGAGGCATGCAGCTCTCTTGGATCTGTCATACCGTGTCCCTGGCCCAAAAATTAGCAACCTCATTTTGCTAGGCCTTTGTCCTCAAGCTCAGGCCTGCCTGCAGCAAGCCACAAGCTTGCTGGGCTTTGCCTAAGCCCTTGGCCCAACTCATTCCCTCCGGCCCAAACCCCAAAAGCCAGCTTTGGCTGGGCTTTCCCGCACACCCAGGCCAGCCCCGTGCTAGGCCTATCCCACCGTGCCCTGTTTTGGCCCAAAACAAGCAGCCCATGCTGCTAGGCTCACCCCAGACCCACGCCCTTGAGGCCCATAGCCTTTTCGAGGCCCAAAAGGCCCGCAGCCGTGCTGCAGAGCATATCCATAGATTGTAGTCAACCCAAATAAGCTTGGGCCGCAACCCTTTTTTGACCCAATGCCAATTTTCGGCATTCTCGCGTTATGAATCATACCCATTTAATTATTGGGGTATTTTGGTTAACGCTAATTAATTTTAATATAATTGTCACTTGGTCTATTGCCAACCGAAGCTAATATGACCAGCCTATCATTACTTTGCTTCCACGATCGATCCTGTTTGGTCCCGATCTATTGAATTAATTAAAAATGACCAATAGCCTATTAATCTGACGATTAATCCAAAATTATTGACCTGAAGATCACTTTTGGACATTAACGATTCAATAATTTATTTTTCTACTTTAAACCGTTGACATCCTTTCGAAGTCTACCAAATGGGGATGCCCTGTTTCGGCAGGAATGCACCGAAGGGCATGCTCTGCTTCGATAAAGAAGCACCAAATGGTATTGCTCTACTTCGATAGAGGCCTACCAAATAGACCCTTCTAGCTTCGAATGGAGCCTACCGAAGGGTCTGTCTCTCTCACAATCCAATTTTGAGTTTATTTTTACGACATATGGTAGAATCAAGGCCTGCCATGGTGTGGCATTATGCTCGAAGTGTGATTCTTGGCACCTAAGACCTAAAACTTCAAGAATAAAGGATAATATTCCCAAACCTTAACCCTGCATAATCTACTTTTGTCTTGATGGAATAGATCATTGGTTATGCACTTGTTCGTGCCCCTACCAATGTCATTAAGGAGTACCATTCTCGTAGTCAATATGTGAAACTAATTTTGCTTCACCGAACACTGTTGCAAGAGCAGAATTTTGACATGAATGACCTTGTTGGTCGAATCTCCTTAGTAATTTTGATTTACTTTGTGAATATTTTTCTATGTTCTTGGATTCCAGTTTGGTGTTTGTTTTAGTTATGGATAATCTTATTGATATTGTCCTCGAATATGAGTTAGGTGAATCATGTTTCTTAACAAATGTGACCGAATTCAATTAAATACGTGATTAGGTACGAATGTGGGAAAGGTAGTTATCTGGATGAATGCGATACTACACACACTAACTTTATACCTAAATCATATCTCTAGCAAAAGTTCAGGTCTATCCAACCTAATTAAGAGCGTCAGCACGCTTCTCGTTGTATGAATGGTACTAAATTACCATTTCAGAGACCTTATATTCTCCCCGTTCCGGAAGAACGTTGTTGAGCTTAAGAATATTTGAGACAACAATGATCATGAATGAAACCACTGATGGAAAATAGAGTGAAATTTCTTTGCACCACCTCCAAAAATGAGCCTGAAGCTTTGTATTGGGGCCAATGGGCTATCTCCCAACTGGGAACACTCCATATATGGCCAGCTCAGAGCCTGGTGATTCGAGCAGTTTACTTGCCTTGGCACGACCATTTGGGACACTTAGGTCGAAGAATGATGCTACGATGCATCTCCTTACTCGAAGAAAGGATCTTGTGCTTACAAGCATAATTTGCCAAGCCTGCTTATTGGGAAAATTGATTTTCTACATCATCCTTAGCAAAGATAAGAAATGACCTTAGATCCAAAGGAATATATGTGGACTAATCCAACCAAAATGCAGGCTACATAAATATTTATGGTTTTGGTTGATAAATCGACAAACTGGTCACATGTTTATCCACACACATTGCTGCTAAACCTTCTAGCCGATTTTAAAGGGTTCACCACCCTGATTATCCCATAAGGTCTAGAAGACTAAATAATGCAGGAGAATTTATATCGACGATTTTTCAATAAAGTATTGTATGTCTTTTGGGTTTAAATTGGACATCGAATTCTCATGTTCACCCCAAAACAGCCTCGCATAGTGATCATAAAGCCCAATTTAAATGATCGCCCAAACTTTGGTGAACGCACCAAGTTTTTGGTTTCTCCTAGGACTATGCAATCTTGTACATAGCTATGTTGGTCCGCCTTGAGGCCTATTGCCACTTAACCTATTCATTGTTACAGTTGGTTACTGGGTACAAACCTGAAGTTTCGTACTTACGCATTTTGGATATGCATTCCATTTGCCAAGTTGTGTCGCCACAACGTACCAATATGGGTCCTCACAAAATGTTGTGAATCTTTGTTGATTATGATTCTCCTTCACACTAGCTCTCTTAGAGCCCTTGCAAGCTATCTTTTTACCACTCATTTTCAGATTGTCACTTCAATGAGATAGTCTTCCGACCGTTAAGGGGAGATAAGAATGTCAGCATTCCTGTAGAACAATGTAACTTTACATGGACGTTGCCCATTATGTCTCATCTCGATCTCCGTACTGCATAAGTGTGATAAGCATGTATGATGAATTCTAGCTTTCATAATGTTGCTCCAGATGCATTCCTTTGATCTAGCTAAAGTGACAATATCATTTACCAGCTACAAACATGCCTGCAAGGATAGACGTACTTAAAGGACGTCGAGTCAACATACCAGAACGGTGTGCCGCCCATGTTGGACGATTTGGCCGCTCTTATTGGACGGTCTGGTACACTGACAGATAGCCGATCAATCTATCTTGACCTGAAGCACGACAAATCACTCGATTCATAAGATTAACTTCCCTAGAAGAGGAAGATCACGGCATAAAATCTATACTCGATCACTGTCTCAATCATTTCCATCTCATGAGATTAATCCGGATTACTCCCGAGACTTGAAGTTCTTGGTCTAGTAGACTAGTTTGGATGAGATAATGGAATTGGAATGAGACTATCATCGATGATGTTTTCACTTATATGGTAGTTACCGACATAAATGAAAAGTGACAATATCGAACCGTGTTCCGTTGATTAGTGACAACGTAGAACTGATTGGATAACTGAAATCATAATCCAGGTTAAATTTCTTACCAAAGTATGTTTAGACCTATAGTTCCTACACTGGCCAAGGTAACCTTGTTGTGTTACATGTGGGAAAGGAAATGTAATGAGATGAATGAAATAGTGCGATATGATGCACATCTTACGACACAAGGTTTCTCTTAAACATCTTACGACACATGGATTGATTCAAATAGTTCTAAACCATGGAACACCCTCTCAACTCGTTTGAGGTGTTCACTTACGAATTGCAGCAATCTAACTTATATGGTATACCCGTGTAAGTGATTATTTTATTAGTTAGGGATATGAATTAAGCCCTTGCATGTTAAATTATGAAGTCTTATTCTGAATTGCTAGAGTTGCAGTTTATGTCAATGACATGCATCTCACTAAGACTTTAGAAAAGCTTGAGAAAACTACCTCGCATCTAAAGACGGAATTTGAGATGAAGAATCTTAGGAAAATTCGTTTATACCTTGAACTGAAGTTTAAGCGTTGTTCTGACGATACTTTAGCCTACTAGTCAAACTATACCTCGAAGGTGTTACCTTTTGCGTATACCTATGATCTTCCAACGCTATATGCAAATGAGACCCTTGAGAGGTTATGGAATCCGAAGTTCCATATCTGAGTTTAACTTTGCACTTTGTTGTACTTAGCACATTGCATTAGATAGGACATCTCATTCGCTGTTGATCTATTGGTAAAGATACAACACCGTGCCTACACGCAACCACTAAATTGGTATTAAAGACGTTTTCCACCACCCTAAAAGGTACTACGGATTTGGGCTAATCCCAACATATCTCAAGCGGATCTGACCCCCTTGATCCTCGAAATGATACTTGCCTTGTTTGTTATGTTGATGCTAGTTACTTATCAAACCCGCACAAGGCACATCCCCAAAATGGTTATGTTTTTACCGTTAGGGATATCACAATATCTTGGAGGTCCACGATATGACCTTGGTTGCAAAACCTTCGAATCGTTCCAAAACTCACCTCACTTCATTACGCCACACTTGAGACATGGTTAGGAGTTCTTGTTGAGCATAGTCGAAGTACTTGATGTTTTCATCCATCGTTGAGTCCCGACGATGATCCATAAAAACTATGTCGCATGTATCAACCCGACCAAGACATGATACATCAACGAAGTCAACACCAAGACATATTATGTCTACATCTACATCAACAAAGCATCAGGAGATTAAAGTCATGCAACCCGATCCCAGACAACCTTGCCGACCTCTACATGACGTCACTACCAAAGTCAACCTTCCAGAAGCTTGTCCAAGGAATTGGTATGCCTAACTATTCATATGCAATGTTGTAGTTCTCATTTGGAAGTTCTGACAAACTCAGGGGGAGTATCCAGAAGTATACTCACTTGATCTTAATGTACTATTTTCCCTACGATTACGAGAATTTTTCCCACTAGGTTTTGACGAGGCACCCATCCTGGGTTGGGCATACCCTTGTGAGTTCGTCTACTTGCGTCCAAAAGACGTATAGTTTTGACTTAATACAACTTCTCACTTTTCTCTATAGTCTATGGGTTTTCTCCCACGTTGAGTTTTACCATAGCAAGATTTTGTGAGTTTTACCTTTTATGCATTTTTCCGTTGATCTGAGACTCACATTCGCTCATTGTGTCGACAACTTCATCAACTGTACTTACTTCATCTTTGAACACCTGATGCGCCATTTGTTTGAGTATTTACACACTCAAGGGGGAGTGTTGCAGTCCTATTAGATTAAGAATGTGATTGTGTAAATCCTAGTGTATCTACGGATATCTTGCAATATTCTCTAGGGTTAGATATTATCCTATTAAAGTTGTAATCCTATTAGGGTAAGGATTTAACCTTCCTTATTACTATAAATAAAGACACAATGACCTCACAATTACACATCTCTCTTATCTCTCTATGCCGCACTCCCTCTTTCTTTCTGGCCTCTATAATTGTTCAATAAATTATACCTACAATAATTGTGTCATTTTTATTAAAATTTAAGGTCTTTTGTCCTTTTTATTAAAAAAAATAAGGGATTTTCATTAATATTTTAATTCTTTTTCATTAAATAAAGTTAAAGCATGATTTTTTATTAAAATAAACTTAACCCAAGCCTCTTTCATGAAAGTTCCATTTTATTTAATGAAAGTAACTTAGGTTGACAAAAAAAAAAAAAAAAAAAAAAAAAAAAAAACCAATCATCGCTATCCTTTCCATGCTCATCAATTCTTGTATTTTAGAAAAGAAGATGCAAGGGTTACTCAAACAAAAAATTATTTTAAATCATTTTCAATTTTGAAGACTTTTATTTCATTTATTCTTCTTTATTTCTTCTCCAACACCCTTATTCATTGCTCATATTCCTCTTCCATTTTTTCCCAATCTCAAAAATAAAAAAAATAAAAAAATAAATGATTATTAACTGGATCTTAAAATGGGAGTGCAATTGAGTTCACTCGGCCCATGATACATTCCCCTATGGTCTATTATTTCCCTCTGGTTGATAAGTGGCAAAGAAAGTCCCCTATGGTCTATTATTTCCCTCTGGTTGATAAGTGGCAAAGAAAGACCCGCGCGAAGCTACATGATTGAAAACCATACAAAAAATTTATAATCAATATTGGCCAACCCTGACACTCCCTAACACATTGGCCCCTGCCCCTATTACCACTCCATCGCCAATCTTTGGGTGCCTGTCCCCCCACTCCTTCCCTGTCCCTCCCAAAGTCACATTATGCAGAATCGACACGTTGTTTCCGATCACTACCATTTCGCCTATCACTACTCCGGTAGCATGATCGAGCAATATCCCACGTCCGAACTTGGACCCGGATGGATATCCAATGCAAACTGATGTATATTTAAACTAACCTAAATAATAGATTAATTTAAACCAAATTAAACTCCCAAGATCACGAATCAATTGTAGAAATATATGCAAATACGAGGTCGATCCTGCAGAGATTGCTTTAACACCAATTTAACCGATTCGTAATGCTAGAATTAATTAAACAAACAAAGGATAGGTAGAAAAAGAAAAGATAATTAATTAAAATCACAAACGACACAAGAAAACCTAAGGTTATGAATTCACCAATAACAATCCTACTTACTTATCCTAGAGCCAACTACTATCCAATAAAATGCCAACGTTAAAGGTTGTTCTTTCTAATGTATGAATTAATCCGTGGTCAGGCATCAACTCTTGTATCTCTACATGATAATTATATCATATTGGTTAGGCATACAATTAAACACATAAAAACCCATTGAGCGTAGAAGAATCATGTCAACCAAGTAGAACTAGCTTGATATTGGTCATCCTCACTAGTTTGTCTACTCTTCTTAATCTTAGTTCCAATAAACCTAATTGATTCGTCATCCTCATAGATTTATCTAAATATCTAGATGCAAAATTCCTTAAAGTGATCAGTCATTAGAAATCCGAATCTAGAATAAAATACCCACAAAGATAAAGAATATAACATGGCATATAATCAGATAATAATTAACAAAATACTTCGCAAATATTCATGTCATGGCTTCATCATCAACCTTAGAAAATAACTTAGTTACACATGGAAATAAAGATAAAAGAAAGATAGAACCCAGAGTCCATGGCAAAGCACGTCCCTAAGCTCTTCTTCACAAATTACAGAAATGGTGAATGGTGTAGTGGTGTGGGTGATATGGGTTATGCGGGGTTTTTTTTGGAGAGAGCTTAGGGTACCTTATGTATACTAGAAAAAACTCTAAAAGGTCTGAGAGAAACTCTCCTAAATAAAACAAACTCCTAAACAATTAATGACACAAACTAGGAAAGAATCCTTCATGGCTTGGGAAACACGTAATTTGTCTTGCACGCCAATTTTGGGGTCGATTTATATTTTGGAAAATTCTGTAAAAAATATAGGAAACGTAGTTTTATCTTTTATCTTTCCAGGCATATATCACATGCCACTAGGAAAAATCAGGAAAGCCTCCAAATCTTTATTCTCCCATAGCTGCGCAATTCTAACAAGAAACAACTTCTATGGGATTGATTTGTAAAACTGGACTGAATGACTCCATGGAAAATTATGAAATTCGGACACAACGAGCTTTAGCCTATTAGCTACTTTTCCAATTGGCCTTGCATCAAAACTCCTCCAGAAAGTCGAATTATCACCAAAAATGTCCTGCGTGCGTAGAATGGTTGAAACTGAGAAAAGGAAAGTAATGAGGCTCTTTTGTAATCAATTCCTTAACAAAACTTAGGGATAATTAATATGAAAATATGGTAAATAATGCACCTATCAAATACCTCCAAACTTAGCTTTTGCTAGTACTCGAGCAAAACAAAAATAAAAGACAATGAGGAAAACACTAGACCTTCCATCAATTAGCCTCAAAGCAATCTAGAGAGGATCACCGAACTTTAAAGAATTAAACACCTTGCAAAATAGAATTAACCAAACCTTACACAACATTCTTAAGCATAATGACTAACATAACCAATATCAATACAACTTACTCAACCTGGATAGGTATATGCAAACCAAAGCTTCCACTTCAAGTCCTCCACCATGGATATCACTCAGAAGGAAATCACACATTAAAAAATGGCAAAGTGTTTCACTCAAATCATGATAAGCAATATAAAACCCCATAAGCTTGCTCTTCATATCAACTCTCCATTAATGTAAGTCAATGCAACACCAAAGATCAAAAGGTCATTACAAGGGTTGTAATGATAGGCTAAGGTATGAGCTATCAAAGAAAGGATAGGGAAACACTAGAACTTAAGAAATACCAGGATATCTTCATTATGTAATTCAGTCAGTCCTCTTTTGAAACTTGAACTTCAATTATTGTCGTCCAGGACTCATGATGTAGGGATGGAACAAATTCAAACTTTTATTTCCCAACTTCTTTGATATATTTTTCTTTTTTCATTTTTCATTTTTCTTTTTTTCTTTTTTTCCTTTTTTTTCTGGAAATAATCATAAAATAAAGATAATACGACACATGGTACCTCGATACACGCCACTTCTTTATTGTAGAACCCAACCTTTATCTTCCTTGATGTCCACTTGGTATCTCCAAAGCTATAGGATATGGTTAATATAGGTTAAATCGGTAAAGGGTGAATGTGGGTAATGAAAGAAAAGGCTAAGTGTTTGGCTTCAAAAGGGTAACTAGGGATAATATAATATAAAAGGTTGGTTAGAAAGGCTCAAGCGATCCAAATATGGCTAAAATCATCTCCCTAATGTTGCATGACTTAGGATTTCGCCTCAAGAGATATTGAAGCAAGTTCTAGAGAATGATAATGCTATCATGAAACTCACAAGAAAGAATATGCAATAGGCTAAAAATCTCACAAAGGTTCAATAAGTTTTCACTTAAAATCCACATATAATTCTCTAAGTAAGAGATAATTAATAGTACTAATATTGGTTATTTGTATAAAATAAACTTGAGAATGATCATGTAAGAATCTGATTAACCATATCAAGCAACTGAAATTTCACATAAGAAGAACTAATTCAAATAAGTTTGTGACCTAGAAGAGAGCAAATTATTATCATTGACTTATGGAAGGTGTTTGGGCCCAAAATATCTTGGGCAGGACGAGCAGTCATATGTGTTCGGCCCAAGGTAATAACAGATGCTATGGGCCGGATAATAAAACCCGGGCCAGCTGGCAGGGTCAGCCGAATCCTATCTCAAGAGGTCCAGATAAATAGGAAGGATTGAGGAAATCCTGGTGCGACCAGGATTCTCGACCAGCAAGAAATAAAGCCTCAAAGGGAGGAAGATTCAGAATCCCAGTGGGAGTAGGTTTGTTCGAACCAGAATCGAAATGAGACAAGGACTCCCAATCCAAATCAGAGGAGGTTTCAAGGAATGGGGTACTATAAATACACGAGATCATGCAACATTCAGGGGACCTTCAACTCAGCATACAATTGCCCTGCGCAAAACCTCTCAATCACCTTGAGATTTTTCCTTTTCTTTTTCCTGCCGACACACCTTCAGTTTGGATAAACAGCACTGTGGAAGCAACCGGCGAGCACCTTCAGTTTGGATAAACAGCACTGCTGCCGCAGAATCAGCCGACCAAGAAGCATCTTCAGTTTGGATAAACAGCACTGCGTCGAGGCCGACCGATTATCCATCCAAGTCTCGGTCGAGGAAGGTTTTCGAACCTTTGTTGGCAGAGGTCACCTTACTAAGCTTTCTCGGCATAGTTAGGTGTTACGAATTACATTGCTCGGCGTACTGGTTGCCGAGTGGTTTTATGATTGGATACTCACAGGTGAGTTTCAGGGTTCGGCATTCCGACGGCCGAACTACGTTTACCATCAAGACATATATCACGTTCGAGTACCTGTGCCCATACACCTTGGTCTCGATTCGACGTGCTTATACTCTCACGAATATAATCACAGTGACCGAATCGGGCTCGGACGATTTGTGAACTCCGCAGAAGTAGCAGCCTTGTCTTCAGGCTGTAGAACCCAGAGACCGAGAGTGTTCCTTCCTCGATCGCAATCGCAAGTTAAAAGAAGTCAGCAACGCGCTCAAAGCTACATCAACAGATTTTACTCCTCGGCCAGGCTCGGCCGACGAGTTGGCACGCCCCGCATTCGACCGAAGGACGTAGTTAGCTTATTAGTTACTCGGCCTGCGCGCCACGTAGGTTTTGTAATTTTTAGGATCAACAGAAGGTCAAACTCAAAGGAACGACTCAAGAAAAATCAAAAAATTTTAAATTTTTTTTATGGATTTTTATGACATTAAGACTTAAATAGAAGAACGGAAAAATAGAACAAAGAACTACAAAGAAATATGCTAACATAAATTGCAAACAATGAGTTGCAAATATGACAGTACCATAGCCAGTTTTGACCTTTAGACAAAAGATTTGATCATAACTTTTGAAAGAAAAATCCGATTTTCATGGTCTTTATATGGCTGGAAAGAAGACAAAAATTTGAAGAACACAGCGCAGACAAAATGTTCAAATTCCTTTCCAATTAAAACAGTTTTACGCAAACATAGACAATATGAACACTAAACAAAAATAGAACACAGTAACAGAGATTGAGATCCTCCCCCAAAGTTGAATCAAACATTGTCCTCTATGTGTAGAACAAAGAAAACAAAACAAACAACACAATTAAAGAGAAGGTGGAAAAACTTCCCTAGATTTTTCATAGGAGTATGAATGAGCAACGTTGAAGCGTGATGCGAATCGCCAATAATGAATTCCCCCAAACTTGAATCTTGGATAACCCATGTTCCTGCAAAACAAGAAAGAAATTAAAAACTTATTCCAAAAAACAAAATGAAAAACTACACAAACAAATGAAAAATTTGGAAAACTTGGGTTGCCTCCCAAGAAGCGTTGCTTTATAGTCATGAGCTAGACTATGCCGAAATTAAGTGAAGGATGGTGGATCATTGAAATGAGGAACCACTCCATGCATATTCCTCTTGTTCCTTTTCTTCCACCTTGTAGCTTTGAAATTTGCTGTTGATATAAGGCAATGAGGCACTGCATATTTTTGGTTCTTAATTTCAAAGCTTGAGACTTCTTTCTCTTCTTCATTTTTTTTCATTGTCTCTTCCACCATATCCTGGCCATCGGAATGAAAGTGAGTTGAGCATGCATAACTTCAATTTTTGGTTCAATTCCAATCTCTTCCATAATTTGAGTAGTGGATTTCAAAGGGATCATTAAAATTCAGCACCTTGTCAACAATTTGAATTTCTTCATAAAGTGACTTCTCGTTGGTAGTGATTTGACTAGTCAAATCATGCAGATGGTCTTCCAACATTGAATGCTCTTCCTTCTCTTCATCTACAGCTAATTCACTCAATTCGTTGTTGAAGTCCTCCTCACTTCTCAATGTGGTGTAGGCACTATCTTTTTCATGGAATGCATCTCGCTCAATCGGATTAGATTTGGATTCATTTGGAAATATTTCTATGTCTCCTTCACTCAATATCGTAGCAATTTGACCAACTTGCTTCTCCAAATTTGTGATTGCTTGGGCATTTGCTTCCTCCTCTTGTTGGAGAGTTTGATATCCTTGAGTGAGAATTTGATGTCCTTGAGTGAGAATTTGTAAAAGTTCAGTGGTTGTTTGTTGATACTGCATATTAGCTTGAACCATCAGTACAAAAGCTTCTTCTCTTGGGTTCCATGGGTGTGGCTTCTTGTAAAAACTCTAAGAATTGAGCACTAAAAGGCCAATGTTCCGTTGGAAATTGTTGATATGCCATCTCTTTCCTCCTACAAGAAACAAGTCGAAAAGTAAAAAGACTAACAACTTAAAAAGAAACCAAAAATAATAACAACTACCGTAAAAAAAATATTAAAAGAGGAATGGAAAGTAAACCTAATGACTAACAGGAAATTATGGAGAAAGGAATCCCACAAACAAAAGGAATTTCAAAACTAAACACTTGCGGCAAATTTTTATTTTTATTTTTTGTCTTCTATTTTCTTATTTTATTTTATTTTTTTTGAAACAAAACAGAAAAATAAGTGAACACTAAGAAAAAATAAACCAAAGAAGTCCTATTCCTCTAATAACTCACGGAGTACAACACAACCAAAACAAAAACTCCAATTAGCTAAAGGACTTCAACTAAGAATTGAATAAGACAGAAAGAAGACTACCGGTTATATAACAGAAAATAGAAAGAAAGAAAAATAAAATCATTACACAAATAAAAATAGAAAACGAAAAATAAAATTTAGTAAACGCAATCAACAAGCCAAATTGGGATAAATGGGCAAACCCCATGCAATGGCGCCAAAAAGTTAAATATATATTTAAACTAACCTAAATAATAGATTAATTCAAACCAAATTAAACTTGCAAGCGCATGAATCAATTGTAGAAATATATGCAAATATGAGGTCGATTCCACAAGGATTGCTTTAACACCAATTTAACCGATTAATTATGCTAGACTTAATTAAACAAACAAATGATAGATTGAATCGAATAATTGATTAAGACTATAATTAACAAGAAAAAGAAAAGAAAATTAATTAAAATCATACGACACAAGAAAACCTAAGGTTATGAATTCACCAATAACAATCCTATTTACTTTTACTAGAGCCAACTACTATCTAATTACAATGCCAATGTTAAAGGTTGTTCGGTATGAATTAATCCATGGTCAGACATCAACTCTTGTATCTCTACATGATAATTATATCATATTGGTTAGACACACAATTAAAAACATAAAAACCCATTAAGTGTGGAAGAATCATGTCAACCAAGTAGGACTAGTTTGATATTGGTCATCCTCACTAGTTTGTATACTCTTCTTAATCTTAGTTGCAATAAACCTAATTGATTGGTCATCCTCATAGATTTATCTAAATATCTAGATGCAAAATTCCTAAAAGTGATTAGTCATTAGAAATCCGAATCTAGAATAAAATACCCACAAAGATTAAGAATATAACATGACATATAATCAAATAATAATTAACAAAGTACTTCATAAATATTCATGTCATGGCTTCATCATAAACCTTAAAAAATAACTTAGTTACACATAAATAAAAATAAAAGAAACACAGAACCCGGAGTCCATGGCAAAGCACGTCCCTAAGCTCAAAGATGGTGAATGGTGTAGTGGTGTGTGTGATATGGGTTATGCGGGGCTTTTTTAGAGAGAGCTTAAGGTACCTTATTTATACTAGAAAAACTCTAAAAGGTCTGGGAGAAACTCTCCTAAATAAAACAAACTCCTAAACAATTTGTTGAGAGTTGTCCCACATCGGTGAGAGACAAGATTTGTTATGTGCTTATATGGTCTTGGGTTACTCCCCATATTGCCAATTGGTTTTATGGTGGAACCTCAATTTCATCATGGTATCAGAGCAAGTTGTCCTTGTGTGAAGCCAAACGGCCACACGTGCTCCACGTCACCCAGTTGTTGTCCACATGTAGGCTTGAAAATCCGCAACATGTGCGGGGGCGTGTTGAGAGTTGTCCCACATCGGTGAGGGACAAGGTTTGCTATGTGCTTATATGGTCGTCTTGGGCTACTCTCCATATTGCCAATTGGTTTTATGCTGGAACCTCAATTTCATCACAATTAATGACACAAATTAGGAAAGAATCCTTCTTTGCTTGGGAAACAACTTATGCGGGATTGATTTGTAAAACTGGAATGAATGACTCCATGGAAAATTATGAAATTCAGACACAACGAGCTTCGACCTCTTAGCTTCCTTCTCCAATTGGCCTTGCATCAAAACTCCTCCAGAAAGTCAAATTATCACCAAAAATGTCCTGCGTGCACAAAATGGCTGAAACTGATAAAAGGAAGGTAACAAGGCTCTTTTGTAATCAATTCCTTAACAAGAATTAGAGATAATTAATATGAAAATATGGTAAATAATGCACCTATCACAAACACCTCAGACAGCCTATTTTGGATCAACAGTGCCCGGGCTTTCCATAGCTTATGTGCAACCCTATGTGCTTTCACATGCAAGGAACCCTTCGTAGTTCAAGAAACAGTGCACATAAGTTGTGCATGCTGGGCCTCTTTCGCTGCCTTCAAATCTTCTTTTAGGGCTTCCACAAATTCTTGATCTTCGTTAAGAATGCCGACAAAAATCTCATCGAAGGTATGCACAAGCGCGTCGGATTGCTCGGTTTAATCGCAAGGTGCTGCGCCAGTGCGCTTTCTAAATTGAAGTAAAATAATAGCTAGACAAGATCGGTTCTTGTTTAACAACCGTACAGGTTTCCGCTCTCATTTTCGACCATATATAATCTCTCTTCGCATCTTCTTTGTCATGAGTACGGAATTTCTCGTGGTTTCGGTGAGTAGGTTTTGGAACAAGATCTGTTGAACAGGGTCTGTAACAATTCAAGTGCTTCGTAACGGAATTGTTGAGACAGGATTGATCTGAGACTGAAATATGGCTTCGACCGGGTTGGGACGGCGTTCTTGAATTGCCGGCAGAGGCGACCAATATCTTGTATGCTTTGCAAGGATTTTCGAGGTTAACGGTTGCAAAGACAGATGAACTAACACAAGTAGCAGACACCGAAGAGGGAAAGGAGAGAGGCATTGTAACATGAGATGTCTCATGAAACTATACTTGGAATGGAAATCGATATCAAAAATATAGGACAGAGAAACGGGTTACGGGTGAACCCGGGAAAAGGATTCTTGGGAATTGGATGTAAAAGCCATGTATATTCTTCAACTCCAAATGGCATTTTACCTCTCACTACTAAAACAAGGAAGTAGGAAAAAGAAAGTACAAAAACAACCAAAACAATTTGGCCTGTAAGTTTGGATTAGGGTGACCAAATTTGTCCAAATTTTCCAGGAGCAACTGCAAAAATGGCATATAAACAACAGAATTTCTCCGCAGTTTACCAAGAAAGTGAAATGACGCCGAGAACATGTAGAATAACAAAAATGATGCACAAGGCGGAATTAATATGGTAATGACATTGCATGTTTAGGAAGTTCATACAATTCTAACATGACTACCTCAAAGAGAAGAAATATGTAACTACAAGGATATGAAAGACAAACTCTTTATCTCTATTCTTCAACTGGTATCCAAGGCCAGAAGTTTCCGGTTTTCTCAATGTAATGGGTATGCAGATCCTTCTGTTTAACTTCAACTGATACACAAAACAGAAGAATTACAGGAACGGGTCAAATGCATTCGATAAATGTAATCCTGCAGTCATTCACCCTCTACAAAATGAACGTGAACCATTGTATTCTCTTTCGGATTATCGGATACCTGTTCTTGGAAGCTTGACCTGAAACAGGTCATGTGAACCATTAATACCCCCCAAAGCTTGACCTGAAATAGATTACGTGAAAACAATGAATTAAAAAACCATCCGCCATTAGAAAAAAAAAAAAACGTGAATGAAAATGCATGACGAAAACACATGAAAGAGCTATTCATCAACTTATAAGCACCAGCATTACCAATTAAAGCACTTAATCTCTGTAAAACAAATTTTACTCTAACATGAGAAATGATAATAGTAGTACAAGGAAGCAAAACTTCAGAGGCCGGGAAAAATTTACCTAAGCTACTGCACCGCTTCTTCACAATTTGACCTCCACATCAACTCCAGCAGGAAGGTCAAGTTGCATCAAGGAATCTATTGTTTGTGCAGTTGGGTAAAGAATATCAATGAGGCGTTGGTGGGTACGAATCTCAAAATGAAACCTGGCGTCCTTGTGGACATGGGGTGACTTGAGAACACAGTAGATTCGCTTTTTGGTCGGTAAGGGTACAGGGCCCATTGTTTTTGCATTCGTGTTCCTTGCAGCATCCATGATCTGCTTGCAGGAATCTTCTATCAAAGGCACAAAGTAAGACCTCAATTTAATTCTGATTTTCTGCTTGGGTGAGGCCTGAAAACAGAAGCACCTTTAGATAATCAGAATAAATGCGAAGCTGTTAAAAAAGCGAAGGAACAATTTAATTTATGAAAAGTGTGTTTAAATTAGACCTTTCTTCTATATTTTTAACAATTAAAATATGATTAGAAAAATCAGAACAGCACTGTCAGAAGTCTTCTAGCTGGTCCTCACCACTTAGTTACTCTCTACCACTCCAAACTGTCATACATGAGTAAAAATTCATCCTAGCCAAATAGCCCCAAGCCATGATCGAATCGACATGCTCATCCTATCTGTAGGGAATCGAATATGGGAATCTGTCTGCAACTAGCCAAAATTCTTAGCATGTTGGAGGCTGTTGAAGGTTAAGAATAAGTAAATGTCCCTCCAAAATCTAACTGTTTTTTTTACTTTTAAGTTAAACAGAAGCATCTGCATACCCATTATACTATGCAATTACTCATTACTTAAAGAGGTCCATCCCCGGGTCAGGATTAACTCAGAGTTATAAGAAATACAACAAAGCTCTACTACATATAATGGCACAGTTGACAAGAAGATTTTGGAGAAGATCATTGCATATACAGACCTGAAGCGTAACCAATACTCAAAAGCTCAACCCGGAACTAATGCACAAACTAGGCGATACTAGACAACAAGAAAAGCATAGACCACTCTAACAAAAGATCAAGGTAAAATCACATGATTGGGTGTTTGACATATATTACCAGCAGTTTGATTTTTCTTTACTAAGCATTTCACAACACAGTATTTCGAGAACATTAGCTCTCCAAATATTCTTTTATGGAAGCACACTTGGGCTGATACCCCTCGATTACATACTAAAGGATTTAGCACCAAGCTTCTTACTTGATATCGATACGCATATTCGAAAAGACTATCCAATAGGAGAAGATTCAAACATGAATTTAAATATTACACCGAAACTCAACTAAGGAAAGGAATATGTTCCCACCTCAGTTAACTTGGAAATCCTTAATACGCCGTACTTAAATTAAATTGCCAAAAACTAATCTAAATAAAATAGAAAGATAGAGCAATCAATTTCCCCAGTTCAAATTATAAGAATATTGAAATTCCACCTTATCTCCATCTCCACCAATACTGAGTGATGAAGTGCTTGGGGTCTCAGAACTTCCAACCTAAAACACACATAGATAATCAACAATTAAGAAATGGTAAATAAATTCACACAAAGATCAAAATAACTCACTACTCCAAGAAAACCCAACATTTTAAAACAACAAACAAAATAAATTAGGGAAAATTATTCTCCTTTCCCCACATATTGTCAGCAACCAAACAAAGCATTATCAAATTGCAAATTAAAAGAACACGAAAATAAGAAGAAATGGGAAAGAAAATTAAACCTCAAGGGTTTCTGGAGGTGGGACGAGGGTTTCTGGGGACTCGAGGACTTCGGGAGCAGCATAAACCCTAGTGGATGACTGTGAGGGTCTTAAAGCTCTGAGCTTTAAGGCACTGTTGGCCGAGGGCAAAGAGAAAGAAGAGAACTGTGGCTTGGAAGTCGGAGATGCAGAAGATTTGGAGGGCGGAAGAGAAGGGATTAGGATTGTAGACATTGAAGAAACTGCCATTGAAATGGAACTTGGTTACTCTCTCTTTCTCCCACCGGGGAAAGAAGGGCTCTGTTTTGCTCACTCCCAGTCTGCCTGTAGATTGTACAATTATCCTTTTTTTTTTTTTTTTTTTTTTTTTTTGGTAATGTAGTTTGGGCTGGCTATAGATTGGGAGTCCAAGCCCACTTGTATTGTATGTGGGATTGGGCCGCATACTCAAATACATCATTGGTGTTTTGTGAAATAAACTACATACATAACTAAGAAATTGGAGAAACAATGGATTTTCTACTTTTATTGTAAGCTAAAGCACCACCTTTTTTTTTTTTTTTTAACTAAGAAATTGGAGAAACAATGGATTTTCTACTTTTATTGTAAGCTAAAGCACCACCTTAGGTGGCTAGAAAATGGTTGTCCGCAAACCCGCTGATTGAAGGTGGGAGGAGTGTCGGTCACCATTAGTTCGGTAAGGAGTTAAAAAAACGAGGAGGTAGCGTATAAAGGGTATGGGTGTGCACCACGACAGAAAGTGAGAGAGAGGGAGAGAGTTGGGAGGTGGCTATGACACCCTAAAATGATTTGGCTCCAAAACCTACCCATTCATTTCTTTTTATACATATATATATATATATATATATATATATTATATTTTGCAAAACAATATTATCTACACTAAGAGGGTAGGGAAGTGAGCTAAGTCTCACAATGGACTAGCAATAATATGATTCAAATTTGTCTTTAGCGAG
The DNA here is from genome assembly GCF_963583255.1 of Pyrus communis. Classification (NCBI taxonomy): domain Eukaryota; kingdom Viridiplantae; phylum Streptophyta; class Magnoliopsida; order Rosales; family Rosaceae; genus Pyrus; species Pyrus communis. The sequence goes on from NC_084810.1 coordinate 10,153,912, forward strand.
AATCAAATCTAAGACCTCTCACTTACAAGTGAAGACGAATATCACTAGACCACAGTACTAAGTGGGTATTTTGGTAATGTTAGCAATGCGAAATAAGAATCTCTGTCCAGAGATTAAAAAAATGGTTGTACAAAGAACCACTGTGATTAATTTGAAGAACGTTAAGGTTCCACCATAAAATTAATTGTTGATATGAGGAATAACCCAACTACTTATAAGTGCATGCATAGCTCTTTCTTTTTTCTATGTGGAATTCATATCTCTACATGCCCCTCACGTGTGGCGAATTTCAAGCCTATCGTGAGAACAATGCATTTCCGATGACGTGGAGCAAGTGTGACCGTTGAGCTTCATATATAGGATAACTTTGCTTTTATATCATTAAAAAGTTTGAAGTTCGAGCAAGATGATCGAGCAAGACATCCATAACGGTCCAACTATCTTATATAAATTCTACTCAAAACATGGGGGCTAAAGAAAATATTGAAAATTCAATATTCCACAACCAAAAAGCCAGATGTGTATATAACTCAAAGTAACTTTCCTGTAACAACTGTATAAATAAAGATGTCACAATATTACAAGCACGGTTGAGATAGCAGAGCTCAATTCTCTCATGTATGCTCTCTTGCTCTCTTTGTAACTCACTCATATTCCATCAAGTATCCAAGGAGTCCCTGATCAGTACTTGTGACCCTTGTTAGTTGGTCTGCTGTGTAGTTCTATGTTCAAGGCTTATTATTTGGTTGTTATATTAATCATCTAACTATAGAACAATGAAATTTGGTATCAAAGTCAACTTTATTATTATAATCTCAAAATATATCGAGGACGAAAGCCATTAACATTTATGATATATTGCACTCCAATGACCGACCCTAGAGGGGTATTTTTTTTATGATAGTCATATAAAGTCATCTTTAATTAGTGTTTTGGTGTTGAGAAAGATGAAATTCTCTCATCTTCTCTAAGTTAAAATTGGCCACCATAGTGAGAGAATGCTAGCACCTACCTCCCTCTAGTGTTATCTCATAATCATTCTGTTCGGGCAGGAATTTCACTGGGAAAGGTCCTTGGCTCGAGCATATAGCTCCCTGTGGAGTTGACACTTTGGTTGACTGACGGGCTCTCGCACGCTTGTCAGGCTGCAAGAAGAGGACAGAGTTAGTTCTGAAAAGTGCCTTTTGTCGGGCCTTAGATGTAGGCCGCGAGGCTCACAATCCAAACTAAGTGCTGATGTGTGCCACTGCCATCTCTATATGGCAGATGTAGAATGAGTGTATTTAAGCCGATTACTTGCGCCCCAAGTTATTCTGATTTCTCATCATCAAAGGATTGTCATGGATGGGTTAAGTCCACATTAAGTTCTTTTCTATGCCTTGAGATCAAGGACTTTTGTTTATTTTGTATGCTTTTAAAGGGGAGGGGTTCATATCTGATCAAGGCATCGGTTTCATTTACTTTTACGATAGTAAAAGTACTAATTGAACCGGATCTGAGAGTTAATAGAACTTTGGATCATCAGAAGATCGAAAATGACTTGCATATATACTGAGGGATACATTATAACACCAGATCTATTAATGGAAAGGCAAAAACAAAGAGAGTTGGGCAAGATTTCACCTTGTCGAGCAAGGTTAAAGAGTCTTGCAATCTCTTTTCTTTGCAATTACAAAGGGTTGAGTAATAGAGAGGGATGAGGGGTAAACGAGTTTACACAAGAGAATCAATACTACAATAATTGGGGAAGGTAGCAGAGCTTTTACATAGACAAAAGATGTCTTTCTATAGGAAATCTAAGGTTGAAAAGGTGCAAAATCTAGACAAAGTGCAGCTTTCTGAGTATTTGCTTGACTAAGAGATAAGTTGTATGTTTGTTTGTTTGATTGGTTGAGTGTCCTTGTCTCTAGGCCTTCTTTCTCCTTTTATAGACAAATTAACCCAACTGTGCTGTTTCTGTTCTTGCCCGAAAGTAACTGAAGGGTAATGAATCATCAGCATTTTTACATGTTCTGCCATCCAAAAGTACTTTTGGGACGGAAGTAGGTGGATTTCCATCAGTTGTCACTTCTCTTATAAGCACCTAGTCTTTGCATTTAATCGGGGTCGTCATTTTGTCTTAAGATGGATGACCTGGGCTTGACTCTAGGCTTCGGGCAGACCTTTTTTATTGAGCTTATTTGGGCTTCCTTCCCTTTGAAGCCCAAAGTTTAAATATTAACCCAAACAATGCCCCATTCAATCGTTGTTAAGCCTGAAACCCGAGGCGCTAATGATGATTGAACGACCTTGTCACGCCTTCTCTTAATACGCGCACCATTTAATGCAGTTAGTGTTTATCAGAGTCTTTTACACTAACCCACGATATTTGTCCTTAATCATCAGCTCTTTATATAATTTTCTTAATCCTTTATCAGTCTTTTAATGTAGTTAGTGTTTATCAGAGTCCTCAAAACCTTTCTTGTTTGTTTCTAGCTTTCTTTTCAAATCTTCTTATTTCCCTCCAAGTTTAATTAATGGCCCCAAAAGCTGTTCAAAACCGATCTTCTTATGAATCTGGCGAGGGTATTGCCACTCTGCGCCGTTTACTCAATGCCCTTCATCGCCTTCGGCCCGGCCTGCATTCTGAATTTTTCTTTGAAGAAGGTGAGGTGCACTTATTGGGACCTGCATGGACTTCTCAGGTTCCAAGTGTAGTAGAAACTAACATGCCCAGGGATAATTGGTTCACCCCTAACCCATTCACGGCAAAGTTAAGCATTTCTTCATCTAAGTGGTCACAATATCGTCGTGGTTTTCCTCTGATGAACGACCCGGCTTGGGTTCAGTGGATAAACAAACTTGAGCCAATTTTTAAAAGGAAGTGGATGAACAATGGCATTTATGAGTTGATAATGTTTTCGAAGACTACCATTATCGCTAAACCTGAATTACTCACCACCGTTCTTCTTTTCTGGAATTCGGGCACCAACACCTTCGATTTCAAGATGGGCCATATGTCTCCGACAATTCTAGATATGGCACAAGTCTTCGGGCTACGACCTTTGGGTAGAATCGTGGATGTGACTCATGATTGGCCCTCCATTCTCGTCCGATTGCTGAGAGTTCAGGTACATGATTAGGCCATCCCCCTTTTCAGTTAGAATATAACTCTACAACCTTCAAAAGTTATAGGACATCTTTCAAAGGTTTTATCCATTTTGTGAAGAACAACTTTGGTGCAGGTTCTTCTAATGCCAACTTAGATCAAGAGCACATGTACTTCCTTCTATATTGGCTTAACAAGCATGCATTGATGCTAGATTTATACGCACACAAATTATACCCTATTTGTGACAATTGTAGTAATGATGTAAGTAGGGATCGTTCTAACCGGGGATTAACTAGGGGTGCTAATCTATTTTGAATTGACTTGAAAACACAAAAACTAAATGTAAAGACTCTTAACAAGACTACTATGACTCAGAATAGCTTTGAAATACTCAAACTGCCTAAAACAATCAAATTGACTCCAACAGAAACTAGAACTTGATTTAGACGAATTTGAAAGTGTTTATGACTCCAAATGCTTAAAGACACAAAAATAAAACAAATACAAATGATTAAGACTCAACGAAATATGGGGGAAATGTGTTTGGACGATATTAAATTAAATGGACATAATATAATTAAGGGCAAAATGTAAATATGAATGTGATGAAAATATGGATGATGGAATAGCCAAGGGGTTCTTCTACACACATGTTACACTTGCATACAAGATTGATTTTCAGTTGGTCTTTCGATAAGTTATGAAACTCAACACCCCGGGTTAATTAGGTCCACTTAAATTAACCGTCAAGTTCTCCTTAAGTTAATGAATTGGATGGGTTAGCGCAACGCAATTCACCACATTCTCCAAAAGTCCTTTACGTGAAAAGCACAATAAAGATACAATCAAAGATCATTAAGCATTATGAAAACTATAAGTGTTGACGAGGCATTCGTTACTATGATGAGCATGAAACTAGTGCCAAGAATTCATTTAACGCGATTGTTTATAAGCAACCTCCACTACTTGTGAATATAAGTTCATAACGATTAGGTGAAATTCACTTATATTCTAGCGTCATATTTATGCATGAAAATTAAGCGCGCATTCTTAATAAACATTCATAAATAAGTTATCAATCAAACGGTTAAACAAATTGAATCCACAACTTATGAAATTCCAACGAAAGTTAATCAATTCATATTGCAAATATAAACATAGTTTCGAATCACCCCCTAGCTAAAGGGGGTTTAGTTCCTCATAACTTTGAAATCAAAGAAACACCTAAACATTCCAACAACTCAACCTTGAATTGTATGAACGTTTAGGCCCTTTTATCTTCCATTCCTCATACGTACAAAACAAAGAGAATTAAATTATAACTTTGAAATCAAAGAAACACCTAAACATTCCAACAACTCAAACTTGAATTGTATGAACATTTAGGCACTCTTCTCTTCCTCTTCGTTGTGGCACAAGGTCTAAGGAGATGTTTAGGGCTTTAGGTGTATGTGGAATGGAGTGGGGAGTGGTTGGAGATGGAAGAATGGATTGATGGGGAAGGCACGGCACAAAAGGGAGTTTGTGTGTGTGAATGGATGATTTTCTGAAATGGAAGAGTAGTGGTGTTTGGATTATAAGGGAGAAACTCACGGCAATGGATGAATGGAATCTGTTTTTGTGTTGGTTTGAGGTGTGTTGTGTATGAAAATGAGATGTGTTTTTGTGTATGAATGCATGGGTTTTTATAGGGGGAATGGGAGAATATGTGGATGATTGTTTAAGAGTGAATGTGGCTGTTATGATTGAGAGTGCATGTGGATGAAATAATGATGGAAAAACAGCTAGGTTGTTGGTGGAAAGGCAAGGGAATACACGGCAAGGTGTGTGGACTTGTATGTGAATGCTGTTTTGGTGCTGAAAATGCATGTGAGTGCATGTTTTGGTGCTGGAAATGCAACAGGGAGCTGGAAAGGCAATGGGAGTGCACGGCATTGAGTTTTGTTGGTGTGTGAATGCATGTGTTGAATGATTAAAGTGCATGTGGGTGAATATGTGGCTGAAATGATGAAGTAGGAAGGTGGAAATGCATGTGAAATGCTGGAAAGGGATTGGGAATGCACGGCATTGAGTTGTTGTTGGTGTGTGAATGCATGTGTTGAATTGGTGGTGCAATGATGAAAGAGTAAGTGCATGTGTGTGTGAATGGTGGTAGCTAGGGTGAATTATGATGAATGCATGTGGAATAAAGATGGAGAAGGTGGTGTAATGATGAAGTGGAATGGCTGAAAATGCAAGGGGGAGTGCAAGGCACGGCAATGGGTGTTTCTTGATGGTTTTGGGGTTGTGATGCATGTGAATGCATGTGGCTAAGGGTTGTTGATTGGGCTAGAGGTTTTGCATGGCTCAAAGGATTGTTTGATTGGGCTAGGCCCTTTGTTTTATGTCCAAAGTGCATACAAGGCTTTCAAATTCGTCCAACACTTTGGCTCCAAGCATATGCTATCCATTCCAAGCCCAATTTTGCTCCAAAATGCTCCAAAATGCATCTTTTTGCTTCCTTAGCCATATGAACCTAAAAACACACGAAAATGGCTTAAACTACTAAAACAACTATGAATTAACAACATAGATGCACGAAAATAAGCTAAGTAAGTCGCCTAAATATGCTCCTATCATGCATTCCCCAACAAATCTAAGGGAGTGAAGGTCAAATGGATCCCCTTAGTAGAAGTTTTTCATAATTTTGATGATGTCGCTATGGGCTCTTTCTTTCTTTCTCATTTCTACCATCTCTTTTTCGAGATGACTTGGGGTGAACCGTTTGAGACCAACCTTAACGGTCCAATCTGGATGATCCAACTATAGCTACAATGGTACTTTCCAAAGTTTCGGGCAGCTAACCTGGAGTTCCCCGAAGGTGTGGCCCCTGCCCGAATCCTGGCCGAAGCTACTCCCACATATCATTATGTGTTTACCTACTTCTATTTCTTCAGAGTTTGCTAGACTCAGGCAGATTTGGAGTGGGGCACGTCTACTCTCAGAAGATATCCCTAATTTCCTGATCAAGCCTTCCAAAATGCCTTTGGAGAAGATGCTAATCCCATTTATAGAGAAGAATTTATCAGTTGTATTCAACCACGAGACTTGGCCTGAGGAGTTCGCAGTGATCGTTATGATCGCGGGCTGGAGGTTTATCATCCCAACTTCTGCAATAGGCAATTAGGCTTTAGGCAGGCCATTCCAGTCCTATTTTTTTATTCTGTCCATTGTGGTACTTCTTATCGCCTATACTCCCCTCATAAAGACATCTTCCGAGCTGCCCGTCGTAGCCTTGAAGTTATAAGCAAAGTTGCTCGCAAGCCTTTGGCCCTTAATTTTGAATGCACCTCGACTTTATCCACTTAGTGGGAGGCTAAATGGATCAAGAAGTACAGAAGGGACTTACGGGAGGCTCACGATCGTCTCTTTAACCAACTATCTCTTAGATCATATCCTGGCTCAGGTGAACTCAAGAATTAGAAGGAAACGGTCTATCAAAAGAACCAACTTCTTCTGATAGGTACTTCCTGTTCTTTCGATCCATATTCTATGAAAATCTTATGAGTCTATCTTTCTTTAACCCCTTATTCTTTCCTTTTCTCTAACATTCGCAACCCAATAGACTACAAAAATGGCAGACGTTAGGTCAAAGGAAGAATTCACCGACACCCTAATCCTTCAAGTAGCTGCAGCTGAGGCCAAACGACGAGAGGTTGGAGAAGGTGGATATATCTCTGAGCTATTTAGAGACTTGGAGGTTGAAGGGGAGTCTGAAGTACATATTTGAGCACCCAAAAGGGCACGGACAATTATGGTAGAAACTTTGAACTCTAAGCCTGAAAAACAGCCTAAACCCAACCAGGCAACCCCAACCAGGAAGAGTACAAGAGCCCAAACTTCCAAGTCCATAAAAGCTGTTTTTGCTACAAATCCTTCTACTGTTGTTGTTCCCATAGCGGGTAGGCAGAAACGGAAAGCCTCCAGTAAGTGCCCTTTGCCCCAATCTTCCGTTTGTATTTTATGCCTGAGAGTTATCAACTTAATTTTCTTGCATCGTAGGACCAACGGCATCCAAAAAGCCTTGTTATCAACTTAATTTTCTTGCATCGTAGGACCAACGGCATCCAAAAAACCTCCTTTTCTCTCAAAGGATGAGCCTTTGGGCATGGAAATGCAGCGAATAGCCAAAAAACAACAAGATGTTATCCTTAAAGAGTTAGAAGTATAGCCTGCTTATTTCTTCGAATTTCTCCCTTTTCCCTTTTCTCCTTTTGTAACTCTATGCATGACCGTCTGTAATAGAAGATTCAGGCAGAAAAGATTTCACCACCCAAGGCTTCTTCTCCCTTACCCCAATAGAAGCAAACTCCTCATTTTCGAGCAAAATCTATTCCCTTTGAGGTAACTCCAATTTCCCATTTTGTTCATTCCACTAGGAAGGTGACGGATTATGTAGAGGACAACAGTGACTCGGTAAGTGTTTTCTCCTAACACTTTCATACCAAGTATCCTTCTTCTTTGTACTCATCATTTTTTATCTTTTCCAGCCTTTTCGAGTACAGGAATTTCATCAAACACCAGTTTCTACTTTTGGGGAGCCCATAATCTCTGAGATTCTCGTGGTTTCAGGGGTGGCTAATCCGCAAGTCTCGCGGGCAGCTCCTACTAATGTACCCGAAGTCTTTGAAGTGTCTGTGTCCCAATCTCAGGTTCTTCCTCAGGTATATTATTATTTAGACTTTCTGCTTTTCTTCTTCAAAACCTATTATTGACTTTATTCTTGCTTCTGTTATTTATAGGTTTTTGTTGAAAGTTCAAGCACAGCTTTTCCTCCCTTAGTTAGCCATGACAATCTTCCCTAGCAATCAATTGTAGTAACTCCTCCTCCTTCCAAGGCTCCGAACTTAACTCAAGTAGATTTACCTTGTCCTCATTTGTCTTGTGAATTCTTTTTTTTTAAAACATTTGTTTTGGTTGCAACAGGGTTCTGAAGAAGGCTCGGGCAACTCTCCACCACGCTTGGTTCGTAAGAGAGATTTTCCACGCTCTCCTTCGGTTTCTGGGGGTTCAGGCGCCTCCACCCCGAGGCCTGAAAAATGAGCCAAGACTACTGCAGTGACTACTTCCATTCCTACACCTATTCCTGCTCCTGCTTCTGCGATCATTCCTATTTCTCTAGCTGATGTTACCCCTTCTGTTATTGAAGGTGCAAGAAATGAACCTTCTATGTCACCTACATCATCATTGCCTGCCTTAGTAAAGAAATTTGGGCAAATCAAAACCAAACTGCAGTCACCTTCAACATCCTCAGAATTTCCTTCTTTTTAGCATGTTCGTCAAATCTTCAAGGATTGGATGAAAAAGGACTTTACAGCTTCCTTCAGTCTTAAAACCCTCTATGTCGCAGAGAAGACCCTTATTGAGTTGTACCAAGCTTAGTTATTATCCCAGGTTTAGTATAAATCTTTTCTGAATTTCTTTAAGAATTTGCAGGTACTAAGGGACCAGCATCAGAAGGCGGATCGGGCAGCAAACCAAGTGAAATGCTTTCAAGAAAAACATGTAAAGAGTACAACCGTGCTTCGACAATTGGTGGAGGAGGGGTTAGTGATGGAAGAAAGGATTGTAGTGGTTGACTTTGAAATCCAACGCTTGGAGGAGCAGTTGTCTTCTCTTAAAGCTGAGAAAGTGACCCTTACCAACCACATCTCCCAAAAAGTAGAAGAGATGAAAAAGATTTCCCAGGAGGTTGAGGATTCCAGCGTCCAACTTGTGAACAGCAACATGTATTTAGGGTATCGTTTGGTATGCAGACGGGACGGGACGGAAAGGAATGGGACGGGACGGGACGGGACGGGACGGGACAGGACGGAACGGAACGGAGTGGGAGCAAAGATGCCATCGGATGAAAACAAGGAGGAAGAAGAAGGAGACGGAAAGGTTATAATTTTGCGTTCCACGGATGTGGAACAAGTCGTTCCAGGGGGTGAGGTGGAACGAAAATTCACCCAAAACTCGTTCCGTGGAACAGCTCGTTCCACCCGTTTTAGGCGCACCAAACGTGGGACGGAACGCCTTGTCCCACTCTGTTCCGTCCCGTCCCACATACCAAAGGGTACCTAGGAGAACCATGGCAGATTTTCACCATCATGCAAACTTACTTCTCTAGAGTAGTTGCTCTTGCCGAAAATGTAAAGTTATTAGATTAAGATCCCTGTAACCCCTTTATGAAATGGAATGAAATCTTCTTCTTTTTTAATTTCTATTTTTTGAACTTTTTAATAGTAAAAGTCTTTCTTTTATGGCTTGCTTTGGATTTTTCGGGTATTTTGAGAGTTTCCTCTGTGGACCCTTCATTCTGCTCCCACTTCCCAAGTGGCTTTCCCTCTTTCTTTCTTGGTCCACATTAGGTTGACCATGTTTATAGGAGCTTCTGGGAAGGGATCCGTGTCAATCATCATGTTGGCCTAAGGTTTTTCCAATAGCAACTTCTCTTTAATGATGAGATCTTATATCCAATCTCTAAATTGGACACAATTAGTGATGGAGTTATTGAAGGTGTAGTGTAGCTTGCAATACTTTTTTCCTTTTAATTCCACATGCTTAGGCAGTTTTTTGGTGTTGTTAGGCATAATCACTCTTGCCCGTACCAATTCTTCATAAATCTCTGCGGCCTTGGTCAAGTCAAAAGAATAGCTCTGGTGTTTTGGGGGTTTCATATGAACAAATCCACCATTGTTCATTACTATCTTCTAATCCTTGACCGGCTAGACCAATCATTTGACCATTAAGGGTTTAAAAGGAGTGGTCATCTCTACTGCACACATGTCCATTACTATTCTCCCTTGACCATCATCTCTTTCTGGCTCTCCCTCAAATTCCACTTGGTGAACGGTGGCTTTACTTTTGTAGAAAGGTGGTGTTTTAGAGGAGTGCTTTAGTTGCTGCTCCTCAAACAACAACTTCTCATACTTAGTGGCCGCAGAGTCTTGAAGCTCATTAAACTGTGCATCATAAAACTTCTTCCTCAAGGGTAGTGTCAAGGCTTTCTGAGAAATAGCTATAAGCTGGACATGGTTGACGAGAAACTGGCATCTCATCCTCGTTCTTCTAAAACTCATAATGAAGTCTTCAGTAGATTCATGCTCGTATTGTTTAACTTCAGCTAGATCATTGATGGTCATTTCTGGTTCCATCCTATATAACTTATCGTGGAAAGCCATCTCCATTTGCCCCCAGTTAGCAATGGAATTTGGGGGCAATAAAGAGTATCACTGAGATGCTAAGCCTACCAATGAGTTCCCGAACAACCTCAACTTATAGTTGGGATTGTCTTCAAATGCTACACAGTGGTTGGAGAACTTGAATATGTGATCCCTGGAAGACACATTACTATCTTCTCCACTGAATGTTGGGAACGCGGGCATCTTGAAATTGAGAAGGAAAGGATTCTGCTCATCAATATACTCCGGATAGGGCTTTTGATAAGTGATTCCAAACAGTGGGTAAGTTTGTGGCTGGGCATTTCTTACCATCATCTTTCTTAACTCAGCCAACTCATCTCTAAGTTGTTGGTTGGCTGTATTATTAGGCGGGGTATGGAGAGTTCCCCCCTTCAGGCTAAAGTCATTACCCGATGAAGCCTCCCTTCTTGATTCGGGCTGCCTCCACTTGACATCCCCTCCCCTTTTAGCCAATAGTGGTGGCCTATAAGGAGGTGGTTTGTCCGTAGTTGTATACTCTCCCTTCCCGCTGGATTCCCCGATAAACTAGGGCATTCCATACTTTGTTCTTTCTTGCCCGCTTTTCCCCCTATTATTTAGTGGGAATAAGGGGTCGAGCAACTCTGCCTCTAAAATTTCTTCCAATACTGGCTGGTCCATTTCGGATCCTTCTTTGTTTTTCCATTTGTTCCTCTTTTCTTCAAGTAAAGGAAACAACAAAATAACTGGCTCTTCCACAAGGCTGGTTTCTCTCATCGTCGATCATTTTCTAGGGTAAAATATTCCAGGTCCAGCCTTCTTTGTAGATGTCTTATTAAGGAACAGAGTCTACTAACCTCTTCTCTCGTTTCTAGAGAGTGTCTCTCCATGCTTTATATGACAGCCATCATGGTAGCTTATAAGTCTTCATTTGTGACCTTCCCTCATGATTTCTCAGAATGAGTCGGGCTTTCCATTAGGACAGATCCTTGCAAGTCTTTGGGGAGATTTGCCATGTTAGATCTTGGCATGTATTAAGGTGGTTTCAGTTCTTTTTTCCACCTGAAGGTTTGTTCTTTCCTTCGTCTTCTTGGCATACAAGATTTAATCCCATCGAGCGTGCCAAAATTATGTTCGGGCAGGAATTTCGCTGGGAATGGTCCCTGGCTCGAGCACACAGCTCCCCGAGGAGTTGACACTTTGGTTGACTGTCAGGCTCTCGCTTGCTTGTCGAGCTGCAAGAAGAAGACAGAGTTAGTTCTGAAAGGTGCCTTTGTCGGGCCTTAGATGTAGGCCGTGAGGCTCGCAATTAAAACTAACTAAGTGTTGAGACGTGCCACTACCATATCTGTATGGCAGATGTAGAATGAGTGTATTTAAGCCAATTACTTGCGCCCCAAGTTATTCTTACTTCTCATCATCAAAGGATTGTCATGGATGGGTTAGGTCCACATTAAGTTCTTTTCTATGCCTTGAGATCAAGGACTTTTGCTTATCTTGTATGCTTTTAAAGGGGAGGGGTTCAGATCTAATCAAGGCATTAGTTTCATTTACTTTTATGATAGTAAAAGTGCTAAATGAACCGGATCTGAGAGTTAGTAGAACTTTGGATCATCAGGAGATCGAAAATGACTTTCATATGTATTGAGGGATACATTATAACACCACATCTATTAATGGAAAGGCAAAAACAAAGAGAGTCGGACATGATTTCACCTTGTCGAGCAAGGTTAAAGCGTCTTGCAATCTCTTTTCTTTGCAGTTACAAAGGGTTGAGTAATAAAGAAGGATAAGGGGTAAACAAGTTTACACAAGAGAATCGATACAACAACATTTGGGGAAGGTAGCAAAGTTTTTACATAGACAAAAGATGTCTTTCTATGGGAAATCTAAGGCTGAAAGGGTGCAGAATCTAGACAAAGCACAGCTTTCTGAGTATTTGCTTGACTGAGAGACAAGTTGTATGTTTGTTTGTTTGATTGGTTGAGTGTCATTGTCTTTGGGCCTTCTTTCCCCTTTTATAGACGAATTAACCCAACTGTGTTTTTTCTGTTCTTACCCGAAAGTAACTGAAGGGTAATGAATCATTAGCATTTTTGCATGGTCTGCCATCCAAATGTACTTTTGGGCCAAAAGTAGGTGGATTTCCATCCGTTGTCACTTCTTTTGTAAGCACCTAGTCTTTACATTTAATGAGGACCGTCATTTTGTCTTGAGATGGATGACCTTGGCTTGACTCTAGGCTTCGGGCAAACCTTCTTTATTGTGCTCATTTGGGCTTCCTTCCCTTTGAAGCTCAAAGTTTAAATAATAACTCAAACACATTCTAAATTAATTAAGCTTGGTTAAAAGACTTAGAGGTCACGTCTTGGTGGTTTTTTTTTGTTAAAAGAGTTTTGGAACGTGGGTTCATCAGTTTATAGGCCTTTGAAGAAAATAGGAAAAATATTTATTTTGGAATATATTGCCAAATATTGCTTTTGGTCCTTAATATTTCAAATGCATGCTTTTTCCAAGTAATTCTAAACTAGTTACCTAGCTAGATTTCCTTTCTAAATTCTTAATGTTTCTGTCAAAAGGATATAGAAGCATTTTTTTTTGTTGTCAAATCGCTTTTAGCTGTGTTAGAAATCATTCCAAACAGATTTTACGTTTGTAGCATGCAAAAGCGTTTTGCTGAACACCCTTATTGAGTATAGGTGACGATTCTGATGAATACAAAACATTGCAAACAAGCCTGAATTCTTATTCAAAGGTTGTTGGCTTTTTTCAACTAGTACCTAAGCCACAAGTATGGTATTTTAGCTTAAATTCCTTTCGGATTTGATATTTAAACTAAAAGCTCTATAGATTAGTGTGTAATAAAATAAAATAAATCCAAGAATATGCATGAGTTCGGGTTTACTTTTAAAAGCGAGTTTAGAGCTTTCATCATATCCATATCCATATTTCTCGAAATGGTGTTTCGAATTGAAAGGCAGAACTGAAGTAGCACAGATACTTGTGGATCATCATCCCATGTGCATACTTGACAAAGTTACCAACAAACTCATTGGTCGTTAGTGAGCGACTGTGTGTGAGTGAGAGAGACAGAGCTACTCAACTTCAAGGCTTATGGTCTGGTCACAATGGAAATGACAACAAAATATGGAACAAGTTATCCATTCCTATTGTTTCTTGTTGCATGGACACAGTTGAAGTAATTGCTATAGTATATTACCAAGAGAAGTACACCGCTCTTATTGATCAATTGTAAAACTTCTCCTTCTAACATTGCAAGACTTCTCAAGTTTGAACTCGTCATCCTTCATAGACTTACAAAATTTAAAACTTTGTTCACGAAAAACTTTACTAAATTTAATCACCAAATCATTATAGTTGCAATTTCGATTTTTATGTTACCAGCTGATATGACGCATAACATTCTCGCAAAGTACACTAAATGGAGTTTAAAATGGACCCACATGAAGACAGATGAAATACTTGAGACTTAAAAAGTTAAAATAAGAGTTTGGACGGCTCGTAATTATTGTTACTTTAGTGTCTCTGCCGTAACTCCAAACTCATTTATTAATAACATAGCTAAAATTTGAAGGCTAGAAAGAAATTAGCTTTGACAAGGCTTAGACTTTACAAAGAGCTTGCTTATTTGGTTAAGAGCATTCACTCTTGCATTCGATTTTCCTGCCCCTCAACATAGCTTGCACATATTAAACTTCAACATCAATTTAATTAACAATAGTAAGATTCTAACGCCTTCCTAATAAAGACCCATCATTTTGTTAGCAAGAGAATGCAAGTAGTCAATTATTTTACCTATGATTTCAGGAAAATGATATTAAAATTTAATTACGTGCGCAGTTTTGGAAAAATAAAATTGCAAGTCTATAATTTGACGTGGGTGTATAACGTGCATGAACTGCTCTATGCGTGTGACCAATCTCTGAACCTTTTAACCATTTTACTCAAATGCTCATGCAAAGAGACTGCAGGCTACAGCTACCTCTATATACACCTATATATCTATATATATTATCAAATTCCATTCAACAACTCAGTTGGCATTTTTTTACCTTTTCATTTTTTTCAGTTTCAATAGATCATCTAAGAAAGCATAACCGCTCTTTGGCTTCTTCAGTTAAAGATCGTTTTATCTTCTAAGTAAATTATAACCCACCTAATTAGAAGCTCAATCAAAATATTAACTCCCCATTTAATTATTTTACTTAAGTTTCTGTTTTGCTTTTAGCACAAGTTTGATGACTGACCCAAGTTTCTTTAAATTCCTCCGACCTTAAATTCTCCACAGGTATCTGTGATCTGTTGTGTTTGTGTGTGTGTGTGATCCTTAAATTCCATATTAAATCTTTCTTTTTTTTAATTTTTTATATCCTATGATTCTTGTTCTTATGCTGCTCTTAATATTTGACAAGGAACACAAGCGGCAACACCCCACGCTCCCTCATTTATTATCTTCACCTCTTTCATTCACTCCTCCCCAACTCCAAAAAACCCAAACAAATCTTCGAAACTTCAACAAACAACACACATCTCGCTGCGGTTTTCTTGTTTTCATGTATTTCTTAGTTTTGATTCTCGTATTTTCGAAGCGGTTTGGGACGGAGAATAACCTGTGAGGGTGTCATGGAATTGGGTGTCTGGAGTGTTTTTGTTGTTGTTTTTGTGTTGCTGTTCTTGGGTTGCATTGAGGTCGGGTTCTCGCAAGGCGAAGCGTATGCAAGGAATTATATCAGCTGGGATGATTTGGAGGTGGATGACCATAAGTTGGGGCTGAACACAAGAGAAGAACACGTTAATGGAAGCCGGATCATTGTGGTCGACAAAAATGGAGGAGGAAATTCACTAACAGTTCAAGGAGCAGTTGATATGGTTCCGGAACAAAATACAGAAAGAGTCAAAATTTACATTCTTCCTGGAATTTACAGGTCTGTCTGATCAAATAACATTTCACTCATTGCATGCAAACAAACTATCACTCATCCCTCGAGGATCTTCGTTGTAAATTCTTTTCACTGTTAAAAAAACATTTCACTTCAACAAAAAAACCCCAAAGAATTTTCAGATCTTGCATTTTTTTGACAGTTTCTAGTGTTTTGGAGGGGTCAGTTTAAAACCAGTTGAGCTACGTGGGTAGTAGTGGAAGTTACATATGCTTTTAGTGGTGGTCTCTTCCTAAAAACTGTACCCAAAAAAATTATTGGAGAAAAAAAACTACCCATATACCATTGTAACTTGCTTCTCAAAAATTAATTTTTACATTATTATTTGTTGTCTTGTGAATTTGCGCAGAGAGAAGGTA
Organism: Pyrus communis; assembly: GCF_963583255.1. Classification (NCBI taxonomy): domain Eukaryota; kingdom Viridiplantae; phylum Streptophyta; class Magnoliopsida; order Rosales; family Rosaceae; genus Pyrus; species Pyrus communis. The sequence continues at coordinate 10,169,507 of NC_084810.1, forward strand.
CTTGTACCGATTTCGAAGCCATACATATCATTTATTGGCAATCAGAATCAAACTTCTGAAACTGTGATTACTTGGAACAACAAGGCATCCGATAAGGACGGCATTGGTTTCGAACTGGGAACTTACAGAACTGCTTCTGTAGCCATAGAGGCCGATTACTTTTGCGCAACTGGGATCACCTTCGAGGTAATGACTAATAACGAACACGGGTTTTTACTTTTCACACGATGATGCACATATAAATTGAATGGAAAAAATTACAGCATTTGGTAAGTAGTTGGTCTGCAATTTTAAGTGGTTATTGCAGAACTCAGTGGTTGCAGTGCCTGGAGGATATGGAATGCAAGCAGTGGCTCTTAGAGTTGCCGGTGACAAAGCCATGTTCTACAGAGTTCGGGTTTTGGGGACCCAGGACACACTCTTGGACGACACTGGATCTCACTACTTCTACCGATGTCACATTCAAGGAAGTGTGGACTTCATTTTTGGCAGATCAAGATCACTCTACCAGGTAAAAATAGAACACCGAATGCCTAGCATTTCCGTAACTTGCTCCCCAAGTTTCTTTGCGAAACTTAAATGCTTGAATTTGGCCCCTGTTACCAGGACTGTGTCATTCAATCAACGGCTCAGAACTCGGGAGCAATAGCGGCTCATCACAGGGACTCGCCGAATGAAGACACAGGATTCTCTTTTGTAAACTGCAAAATCATCGGGACTGGTTACATCTACTTGGGAAGAGCTTGGGGAAATTACTCAAGAACGGTGTATTCCTACTGTCATTTCGATGATATAATAACTCCGCCGGGGTGGAGCGACTGGAACCACCCATCCAGGCAGAAGTATATATAACCCCTTCCCCGAAAAACTCTTTTAACAATGTTCATCTTAGATTCTCTCTATTGTTTCTAAAGCTGCAAGTTTTGCGTCGACAGGACTGTGGATTTCGGAGAATACGAATGCAGGGGCAGAGGAGCAGAAAGAAGAGGGAGGGTGCAATGGTTGAAGTCTTTCAGCTTGGAGGAGATAAGGCCTTTTCTGGATACAAATTTTATATCTGGAGAGCAGTGGCTTCGATTATAATTTGTTAATTATTGTACTAATTTTTTATACCATCTTTGACGCATGTTTACGTAAAGGTAATTGGAATCAAAATGAGAAATTGAATTCCAGTTAAAGGATACTTCAGTGTTTACCAAATATTATGGAATCAAAAAGTTGGTGGCGCCCACGCAAATTTAAGAATCCAATTCCAAAATTTGGAGGAATTGAATTACTTACATTTAGGTGGGAATTGAACTCTGGGTTATTGGGGAACCGGAATTGATTTTTTTCTTCCCATTATGCCCTCATTTATTTTTAAAATTTGAATATTGGCCTTCGCATTAACCCAACACTACCATGCGCTGCCCAATTTAATATCAAATTCAACAATAACAATAAAAATAATTAAAATTAAATCAAATAATTAAATTTCATTGTGCTTAATATTTGGTGAATAGAAGCATTTAACATTTTTTTTTCTATTAATTAGTATAAAATTTAACCAAAAAAATAGTATATAAAATAAGTTACTTCAACTAAAGGCATTTTAGTAATTATACTAATTTTCATTCCGATTCAGTTTAATTAATAAACAATTTATATGAAATCTATACCAATTATCTTTTGATTCCAGAAAGTAGAATCCAATTTTGACTCCTCTCCATTATGACCCCTTATCAATTTGATTCCTCCCATTTTGATTATGAATTAGTAAACGAGCGATGTTCAAATCAAGCAAATATTTTTATGAATACCATTTCATTTTCCAATCTATATTTATTCCAAGTCGACTTGGATGTCCAAAATAAAAGTGGATTTTTTGCAAGTCGACTTGGATGTCCAAAATAAAAGTGGATTTTTTTGTAACTAGCTACGGAAATCCATAGGCGGATTTTGAAGAGTAAAACGTAATCAAATGTATGGATGTCGCCCATGCCAGCTCAAACCCTTATGTGAATTTACCTTCCCTATGATTATTCAAAACGGATAGTTATTCGAACACATTTCTCATGTTTTCTTTAACATTCCTAAACAGCATGGAACCAAGATACAGTACTTAAGATTACAACAGACCTCGGAATCTTTGATACAAGCTACAAGCAGAAGTACATGAGCGTGGTCAATAACATCGAAGAACCGACTCGCTGAGAAGCGTTCCTAATCGGAGGAACTCGAAATTTGAATTCTAATACAACCGTGGAAAACCAGAAAAAGATAAATATCATGACTCTAATCTCATACTGTACACCCAGGAACTCCACCAACTCCAAACAATGCAGTGAGCTTCTCTCCAACATCTCAGTGTAACTATTTACAGACATCCTAGCTGACACACTTTTCAACATTAACCAACAACACTAACATCATTAACTTCCATGATTTCTACTGCTTTCGGGCTCCCCTCCACAGCAGTTTCAAACACCTCCATGCCTTCTTGGCCCTCATCATGACCATTGTTTTTTCCATCATCAACACCGTTGTCAAGTTTGTCATCCTCAACACTGTTGTCATCTTTTTCATCATCAACATCATTAACCTGGACATCCTGTACATCACCACAACTGTCACCCACATCAACACGTTCAGTATCAGCAGTTTCAACTTCATACACCTCCATGCCTTCTTGGCCCTCATCATGACCATTGTTTTTGCCATCACCCCCGCCATTGTTGCCTTTGTCACCCTCGGCCATTTTGTCATCTTTGTTGTCATCAACATCATTACCTTGGAAATCCTGTACATCACCACAACTATCGTTGACATCAACATCTTCAGTACCAATGTCATTTAATGACGGTGACCTCCTATCACTGTCCAAGTCCATATTTTCAGAAGCATCAAAACTAGCAGATACGGCTAAGTCCTGTTTTTCCTCTTCCACATGTTTAGTACTAGAAGGAACTTCAACATACGACAAAGCAAACCCATCAGAGTCGACATCTTTCACAACTGCAGACGATGTAAGGGGACGAGTGCATGAGATGGTTGTTGAAGATATGGCTGAAAGTACATCAGGCTTCACCTCAACATCAACCCATTCGTCTCCCAACCAATCTTTGGATATTCTCAGATCATTTTTGTGCATGTTCAAGAGTAAGCTTTCACCTGATGCCACCAAAGAAATTACGTGCAAACAAAGGAACTAAGAAAAATAGGAAAAATATGTAACAGGAACATGCAGGGAAAAAACTAGATCCCGTTTCTATTCATACCAGGAATGAAAACTTGAAAGGTGTCAGCACAGCTGCCAACTCCAGCTATAATCCCTTCCCACCAGCCATCGCTCCACCATGCATCAATTGCAACCCCAACCTCAAGGGCAAGGCCCATTTGTTCCTTAGGAGGGGTTGGCCGGACCATTGGGCGGCCTAGACACCTTATGCCAAGCTTATCAGGCATAGCCAATCTAAAAGCTGGGATCCATTCCTACAAATTGGAGAGTGTGGGTCAGGCCTTCAAATCACAGTTCAGAAGCCAAAAGAAATGAAGAATAAACAGAATAATCGCTCAGAGAACACGAGTTAATGTGGTCCAATCTATCCAATGCCTACAGGAAAAGAGGAAGAAAATTTGCAATGCACAAACTCATGCATCTATCATTACGAAATGCCTGTAACACCCAAAAATAGGACCATCTTTCTAAACTATAACCACAAACTGAGAACATGAGCCTGCACGAAAACTGACTGATTCAAAAAGGTTTAAATCACATACATGTGGACTATGTCAACAGCTAGCAAGTGGTTAAATTAAGGGTCAGTGAAACCGGTAGTGTTCAAGACACACCATCATACGTTAGCTTACATTTCAGGGTAAGAGTTCAGAGTTCGCAAAAAGGAGATGCTCAAGAGTTGACATTGTAGACAGAGAGATACGCACACTTTAAAATCTAAACATGCTAGATTGCGTCTCAAAATGCAGGACAGTACCAAAAGAAAGAAGAGGAAACATGTAATTTAAATTGGAATTACAATAAATAGCTGATTAAAACAGAATCTTGGATGTGTGTCTTGTGTACCTAACTTAAGCCAGATACCGAGTACCTACGTTAGACATGATGTCACCGTTTTACACCACAACTTAGAGTTCAACCCAAATAATAGACATAGAAGAGGGAGTATCAGTGGCTAAGCATACCTCAAGATTGCCACTTGCTTCCTCGTCTTGCAAATCCTCATATTGGACTTTCATTTGTTTTCGTGTTATCTGCAACACTGTACACCTAAACCAGCAGCCTCGAATGCCACTATCTTGGCAAAGCAATTCTATCTTTTCATCAACCTTAAAGAGTGGGGTATACCAAGGCTGACAATCAACAAGCTTCATGGAAAACAACCGCCTGTCTAGCAAACCACAGTTTGTGTTCTGAGGTCTATATGTCATCATCTGGTTACCTCTACTAGAACTTCTTGCTCTTGAACGGCCAGTTGCAAACCACTGACATGGCCTTCCACTTCTAGTCCTCTTAGACCCTCGCTTTACATAGTCACTTGGACCCAATTCATCTTCTTCCGCAATCAAGCTATCAGTTATAAACTCAGATTTTTCTGAAACTTCGAGACCCAAACAAGAGAGAATTGGCTGGTCAAAATAGCCATGCATTTTACTCAAATCAAATGGCTTCACCTTGTTACTTCTAAACTGTCTACAGCAGCAATGTACTCTGGCCAACAAAGCCTGAGGAAACACAGCTAAGCATTTTTCATAATGTTCACGAGTTAAGACTGTTGCAGGACCATCAACACATTCTGCACTAATGACCTGCACATATGGCGTGATGAAAACTTCCTTTGGGTGAGGATTTCTTACAGGAGTTAACCCCTTGACTTCCTGATTACGGTGAAACCACCTCACTTTGACCTTTTTTTGACCCCTCTTGTCTTCATACATATCCTCCACATAAGCAACATAGTGATTTTCGCCCTTTGCCATGACAAAGACAAAGGACTTAATCTGGATGCAAAGGGAAAAGCAAAACAATCAGAGAAAAGAATTACAGCTAACAGAAAAAATCAGAGTAGCATGTCAATTCCATTGTCGACAGAATGCAAGTGGTTACTAGTGATTTGACCTGACCAAGATGTACACATCAAGGCAAACTTCAACCAAATACCTTGGTGATTAGTCTTTGAACTAAATCCTCTGATGTTCATGCATTAATATATCATAGGTGAACAAAGTGCAAATTTGACAGGCTATGAAGCAAATGAAACATGTAACATCAAGAGGAAACTAGTGTCACTACCACATAACTGGGACGTATGCTCAATCATCGTTATTAAACGCAACCATAGTCCACTGTAACAAAATAAAGACAATATTTTCTTTATCTTCTATATAAGCTTCGAAACTTGAGACAAATGATTGATTACTCCAATGCAATGTCTCTCAAGCACCCATCTGGAGGATGTGCTATATCGTAAATGGCAAAGTAATCATCTTTCAAATATGTAATGTCACAGAAATTATTCCAGGAATATCGGTCTACAAATTTAATGTGACTTTCATGTAGGTTTAAGAGTTTAAGCAATGAGAGCTATGCCTTGTACAGCTGCATACTTTGACAGTTAAATCCTTACCGCTATTGTAGTTCCATCCCTACAGAATGCAGGGAAATGCTTGAGCTGTTTACCACATGCACATGCAACACCTGACCAAACAATGTCCGGATTGCGTCCCTTCAAGGTCTTTGAAAGACGGCCCTGATAAACAGGTTGCAGAGTCAATATTGCAGGCAAAATTTGAAAGTATCACAAGAACAGAATCAATACTCATATAGGAAAACAACAAAAAGATACCAAGTTATTGGGTACCTGGGGACCATTAACTCCTTTCATTGGATATTCGGGACTCCCTGACGCTTGTGACGAATCATGTTGGGGTGATTCTGTCAACCAAAAAAAAATAAAAAACAAAAAATAAATAAAAAATAAAAAAAATTTGTATTACAATCATAATTTTCCAGTTATACAAATCCCTCGTTTCTAGCAAATACATCAAAAAGAATAAGCTTATTAGGTATTAAGATTGAATTTCTTAATAACAACCTCTATACAGAAATTCATAGTGGTAAAACCTATCTAATATTTTTCTATCCGGCACTTAAACTAGTGATTCATGCTGGATTGCAAGAGGGAAATCAAAATCCTTGTGTCACAAAAGCTGTTATGGTTCTTACATGTCCAAAGCAATTAAAGCATTCTCTTGACAATGGCATACATACCATACACTTTATGGACAATAAAACAAACTAGAAATTACAAAGTGGGAACACATACCGGACAGATCTCCACGAATATGCTGCTTTGACAGCATAGATGTAAGCCAATCCACGACTTCCCTTCTTGACCTCCATTTAAAGTTGGCACTATTGGAGCTCTCGATTCCGTGCATTTGCAAAAACTCCTCAGAAACAACATAGAACATGTGCCTAACACTCCTCTCAGTACCCACAACTGCAAGAATGGATTCTCCAGAAGAATCCTTCAAGAAATAGTGAACCACACGGTTGCCCCTCTCCTGCGAAACAAAGTGCTCTTTCCACTCCACGAAAAAGTGACCGTTTCCAGGCATTTTGACCGAGCGCACAAAGACGGCTTAACGAAACACCAGAAACCTACTTCAAGTTCTAATTACATAGCAGAAGATGCCCCAAATGTAAGATAGCAAAAGGGGTCAAACCCTCAACCACTTAGCTGCCTAAAAAGTAACAATGGAGTATTTTTCAGGCCAAAGGCTACAATCTTGCAATTATTTATTACCTTGATCCTAGGAATAAATATAATATAGATCTTGCCCAAGCTGGAACTACTCTACAAACAAGAAAGACTGATATATTACAAAAATGACTAGAATATAAAACATCTTAGGGTTTGCAAACCTAACCAGATCAAAAGCCCTAACTTTACAGCTGAAGATTCCCCCAAATAAGTAGCAAAAGGATCAAACAACAAACCCAATTTGTTCAATAATCTTCAGAAACTGGAACCCAGCACACCCAGCAGAATCAGAAGGTATATTCTATTCAAACAAGGCAGAATTTGATCACTAAGTAACTATACCATGAAGTTTTCTGCTCAGACTTTGAAGAAGATCAACAATCAAGAACTGGGTACATGAGAAAACCTGTCCTTTTGATCCTCCAATGGCAGATCAGAACACCCTTTACTCAATACAACTGGGTATCAGCTTGGAAGCCCAAAGGGGCACAAAGACATTGCCTTGACTGCTTTTTCCAAGAGAATTGGAGCAAATTTGAAATGGGCATCTGTAATTTGGACCAAAACAGAAACTTCAGCTGAGAAAACAGGATTTGATTGAACAAAAACTAGAAGTTGTCGGGGTTGGAGGGTTTTAGGGGCAAGGTGAGGAGAGAGAGCTCGGTGATTGCCTTGGTGGGTACAAGGCAGAGTAGAGGAAGAGAGGGAGGAGAGGAGAAGCAGATGAAGAGAGAGAGGGAGAGAGGAGGAGGTTTGTGGAAGAGGCCATGGACATGGAAAGTGGGGTAGTTGCAGAGCCTTGGAAATGTGTGTATGCTGCAGCTACGGAAGAGGAGACTTGGTTGAACAAGAAAAAAGGTAGACTATTTTGTTGAATTAAAGAGAAAAATTAAATAAAATAATTTTTGGGGAAATGGTTGAAGGTAGGAGGAGAAGCTGGCTGGGTTGGATTATTTACTACGACAAAACAACTGTTGCGTTGCAGCTTAAAACACCATTGGGGCCGAGCAATTCATTGGCAGGCCTACTTTAGTGGAGACGCATTTTGTTGGTAGAGATAATACTGGGGATGAGCACTACAGTACAACGATTTTTCTCCTCACTTGTGAATCAGAGGTTTTAAGTTCGATTATCGTCAAATACGAAGTTAAATTATATTATTATAGCTAACTCAGTATAAGGCTTGGTACACCTACAACCCCATAACATGGTTTGTTAAAAAATAAAAAATAAAAAGAGTGGGGATAGAATTCAACGATTCAATTGCAATAGTTATAATTAGTTATTTGAACAATTAAATATATGGTCAAAAAAAAAATTTGTTCATGTTGTGATGCAATATTTTCATTGTAACTCTCGTGGTGAAAAGTTGTTAATTAAACTCTCATAGTGAGTCCCGTTAGCAATTGAGGTTCAAACCTAAACTTTCGTTAATCTACTGTTAAACAAACTCACATGACTATCATGTGGACGGATTAAGTTTGTCATTTCAATCCAAATTAAGGCTGCCATGGACATCTAGTATGACTTAGGGTTTAATTGAAATGGATTTCACGGAAAAAGAAGCTTGAATGACGTCGAACTGTGAAGCTAAACCTAGAAATCCACGTCAATGACTTGAAGAAGAGGTGAAGGTGAAATTGCGCCTAATTTCTTGAATATAGTTTCGATTGAAAATCAAGAGGCTTTTGATAAACCATTATTCATTGAATTGCCTACCGCGTTTTTTTATCAGGAATTGAACTCATGTGCAAACTAAATCTAATCAAGAGCAGGAAGATAAATTGGCTTTTTTTTGTCACAAGATGACATATAATCCCAAAATAGGATAGAATTGGAATACTGAGAAGGTTATTTTTAATATCGAGTGTATTCAAAATTATGTGGTTTCCTAATAAAAATATAAAATATAAAAATATATAAAAAATTATCAAAACATTTTATTGTGTAACTTTAAAACTAAGCAATCTTTTGGTAAAATAAAACAATTTTTTTTTTGTCAAGCAATATATTGACGGGGCTTGAACCCATACTGTGGTGCAAGAGCAATACTTTTTTTTACCACTTTGGTAGAGAGCTACTTGCTAAAATAAAACAATTTTAAGCAAAGTTATAGTGTTAATTAAATTAACCACTAAAACTGAGTCTATCTCAACACGGAGACTTAAAATAATCTTGTCTACGACAAACTATATTTTTCTATTTTGTTTTCATCAATTTGATCCATGTTTGGTTTTGTTGCATTATTATTTTCAAATTGTGGTAATCTCTCGTTTGACAAAAAAGATAAAATAAATTTGTTTCTAAGAAAAATATTGTTGCGGAATCAAAAGACCATGTAGGTTCATTTTAATTTTGCAAGTGGAATATTTTCTTGGTAAATAGTCTTCTTTTTCAACTCACTAAACAACATGTTCAAACAATTTATCTTCCTCTCAGTAAAGCTTAAAGTAATAATATTATTTGTGATTAAAAAAAAAAACCGTTCAACTTGATTCGATTTGACGAGTTTAAACAGTTGAGTAGGTTTGAGTCGTTTGACGTTCTTCTACCCATTGTGGATGAGTAGTTGAGTATTTTTAATTTGGCAACATGGGTCTACAATATTACATAATTTACCAAAGTTTTAAACATTAGAGGACATGTGATGTGACATGTGGTCCACTTGCTACCCAACATTAATTAGTACATGCATTTGAAATTTGGTAAAAATGTAGGTAATAAGCTTTAAATTAGTCAACGGTCTTGATTGCGCTTTACGACCGCCGTATCATTAGATAACAAGATTACTCCACCACCACCGCCCAAGAAGGCGGGGGAGGGAATTCTCTTTTCAATTCGATCGAAAGGCCAAAAATATAAAGAAATATGTAACAATTTAAATGGCAACACCAAATCGCTTCATAACTTCAAAGACTACACAATAAAAGCCAATGACTAATGAGGTACCACTAAATGAAGGGTTGGTTTGACAAAAATACTTTTACAAAGATAGTCGCATGGTCATTCACATGACAATTTAACGGGAATCGTATATACAATCTCTTCCTACCGTGGACATGGTATCATATCGAATGTGCCACGAAAACTGAAAAGCATAGCTGTTTGCAAGCTACTGGCAGACATATTATATCATTGTTATCATACAAAGAACTAATCTATCACTACTTTTTACCTTTAATCCACATTTTTTCAGCACGTGAATTCACCTTCTTCACAATATGTAGTCAGTTCAGAAGTTATTCTGCACATAAACCAAAATCCACAACAACGATGCAAATAGTCTTACCAAATAAGAAAATATTCAATACTTAACAATTTACCGACTTAAATGGCAACACCAAAAGGCAAAGTTATCAAAAATTTGAATTCAAAAACTACACATTGAAGGCCGATGATTTATAATTTCACACTGCACTGCCACTCAAGTGCCCAGATTTGGTGCGTGGCTTGCTATTGGTGCGCCGTGTGAATATCTCCACTGATCACATGCTGAGCATTTCTCTAACTTCACACAGTTTTCCAAAGTGCAGAATCTACAGGACCAGAATTTATAATTTGAACCAACATCCTTTGGTTTCATTGCGTTACAAACCTCGCATATTGGAGCTAACGGCTGCATTGTTCCACCCATCATTCACACATGCAGAACAAGTACATTTCAAGTTTGTAAGATTAAGTGTATAGATGAAATTCGCAACATTAGAAACAATCAGTAATATCATTCTTTTGAGAAACTCAAAAGGATATAATTTGATTAAATGAGACTGAAATTAAGATAATTGGAGATGCGCTATGAATTAGAAATAGAAACACTTACGGGATTCAGTAAAGTGCACGTTCCACACTGCCAAAGAGCAGTTGCTTCTGGGTTATGTGTTCCTTCATTCTTAGACATGGAGCCAGAAGATGAAACGCCCAACATATCCTCTACACTAGATCTAGAATTATGATTGGAATGAAATATTGAACTGTTTCCTGATTCTCGACTTCTCTTTTGCGGTGTGATGTCACAATCGATCATGGACGCAGATATTGAGTCATCCCTCGATAAATCTACAAATTGGTAACCTAAATTGGATCTGGAAGATTGCAAATGACTATTGGTATTTAGTTCACGACTTCTTTTGCCCAATAGTTTATCTGAGGAATGTGCTTTCACACCACTGTGAGTCCCCAATAATTTATCTGAGGAATGTGCTTTTGCACCACTGTGGGACATTGAACTTCCTGCATTTGGCCTTATATTTTCATAGTTCTCTGATTTATCTGATTTATCAGGGCTGCATTCTCCATCCTTTGAAGCCTCAAAAGACACCGATCCACACCAGATATCGTCCTGCCATCTCCTCTCTGCAGCCATTGCAGCAGCTTGCACCGGACTAAGTGCTGACATAATACTGTTATCACCACCAAGACGCTTAGGTCCAGATGACATCAGGGATCCCAAAAGGACTCTCTTTTCTGCAGCAGCAAGTGCAGTTTTCCGGAGAGAAGAAAGAGGAGGCGGACGTGAAAAACCCAAACGTTTCCCTGGAAGATCAAACCCCTCTCCACTGCCAGTTATTCCCTTAGCCATCAGCTCCTCACATTCCTGTACAGACACAAAGATTCAAAAAAGGCAACATGTCGATATAAATGCTAAAACTAACGAAAGGCCAACATAGAACACCTTTCGAAGTTCATCCCATAGCTTGTAGAACTTGGCATCGTGAGGGCCATGAACATTGTGACAAAGCTCGTGAAGCATTGTGTCAAGAACTTGATCAAAGGGATAAAAATCCGTATCCTTGTTCGGCCTACGCAGCCTCAGCTTCACGTGCACGCCGCGGTTCACGTTCAACCCCAGAAGACGAGGGTTGTTCGGGCTGTAACATCATCAAATAATTTACATCACTTGATGCCCACAAAAAGAATCAACATTTTGGACATAAAAAAAAAATAAAAACTTCATTTGTGAAAATTTCAAAACGTCACTCCAAGTCCATATCATCGCTGTAAATTCAAAATGCAGCAAACATACACCCAATAAACAAATCAAAACACTTTCTCGGAATCCAAACATTGTACTGCCTAGTTTGCAACCATTTTCTCAGCAACCAAACAGAAAATAACGACTAAGGAAAGAACAATAAGAAGGCGTGCAAAGTACCAGAATTCAGAGAGGATCTTGACGCGCCATCTGTGATTGCGCATAATGGGCTGGACCTGTAGGGCAATTTTCTCGAGAATCTTCCTGGCTTCATCTTCCCGATCCTTTCTTTTCAGAGTTTTGATTTCCCACACCTTGTTCAGGTCCCCCAGATTCATCTTTCTGAGATCAATTGAACATTTGAAAAAACCCCTTTCTGAATTTGAACCCTACTAATTAATCCCTAATTTCGATTTTGGTTTGGGGTTGGAAATTTGAAGAAATTGGGAATTTTGCCCGATTTCGAGGAAGTTGGCGCGCTTTCGAATGTATCGCACATTCGCACGCGTGCTCGTTTTGATACAAGGTTTTCGATGCATACTGATATTTTGAGGTGACATGATCCGGTTTAAAACAATCGGTTTGATTTAATTTCGGTTTGAGTATGAGGTGTATTTGATTTTATAATGTCTTTAGTGTTGTAAATAGTGTGAATGTTCATTGCAAATGTGAGCAACAAGTACGATTCATACATTTACAACGTAGTAAAAAAAAGTGGTTTGATAGGTTTGTTACATTAGAAGACACTTTGCTTATGAAACAATTATCTAAGCAAAAGAGAGGAAAGAAGGAAATCGAACGGAAGAAAGAAAAGATAGAAGAGATGCAGAAGAAAAATATCAATGAGTTACCAAACTTAAAAGAGGAGAGAAAATAATGTAAATTATTTTGTACTCCTATTATTTCAGATAATGAAATAAAGTACTAATGCTAGATAGCACTTGCCAAATTTCATAAATATTTTGTTTTATTTATTTTATATTTCACTGCACACATCACGTTGATCTCAAAACATTTAAGGTTTTTTCTTGAAGGCGACTCATGTGATGTGCTTTGATCACTCCCTTCATACAATTCACGCGTTTTTTTAACTGATACGCATGCCCTTACCCTCTCATACTTTTGCATTAAGATGAGTCAATTTAGCTTCAAGCAAGTTGATAATTGGAGATAGCAATCGGACCGAACACTTTTGGTTCTAATAAATTTGTGAAACGATTGGTTGAAATAAAGCTAAAAAAACGTATAAGAACCCTTTTTTTTTTGTTTAATTTGATAGGTTTCATTTTATGGTGATTGTGAGCATTCGATTTAAGAATTAACTGTAGCAACAAGAAATGTTGCTCACTTGTAACCAAAAAGTCATGAGTTCGAGTCGTGGAAACATTATATTTGCAACGTAAAGATAAGACTCCGTACGATAAATGTTTACCTCTTCCTCCCTCCCCTTCTCATTCAACCCATCAAAACAGAGAACCTTGTTGGCTTAGGATCACCCTTTTAGGCTGTAACAATAGAGGAAATACAATAGTCCTAGATTTGTCAAAAAAAAAATCCTAAATTTGTTAAGAAAAATAAAACTAAAAAACCAAATCAAACCGATTCATTCCGATTGTCGGTGGTTTAACCAGTCGTATTTGGCAAAAAATCCTGCCCCATAGCTGGTCTAGGCTTAAGCTGAGCCCAATGTAAGTGGGGGTTCTGGTTCCACCCAACCTTATACTTTCAGAGCCCTAACCCCAACCAAGGTAAAAATGAAATGACGGTGGCTAGTTTGTTTTTTGGTCAAGTATAGGGTAGCTATGTGATTGGTCAGTAAAAACACCAACTCTCTCTCTGCTCCAAACACTCTGTCCGTCTCTGTCCCTCTTCTCTCTATCACCTTCTCTGCTATATAAAAATCCCATCTTTTGGGTTTCTTAATCTCGTGCGTTATATAACCCAGTAATTTTTCATGGAAAATTAAAGCCAGAAAGCGTAAAAACCCGTGTTTGGATTTATTTTGATAGTTTTGGTTTGAGCGTGTTTGTGGGATCGGATTGGTTTTTGCTTCAGAGGGTATAACAATGGCGGGAATAGCAATAATCCTTGATCTGTTGAGGAAAAACCCAAGTCCTAGTACAGTCCAAGCGTTACACTCTGCTGGGTATTTCTCAGCCAAAGCCGCCGCTTCTGCCGCTGCTGCGTCTGTCGCCGCCGGTGCTCCATATGCTTATAAGGCACTATATGGGTACTCTCTCCATCTCTCTCTGTGTCTCTCCCTAAGTTGCTTTTATAATTATTTGATATGGAGTTTGGAGATGTAGACATGGTATAAGTGAGTGGTATCGCTTATCGGTGCATTTATATTTGAGAATCGGAAATTGGTGGGTTGATTATTTTGTTAATTACCCATTAGTATACATGGTATTTGTTGTATGGTCAGTATTGGAATTTGATCATACCCTGAAACTCAATTTAGGGTAGGTTTCATATTGATTTGGGATAAACTATAGGATGTGAACAAGTTTGAGTGCGGATAAAGGTTCACTCAGGCTGTTTTTCCAGTTGAACATTTCAGGGAAGTTCTAAACTTATCAAAGTTATAGGGGTGGCCTTTATGGTTTTGGTTGATTGTGTTTGATTTGATTAATAACTTTCTGAGGTATAGTACATTGTTGGAATCTTATATGGTTGAAGCTGAAGAAAAATTATATTCGGGATTGTTATTCCGATGTAGGTAATGCAAAATCTTGATATCAGGACACCAAAACTTTGGCGCCATTGGGTTTTATTTTCAGTTGTTTCGGTCCTTATATTCTTTCTTGAGCTTGCTGCATACACTTGACATCAAATGGTCGTGTAATATTTCCCTTTTCGTACTTTCCCTTGTCAATCTTATCTCTTTATAACTTTGAGGAATGAAGATACCTCATATTCTTTGTTGTCAGCCGGCGTTTGACTATGTACTAACTTTTTAGTGCTATGAAACAGTAATTTTAGGGTACCGGTTGCCTATTGCGATGCTGGGACGGCATGGTCTGAAGATTATGTTTCTAATATACGAAGTGCATCTCAACGAATCTTTCAGAGTGACTCTCTGAATTACAGTACCAAGGAATACAAAATTGAGTTAAAGCCTCTATTCTCAGCTTTTGAATGGAGGACTCTAACTATGACATCCGTGAGGTCATTTTTAATGTTCTTTTTACCTCTTCTGGAGCCTCGTACAAACTTGGAAGAGGATGATGATGACTTCCTGTCGGACACTGAAGAAGTGCAACCTGTAGATTATGCTGTTCCTCTTAAAAAATCAGTAGTACAAATTATTCGTGAGGTGAGTTGTTTTGCCTGAATTCTTGTTTCTATTTTGAATTTAGTTGAATGAAATTCCGATCATACACAATGTCCTCAAATAAGTTCCGTTGGTTCCGTGGTGTATCTGAACAGTGTTTTTTGGGCTTAAAAACTGTAATGATATTTTTTACACTTTGTTGGTCATAACACCAGACTAGGATATGCCTCAGATAGTTTGACTCAAAGGTTTTGTCTGTGAAGGACTCATTTGAATGAAGATACCTCATTTGGAAATTATAATATCCTGTGAGGGCTTGATAACATTAATCTTGTGGGATGCCTTTCTGAAATAATTATACTTATTAATCAGTATGTACTACGCATCATAAGCAGCCACAACAGTTATTAGCAGTTTATGGATCTTTGAAGGTGGATTACACGTTAACAGAATTATGTGCTTATTTTCAATATTTTTTTGTACTTGTAAATCAGTATGTGCTGCTTGTCTGCACCATATATAATAAGTAGCCACGAGAGTTGTTTGAAATTTATGGATCTTTTATGTAGATAAAAATTTACGGAATTATGTGTTTAGATTTTTTTCTCTTGTTGATGTGTGTAGTTCTGCTGGTTTATAGATCAGGTGCAAGTGTGTACCACTAATCACATTTATTTTGAGAAACAATTTGATCACGAAATAAGATAGCTCTGAAAATGTGATGGAGATGTCCGTTAGTTGTCAAATCAACACCCAGTTGATTTGCTTCTTCGCATTTACATATTCGTTTCTTTTACCTTCTGTATTTACTTTTTAGCACAGGATAATTTCTGCCGTTTACTAAATCAAAACATCGTGAACACTGGTCCTCTAATTGAACTTTACTGAAACCAAATAGTTAAGTGTGATTAAATTGTCACATTGACACATAGTTGCTCTCTCTCCCTCCCACCCCGCACAACACACAAGACAGCTTTCACCTGAAGCAGTTGTAGGGTTTTTTTTTCTTTTTTTTCTCAACTGTAATTACTTAAATAAACAGCATAGAAAGTTTTGCACTTCTCAGGATTGAAACTTATTCTTGTACGCAACAAAGCTTTGCATCTTCCAGTTGAGTTACTTTTTGCATCCATTGCAGACTACTGTTGTAACCACGAGACGGATTCTGGAACGAATTTGTGTCCATTATGTTTCAGAGAGAATGGCATGGAAACTTCTCAAAGGTACTTTCTTTCCATAAAATTTAAATCTAGTTCTGTTTGAGAAGAATAAGTTCAAAAAACAAGTGTTACATATGATAAATTTAGTTAGCTATGTGTTTTGATTCTTCAAAATATGCGAGTGACTGACATACAAAATTTACAGATGTTCCTAAGTCCGCCACGAGGAAAGCTGGAAGAAGATTGCCTACTTTAGTTTTCTTCTTCAGTGTTAGCAAAACAACTTTTAGAGGTAACATTCCAATTCATGTATTCTATTGAAATTGAAAGAAAAAATTGTGTGGTCTCGTTGTTGTTGGTTGGTTGAGCTTTCAGTCTCACCGTGCCTTTCATGTTTATTGTTTACTCAGGACACTTTCTAGGTGTGGCAGCGTCGTGGCTCGTCCAAGTGGGCATTGAAATCTACCGATATTTTTCTCATACGATAAAGTCTAGGGAAGAGGTTGATGACATTGATACGGCAGAACAAGTCAAGATTCTGGGGAAGAAGGTTACAGTTACTACTCTCCGGTGTGGTGCATCACTAGTTTTTGCTTCCATTGGGGCAGGTATTGGTGCCTTGCTCATCCGCCCTTCATCTGGCCAGTGGATTGGTAAGTGATTTTCTAATTTGTCTATATCTATTGGTAACTGAATTGTCTATACATGTATATAATTTTTCTTTCTTTTTTTTCGCAGGCTGTCTTTTGGGGGATTTGGCAGGGCCTTTGATTGTAACAGCTTGCCTTGGGAGAGTTTACCACGCAGAACTTTGAGCACCGGGGATGACTTGTCTGACGCCTTTGCATTTGTGCAAATTTTAGAGGTTTAGACGAGACAATTTTTATTGTGCGATGGTAGAGTTCTTAACAGCTATACCACCTTGAAATCTATTAAAGCGGGCGGTAAAGGAGAAGTTTTTGCAACCGTTGAGTTTCTCCTTTCTGGAATCATGTCATTCCGTTTGTTTACGGTGAAGTTTGTCAAATGGTGTTTATACTTTGGTGTTAATTATCATGATTTGTGTGATTAGGTGAATAATGAACTCTGCATTGATTGCTTGTACTGCATATATATGCCACTTTTTCTCATGAATTTGTGGCCAACTTTTTTAATTACGCTGTTTGGTCCCAAAATTTAGTCATTGTCAATATTTAGCATTATTTTTATTTTTACATTTTTACAAGCGATATTGAGGGTAGGATCAATCGGACATTGAGTACATGATGAATGCGGTTAACTACTTGAACGACAGGCTCCTTGGCACGGTTATATTAAGTGTCCCAGATCATGACAACTGATACCACTCCGATTCCAAACAACACAGCCAAAAACTTGTAGTGGGGAGTGTCAACAGAGACTGACTTGTGAGCTGTATAACCCTTTGACAGCAGATGGTTTATGGATACATATATGAACACGCCGCATGCCAGACCTATCGATATGGCAGAGATCCAATCTGCTGTTCTACCTTGAGTTGCGGCATCTATCATGATCCCAACTCCGATACCAATTGGACTGGAAATGGCAAACAGAAAAGCATATACCGCGCATGATAAGAAGGGACGGTCTGGAATCATTCGGAGGAGAGCAATGGCCATGGCGATGGCTGCAAAGATTTTGTGCAGACTGACCGTCCACAGAGCCTTCCAAGCTTCAGCTTTCGTGCTGGCAACTCCGATGGCGATACCCTCAAAGAAAGAGTGGAAACACAAGGCTACGATCAACAAGATGCTATCCCCAACTGAACCAACTGTTGCAGGGTGGTCACCATGAACATCATGGCCCTGCAGTCAAAGCAGACATTACATAACATATTCTCAGTTTTGGAATCACAAACTAGACAATCTAACGTGTTATGTTGCGTCTTGAGATTGAGGTCCGTTTAGAAATGCTTTTGAAAAGCACGCCCAAAGCGTTTATGATCATGTTTGGCAAAAAAAAAGCTAAATACTTTGCTAAAAAGAGAACTTGCATATTTATTAAATATTTCTAAACAGCGAGTGTTTTTTCTTTAAGAAGCAATTTCTAAAGAGTCATGAATTAGGACCGCCGATAAAGTTATATACCGGTTCAGTTTTATTCAATTTGAAAACCATAGCATATTGAATATGTGGCGATATACCATATTTCTGCTAGTAAGTTAGTAACTTGTATATTCTACTCAGATAATATAAAACCTACGTATCTCACCTTTTGAACGGCCTTTCCTGTAACATAACAAGAAAATCATAAAATCAGAATCTTCACCGAATCGAAAGAACTGAAAACAAAATGGTTAGCAAAAGGTTCACAGCCTATAACAGTGCTTAGCAAGAGCACATATCATTAATTAGCACCTACTTTGAACTTCAGGGTCACTGTCCTTCTGCTTAGCATACACATATGAAACCACAGAATCCGCAAGCATGGTGATCAAGAACCCCAGGCTCGCCATCATATATGCAAAAGGGTATTCCTTCTCAGTCAAGCTTTCGAAAGTCTTGTTTGAATCACTGAGAAAGTGCATGAGAGCTGTACCCAGAAAAATACCGCCAGCAAACTGCGTTCCTAGAACCAGAAACCCCTCGTTCCACTTTAAGAAGTAGGGAGACATTCTGGCTGCAAATGTCCCAACAAAAACCAAAACCATGCACCATACCTTTACGAGCATTAGAGGCTTAGAGTGAAGGCTGCGAGCGTGGTTGTTCTTGTTGGTTTCATCACCGTCGTCGCTTCTGTAGGCCAAGGTGGAGAGGGTGAGGAAGAGGAAGAGAGAAAGCTTGAGAAGATTGTAGCCAGCCATGTTGTACTGGTGCATGAAAAAGGTCCAAGGTTTGGATGTGTTATCATACAACAGGTGTTTTGGAGTTTACCTTCACTATATTCGTACGAGTAGTAAAAAACAACAATCAGTGACTAGTCTGAAATTGATTTAAAGCATTTCTTTTTCTTTTCCCTGTTTTTAATAGCATTTTTGGTCCGACCAAATCGAAGCACGCAGTCTTACTGTCTTAGGTCATATAAATAATTTAGGAGAATCTGATCCTTGTTGTGATTAAAAGAAGCAAATGCAGTTATCATCATGAGACAACATTTCATAGATGAAAACTACGTTGGCACCTAATCGGGCTCTGATTGGTGCAATTGGTAACAAGTCAAAGACGAGAAAGCAAGGGGGAAAAATAGAAAACAATTGGAACCTTTTAGGTTATGGTTATTTATATTTTTATATTTCATGTTATTTATATTTATATTTTAATTTCTTGATTCTTCTTTTTCTAAGTCTACACTAGTTCAATTTAACATATTTCGGTACAAATATTTAGGTACACTAATTCATTATTAATATATTTCGGTACAAACAGGTACATAAATTCACTACAATATAATTCGGTACAAACATTTAGATATACTAATTCATTATAATATATTTCGGTACAAACATTTAGGTACGTACATTTAGATACAAACATTTAGATACACTAAATCCTCATAACATATTTTGGTACAAACATTTAGGTATAGTCATTCGTGTACACTTATGTATTTAAATATTTTTCTTATGGGTCACCAATTTCTTTTAATGTTCTTTCATTTAAGTTTATCTATAATTTGTAGAACTAAAATTCGTATATTAATAAAATCAAAATTTTAATGTGAAGACATTAAATGAAAATACACATTGCATAACGAAAATAGAATACTAGTTTACAGTATTGAAGTGTATCTTAGTAGGTATCCGGCCTTGCAGCCGTTAAGTATAACAAACTAACCTATCTGTCTATAGAGAACTTCTTCTGCAAGATCACTGTCATCTTCTCTTTTCAATTTCTCATTCATTGCAAGTGGTATACTCACAGACTTGCAATCTTTCAAACCAAATTTGTCCAAAAGTGCATGATCATACTTCTTTTGATTAATAAAGATGATATACTAGATTTCATTTTGTTTAGTGAAACTGATATTTTGTTCATCAGTTTCAGACACCATGACATAGTATGCAACTGTATGCTTGGCTTGAATGTGCATGTGATTGCAAAGCACAAATGCAAAAAGATTATGCATTTGGATTTCTATAATTCTTCATTCAGTTTGACTAATAGTTGTCTTTTGAGAGAAGGTTGTTGTATCCTTGTTTCAGTGATCAATGTGCTTCTTTTTGGAATCAAATTGTTGTTATCGACACTCAAAGTGAGAGAATGTAAGATTATTGTTGAGTTGTCAATTGTTATGAACCGAATTACTTGAAAGGATGATCACTTCAAGTTATTTGAATTTTAACGTGATTCAATATTGATTAGCAAGAATTATGGAAACAAGAGATACTTTAATTGACTATTTGGAACCCAAATTAAGGCAGACATATTGTACATGCCTTGGTGGGACAACATTTTAATTTAATAGTGATTTGGCATATCTCTCTATTAGCTATACTGGGTGGTTTTAGAGGAACCCTAATCATTATATTAAGGGTGTCCTTGCTTATACAATATACACGTTTGATTCTAAGCAAACCCTATTATTGCTGGAACGCTTTCGTTTGCTGACACTAGAAGACTTTTTTGTCATCCGCAGGAGCCATGTCTTCCGTATTCTACGAATAAGGTTATTTCTATTTCATGTTGATTTAATTTATCGCATTTGTGATCCTAATATCTTGTTGTTGCCGTTGTTCTTATGATTCCAGAAAATATCTTACAACTCTCACACACACTAAATGAGAGAGGAAAGTGACGGGGTTACAAATTCGCACATTTCACACACCTCACACTTACGTACCTTACACGAGTAATATTAAAACAAACTTAGCTGCTATGATTGCTGGTACAATCCTAACCTATGAGCTAGCCTACTCTCAGCCGGAGAAAATCTCGGTTAATAGAAATGTGGTGGTAGTATTTTAACAATTGAAATGGACATGAGGAGTTCAAGAGACGAACAGCACAGATAGGAGGAGAATTCAACATGAGGATAATTAAGTCTTTTCAATTTCAATTTTAGTTAATTTTATAAGAATAAGAAAAATGCTATATTTCATTAGGTGGTTCTCAAAATGGCTATATTTCTAAATTTTCCTTACTAAAAAAGAGGGGAAACTAATATTTCTCATCTCACTTTAACCTAGAAATAGAGTCTTAATAACACCATCAAGTAAAAACGGAAGGAGAAAGCTGGAAAATGGGAAGTCCGTTTGCCCCAGTGGATTGCGATTCACCCAAGCTCACGTTATGCACCCTCAACTTGAAGCCACTTTTAACCGAGCTCAAATATTATGCACTCAGTTTTACCAAAAAAAAAAAAAAAAAATTATATATATATATATATATATATATATATATTCTGCATCCAAAATGAGCGTGATCTTTGTGAGCTCAAGTTATTGACCAACACGTGTTTGTTTATAAACTTGTCTTTTCTTGATTTTGTTATCATAAGACTTAATATGTATCAAACAATTGGGGCCATAAAGAGGCCACACCCATTTTGAGTGCAGAAGATTTGATCTCCTTTTAACCTTCATTTGAGATGATTGGTGTGAAGAAGAATCCTAATGGTCAAATGTATACCTCTCTTGGTGTCTTGGCCAAGGTTTTGTGGTGGTTGCCATTTGTGGTGTTGTATCTTTCTTTTCTTTTCTTTGTAGCTGATGCAGGGAAGTAGGCTCAGGTGACAAATAATCCAGACAACGATGGATGCCTTCATGCTGTTCTTCCCGTCTAAGGGCATTGCTTGCTTGATGATTCTAAAGATATTTGTGGCTAGCATTTTTTCCTTTTTTCAACTTTTTCTTTTAACAGACTATTATCAACAATAAAAGATGAACGTGACCTTACAATTGATTAACAATAATATAGTTCAAATTCACCTTTAGCGAGAATCAAACTAAACCTTTTCACTTGCAAGAGAAGAAAAATACCACCAAAACCGTAGTACTAAGTGACTTTTGTTCAACTTAATTCCCAAAGAAATCCAATTGATCTTTTGTTTAACGATGAAATATCGGGCTAGCATTTTCAGTTTTCATTTTCTGTGCACTCATTGTGAATTCTAATTTCTACAAACCCAAAAGACCCAAAAGATGAATCACAAAGTCTGCAGGTAAAACCCAAAAATCACCGGACAAGTTATTTACATGAAAATACAAGTAAATCAGCCCGAAACATGCTTCTCAATGGATGCTGGAAAACACAAAAATAGCCGAGTAACTTTCGAGAAACAAGTTACAAATCATTTATTCCATTCCGGGGTGTTACAAAATAACAATTGCTGTGAGCAAAAATTCTGCTGTTTGTAGAAATTTATGGCCAAAAATACGATGTCAACAGCAGAGCAGTCACATATAGTAATGTTAAATCTATGCTGCAAAAGAATTATGATCAATTCCAAATTTCTTGGTAGCAACTTTAACACTGACTCGAAAATCATTTCGCCAGTTGTACTTGAAAACATCACCTAGTCTTTACAATATTCTTGACTCGGCATCCTGACCTCAACGTCTCCATAATCGACCCTGCTGCTTCTGATTTTGCATCCGCCTGCAATGTCATTACAGTTCTGTTTAGCATTATGGCAACTTCTAACATTTTCTTTTTAAGAACAAATTTTTATTGCAAAGAAACAATAAAAATACAAAGACACAAAGTTTTGCTAGAAATTATGGCAACTTGTAACATTATAAAGAGACAGATTCTCACATCACACAATAATAAAATCAGTCGTATAAGAATTATGCAATGAATCTCAGACATGTCTTGCAAGTACGAATAGGAGAGCATCTTCTCTCAACAGTAATACAGCTAATGTGTAGTTAATCACTAACGTAGAATTAAGTGAATAAACATGAACATGACACAGTTGACCTGTTTAATTACAAAGATTAAACACAAAATGAAGACTTACTGTTGATGCTCTTTAGATCGCCTAATGAACTCTGCAGGAATATCACGCCCTTCATATGATTCCAATACTTGCCTGATATCTACTGGAGGATTACGGGCAACAACTGCACATAAACAAAGCACAATGAGGCGGTAATGCATTTCTCACGAGCTTCAGGAGCTGAATTAACACAAATGATGGGAAGTCAACTGGTGCTAGAAGAAATGAAAATCACATGACTTACACTCAAGAAATGGTATGAAATCCACAAGAGCTGTGTCATCCAACTCATACTTATATGGCTTTATTATGGCACCATTTTCGGGCTGGAGACTATTTTCTCGTGCATGGGCACTCAGATAGATGATCTTTTTTGGATCTCGGTTAAGTTTTGAAAGGTCCTGCCAAGAGAAACTGCATCTCATATCTTTACCAATCACATATATCGAAACCAGATATAGAACATGAACAGAGAGGAAATTGGTTTGGAATCAATGCACATTCGAGTTTATCAATTATTTCACGGTTTGAAATGGCACACCAGTAAACTTTTTAGTTGCAGGATCGTTAATTGTAGTAACATAGCAATCTGCTTAGAGATGCTGCATTGGCAGGGGCTAGAGCCACAAACCGTACAAAATAAATACCACGCTAAAGGATCATTTCAAAGATATAAATCAACAAAAAGGTACACAATAGAGGAAATCGAACATCATGTAGTGAAACAAAATTCCCAAAAAACTTACCCTATAATGTTGTCCATTCTGATACTTAGTGGCAGCCTTTCCCAGCCTATATCTTACACAATTCTTGGTGTCCAGTCTCTCCATTACAGGATCTACATACTACATTTACCAGAAACAGCCCGATTCTGTCAGAAATTTAAAAAAGAGAACAAAAGGTAATGACGATGTATAAGTGAATTATTAAATACCATATTTGAATAGTCTGAATACACAATGATTTCATAAAACTGAGCAAGATGTTCCAAGAAGGCATCAACTCCAGGTCTTTTGATAGTCTGCCAGCCCTTTTCTCGCTTTATACGCCAAATAAAAAAAAATGGATGTCAGTAACCAAACCAAAATGAAAAAAAAAAAAAAAAAAAAAGAGCCTTCAAGGTCTGGACTGTAATGCTAAACACACTTTAGATGACACGAACAAATGGGGAAAAAATTAATTTCTTAGAAATCTTGAGATCACATAAACATGAAGTACCAAATAAATCTTCTAAGACCATGCTAAATCTTGCCAGCATAAGAGTGCAACGTCTTATGTTGGAGACAAAATGCCTCCACCACCCTTACCGTCCAATAAGAGTACAGTAATGTCTCCTGGAGATCCAGAACAAGGGTAAAAACATGTTTCTCCATGGGATGCAAATCTGGGAGAAGCTTCTCTGCGTATGGTTCAGTATAACCCTATATAAGAGTAAGAAGAATTTGAGTCAAACAACAGTCAGCTCTTTAGACAAGAGTCACATCAATCAAACCACAACATTAGTCTGTGGAAGGAAGCGGAGAAAAAACTCTAAGAGAATAAAAAACACACTCGAATTTGTTCTTCAATATTCCTCCTTGCATCAATGTAAGCTTCAGCTGCTTTAGCAGGCACTGAAATATAGGACAAAAAAGAATCAGCATACCATCAGTAACAACGTGAGAAATAATTGATCTGCTGCTAAACAGCTCATCAGGTGACAAGTTAAACCAAATAAGCTCTGTCAAACTTTATAGCCTAGGCGTGGGCATTAAAGAATATGTTTCATCAATATACCTTTTTGAAAATACATCATCAAAATATACATAAAATGGTTCAGTAAACAATTCATTTCTCTGTGATAAAGAGTTGGATCAAAAGATTAATGACTAGTTCTGTCATCTTCTGATGTTGGTTATAAGGTAACTATATGCTCAGTAGTTAACATATTTATACTACCAAACAAAAGTAAAAGCAAAAGATGATTGAGGTTAATTCAATACATCGTCTACATAACAGGCTCCAGAATAAAGTAAATTAACAGATGCCAACAATGATAAAAAGTTCTCAGACTGCGTAGTTGAGGACCTCACCTGTAACTGCAGAAGAGTATACCCAATTTTTAAATTTCTGCAGAAGAAATAGATTGTTAAATGTTAGTCTACTGAAAACTCATCCCTTTCAGTTGTGGAGGTAATAACGATAATATAATGCATCATAAAAAGCAAAGCCAAACAACTTCATACGACGCGAACTAAATGCAACCTACTACTTATCTGTCTTCTGTAGCTGACAGATTAGAACACACTTCTATGACGAACAACTGTTAAAAGATTTAACTAATAAACAACCCAGTTCATGCAAGCTAAACCATAGAATATGTGTATACAAGACTGGATAGGCTGATTTGACTCCTTGAATAACAATCCTATATAAAGGCTTGGACCATTTTTTTAACAAAATACTTTCCTTCATGGTTCAAGCCCTCCCACTGGACTGACCACAGCTAGCTAAAAGGTATTAGTACTTGGTCGAGATATCCCTGATTTTCACTTGAATCAATCAGATGACCGGGTCAAAGAAGTCGACCAAACACTAATGGCAGTTGAAAGACATCCTCTGTACAGGTCAGGAATTTTCAAGTCCTATGTGTCTAACACTCATATGACGTACATTAAACTCGCTAGAAATGAATTCAACATACTAAAATGACAGGATATTCTTTCCAAACCATGTCAATCAAATGCTTAGACTTATTTTCATCTAAAAACTTGTTTCGCATCACAAAACAAAAGAAGCCGTACATTTCATTCTTTCCCTTCCTCATCTCTTCTTCAGGTTGAGTTACTTGAATATAATTGTTATTTTGCACTATTAAGTCATGCGGACAGCTAAGTAATTGTGTTCCTAAAACAAAGTTCCAAGTCATACTTACTTCAAGAGCGGATGCATCATCTGCCAACCTGATAGTTGAAGGTGCTGCTCGGAGAGCCTTGGTCTTTTCATCGATTTCTTCCAAAGAGTAAGCTGCAAAATGGATGCAATCCAAGATTCACTCTTTCACCAAGAAAGATAAGACCCACCACATTAACCAATATTAAAAACACAAAGAATTGCTGTTTGGCCGAAACCCACATCAAATTTCACTTCTACAAACCAAAAATAAAAGGAACAAAAATGAGAAACCCAAATATCACGATCAAATAAAATCCCAAATCTTATAGTTCGACATTGTTCAATCAATTCGCCGACAAATACAAATTCCTCATCACAAATTACTCTAAAACGCCCAACCCCAAGCCTTTCTTAATCTTTTCAGCCAAAACCCACGTCAAATTTCACTTCAAAACCCTGAGAAAACACCAAGACGTATAAAATGAACCAGCATTCCCAGAGCAGCATAGCTCATACCATACGAGACATAACCAACACAAGCAGTGGCTCCAGTGATCGCGCCAATGAGCGAGTACTTGAGAAAGTTCCAAGATTTGCTACTTGAAGCGTTCGGAGCGGGAGTGCTTTGAGGTGGCGGTGGAGGTGGAGATGTGAGATCGGAGACTAGGGATTGGGCTCCGATGAGCGGTTCTTTGGAAGGGGTTGAAGCCACATCGGAGCTCAATAGGCGTCGATTGCGCTTTAACAGCCAGGAGACTGAACGGGACCGAAGCAGTATCGAGGACATTCCTAGGGTTTTAGAGAGGTTTTGGTTGTGATTGCTGTGGTTTGGGATTGGAGTAGGGTTTTGAGGAGAGAGAGAGGGATGGAGAGGGAGACGCCCGTGGGGGGAGGAAACAGAGAAGGAGAGAGAAGGGGCTGTTTGGGTGTTGGAATGGAATTTGTTCGGAACTTTCGAGGGGTTGTACGAGGGATGTTTGGACGTCGGTTCTTCTTTAGTTGTTTCTAGTTTAGTCAAGAAACTCTCTGTTTGGCTTCCGACTTGCATTGCCTTGATTTTTGTGTTTGTCCAAAATTCAAATTGTTTTCCAAAAACAAAATACACATTGTACACGTCATGCATGTTAGTCTACATTTTTTTGTGTAGGATTAGCTTGGATATGTATTAAAATGTGGCACTTGTATTTTTTTTAAGTGAAGATAAAAAAAATAGATTAGATATGAAGAAAACTAATCCCTACTAAGCCTATAAAAATGACAAGATTGCGAGGGATACGTTCTTTCTCTGACTAGTTCATCTTCTATTTTCACTTGGACAAAAAAATTGTGGAAAAACGCTTACAATCAATAAAGTTATATTTTCTCAAAATATTCTCCATGTAGTGTGACTGATCAAGAAAAAAACCATCACATTTTTTGAATTTTTCATTTCCAAAATAAAATTAGCTTCACTAAGATCCTTCATATCTAAGAATATTTTTTGTTTCATTAATCACAATAAATTTGAGCCAAAAATTAATAAATCATCAACATAGACGAGAATAATTACATGTAAATCATTTCACGATTTATAATATATGCACTTGTCACTCTCTTTACTTTTATAATCATTGTTAATCATGCATGAATCAAATTTTTACGCCACTGTTTACGTGTCTGCTTTAAACCATGAAGAGATTTAGTCAATTTACATGCTTAGTTCTCTTGGCTAGGTTCAACAAAACATTCGGGTTGGTTCATATAGATTTCTTCATTTAAATCTCCATTCAAAAATGAATAAAAGTAACAGCAATTAGCAATTTAATGGATGGTACTCTAATACCTGGAAAAAAAACAAAATATCATAGAAATATAGATCAATTTTTTGTTTAAAGCCTTTGCAACAAGTCTAGCTTTAAGTTTATCTACACTTCCATCTAGTTCTAGTTTCTTTCTAAGCACCCATTTACACCGTATATAGTTTTACAACCTGGTGGTAAATCTACCAGTTTCCAAGTATTATTGGAAATTAGTAATTCTATTTCATCATTAACACCTCGTTTCCAAAAAGCAAAAAATAGCATAAGGTGTGGTTAAAGCACCTTTCAAATTAAGTGAATTTTCCTCAACATTATAAACAAAATAATCTGGGTCAAAATCTTCTTGAATTCTAATTTTTTTACTCCTTGGTTCAATCTCAATATTTTCTTCATCCTTAAAATTAGGAGCAGAAGAATCAGGTTTATATAAATTATTTTGTTGCCCCCATTATTTTTATTTTTAGAAGGAAATTTTTCTTCGTCAAAGATAGCATCACATGATTCTATGTTCACATTATTTCAATATTAAGAAATCTTTAAGTTGTACTATTTAAAGCATATCCAGAAATAACAAAAGTAGTAGTTTAAGCCCCCAATTTAGGACTTTTTTATTAGAATTTTTTTCGACACTTTTATGAGGTTTTTTAGTGATTTTAGTTTTACTACAACTTTCACATTTTTCAAAGTCTTTTTTCATCATTGGAATTAAATATAAACTGCTCATGATTCATACATATTTGCTATTTACAATTTTATATAACATAAACATGCATGCCAAAAATTTAAAGAAGGAAGCGAATAACCTGAAGTAGAAGCTTTATTATCATTCTCAACATTTATCTTAAACAAACCATCACAAGCATAACCTTTGCACACAAATACACTCTTTTAAGTTATATTTTCGCCAAAGGTGAATTTGAATCACAATATTGTTAGCCCATTGTAAGGCTTAGTCTACTCTCCCACCCCCTTAATGTAGATAATATTGTTTGTTAAAAACAAATTGATAGTAGAAGCAAATCACTAGGTTAAGCTTAAAAAAGAGTAGTGATTTATTGTATCCTTACACATTTTAGGTTAAAACCTTAATTTTTTTTTAACAAACGATATTACGTAGTGGGGGTTTAAAAATGAAAAAGGAACTTGGTAGGTATATAATGATGCATGGAACAGAAACGAGCTTCACTGGAGGTGTCCCTAAGTTAGGACTTAATTAAGATCAAAGCTTCCATTATGAAAATGGATTACAGGAAACAAAGAGCATGATATATATTTGCTTAAAGTTGAAGGATTGAACACCATCCAAATTCAAACCCAAGTTTAGTCCAAGCAACAGCAGCAAGCATAATTTTCACCTACTAAATATGACAACCCTTTGCTTTGGGTCACGAGTAATATTCCTTGCACCAAATTTGTAAATTGTGTGTTTGTATTTTTCTTTTCAATGTTGGAAGAAATTTCGTATCTTCCTTTTTTTCGTTGATTGGAAAGAAAGAAAAAAGGAAATTATATCTCTAATTGAAAGTATGACCACACACTTTACTTTCCCTTTCATACACTCATGTTTCACCTTGTTCTTTTTTTATTTGATTTATTTAATCTGATGATTAAAAGTTTAATATAAAGGCATATAAGAGGACAAAAATGACATGTAAGTTGTGTATATGTTGATCTCACATTTATTAGATATGTAAATTATGAAGTAATTTTTACATACTTGTGACAATGATTTTAATTAGGCTCTCAATCTTGGATTATTTAAGCCATGCTGCTACCATGGGTTTGTTATAGAACATAGTTTGATCAATATCTAATTTGTTTCGTGGTCCCACTCTCAGATGATTGCCACCTCTCTCTCTCTCTCTCTCTCTCTCTCGCAATCAAGTTTTATAAGGCAACCAAACCTCAAATAGTGAACATGAAGATTACTCTTGCCTGATGCCTCAATGGGGTGACAGCTAGAAAGTTCCAAATAGTCGAGTAAATAACAAGTCACCATCCCTCCTCTCTCCAAATAGAAAAGAAAAACTATTATGCACTCGTCTCACGAAATTAGTTCACATATTTGCTATATTATCATGTGAATAGTATATAATTATGAATGTGAGATAATCGTTTTATACAACGGGTGCATGAAAGTTTTCATCCTCCACAAAGAAAATTCATGTATATCAGATGAGCATTTAAAATGAAAGACTCACATAAAATGAATTCACCGCTACGTGTTGTCTCTAAATTTATATATACATGATAATAGATTATTAGACAAGGGCATCGCGTTTGCACTGAACTTGTTCCATGTCAGTTACTCTCGTATTTAAGAGTCCTCACTATGTATATATACACACTTGTTAGAAAAGTTTTTTGAAGCAGACTTGAATATAGTTGACTAAAACAATGTGTTTCTACCACCTTATCAGAGTTTGAAACTTCGCCCAATAATTTATATTACATTAATTAAAATGTCACAACCTAAAATTTCTTTAAGCCTAGACTACTATATATAACTCTCCATATTCCATGACTTCCACATATATATATATATAGAATATATACCACCTTTGGCAAGACGACTCCAACAATCGAAAGTTCAAACTAATCTCTCCACCACCCCATATATCTTTCTCAATTTTCCAAAGACCTGCCTTTTTATACCTCTTTAGCAATTAAAACTAGCTAAAGAGAAAATGGATGATCGAAACCAACAAACCTTCACAAATTACTACTACAACTCCATAGACAATCAGCTCCTGAAAAAAATTGCCAAGTTTTTGCTTTCAGCTTTTGTGTTTTCATTCTGCTTTTCCCGCTCATACATGCTCTCATTCCTCCATTCCTTCAACTTCTACTTCTCAACATTCCCTTACCAACTTTTCACTCACGCCATTAACAAGAACTTCATATTCTTCATATGCAACTTGCTCTTCGTTGTCCTTGCAAAACACTCGGGCTTAACCCAGCCTCCGTCGACCTGGTCTTATACTAGCAATGACGAAACGAGCTTCAAGAATACAGAAGGTGGTTCGGATTTCGGTTCCCCAATTTTAGAGACAGAAGAGCCAGTTTTGCCAAAGGATAATACAAAAACGGGAAAGATGGACTCACTAGAAAATGTTGCTGGAGAAGAAGAACATGAAAGTGAGCCCTTGATCAACCAAGTGGAAAAACATGCAGAGAAGGAGGTTGTTGAAGAACATGAAGAACAAAAAGAACAAGAACAAGAAAGCATGTTGTTAGTTTCAGAAGAAGAAGAAGAAGAAGAAGACGATGAGGATGATGATGGAAAACTTGCCGAGGAAGATGAAGATGTAACCGGAAGGTTTGGTAATGGTACTGAAGAATTGAACAAGAAATTTGAAGACTTCATTAATAGAATGAGGGAAGAATTAAGGATTGAAGCACAGAGACAACTAATTATGGTTTAAGGATGTTTTAAATTATGTTGCGTGAAATGGTTTTATTCGCTACATTATTAGTTGTGTAAATTTATGTATTATTAGCATAGCCTTAATGTTTTTTTTTCCTTAATCTTTTACTTAATTTGTCTGGGAGTTGCCTTTGGCTTCGTTTGTAATGAATCTGAATCGTTTACATAATTAGTTGTGTAACCTTATGAACTTAATTTTGATGTAGTAAATCTGTTCTTTTGTTTAAAATAGAAAGTAATAAGGAGAGGACGAGGAATCAAAGACAAAAACTTGAGCGATGAATGCTCTTAACCGATGTGATGAAATTGGTGATGGTTTCCTATATTGAGTGGAGTTACTTTCTTTATTTCCAACTAGTTTTTGATAGAATCTTAACTTTTTTTTATTGTATCAAATAAAATTATCCGTGTCAAGCACAATGATGCATGTGCTCTCATGTCATTAAAATATGAGTTCTCCATGCATTAGACTTAAAACGACTGCTTCCAGCTTTTTGGAACATTAGATACATGGACAATTAACTAAACTTGTCTAGTACCGAGGTATTTAAAGTTATGATATCAGACGGCTCATTTGTGGTTGACCCCATTGACTTAAAATCTTTCTATTAGGTGCAAACTGACAAATTATGTAATTAACTTCTTAGAGATAGGGAAATTATTTTCGCACCCCATATTCTCCTCTTGCACTCTTTTCTTATTTTTAGTCTTTCTTGTTTTTAGTCGTAGACTTAAAATTGAATAAGCTAAAGGAGAATTCATGGACAAAAATAAGGGCACCAAGGGGTTCAAGGATGTTCTTATTGAGAGTCACACCAAGTTAGGGCTGGTTTGGTATTGTTGTGCTTTGAAAAAATACTAATTCTGCTGTGCTGTGAGAATAAACGGCTGTGAAATAAAGCAGCTGAGTGTTTGGTAAACTTTTTTGTAAAAGTACTTTTGAAAAAAAAAATAGTATTATAGTGTTTGGTAAACTTTTATGTAAAACAGATGTGAAAAAAAACCGATTTTTCAAAGCTGGGTTTTGCAGCTTCTTGTTTTTGGCTTTTTTTCACCAAAAACTGTGAAAAAAAACTGAAGCTGAATGTTTACCAAACACAAAAACAGCTCCCAGCTTTTTTTGATACCAGCTTTTTTCAGAATCACCTCAGTACCAAACCAGGTCTTAGTCATTGATTCCATCATGAGCAAGTGCAATACTCTCTGGAGACTTCATGCCATCCTTGAAGACATTCTCTAGGTTGCAAATGATTTTACTTCAGTTTCATGGAACCATGTCTATCCAAAAGCTAATGTTCTTAAGAACGCCGTTATTAGTGTAGGCCACAAAATCCAAGTAATTCTTAGGCCTGTCAATTTATTTTACAACCCATTAATTCGGCACAAAACGATATGAAGATAAAAAAGATTTCGGGTCACTCGTTAGCTTAACGGATCAGATCGTTATTGCGTCACCCGTTAAGATAATGGGTCTGACATGACACAATTTGTTAAGATAACGAGTATGACACAAAAACGACATAAATACGATGAACACAACCCGTTTGCCAAGTAATTCTTTGCATCTTGAAATAATTGGATTCTGCCATTTAATCACCCTTATTTTCCCAAATGGAACATTAGTGGAAAGGTAAAATTAGCACAGAAAGGCAGTACTAAAGTGGCCAAAAAGAAATAGAATAACAAATAGAATTTTGGAATATTATAGCCTATATAGGTAACCCTTGCCGTAAAGAAATTATGCTGCAAGATACTCCTACCCTTTTTCAGTGTTATCCTATATACTCAGAAACATGGAAGAGAATTCCAGAAACAGAAGAGTTCATTACACGTGCTATTTATTCATGCAGTCAAAAAAAATAAATCATCAAAATACAAGATTCACTTCCCCAGAATGAGTAATCCATTTCAGAACTGTAATCATCTTGCAGCAACTATGTGGACAAAACGAAGACTAACACGTCATGGCCTACGGACAAAATATTTCGTGTGAGTCATTCATCTGACGAGAAAGATAAAGTAAAAAAAAAATAAAAATACAACCGAAGATATGCGAGTATTTTAATGGCCAGAAGATGACTCACCTACATTCCTTGTCAGTTATCAGGGAGTGAAAGCAATAACATATTCCCCATGTTTCGATCATCCGATTTCTTGACATCCCAAATAACATTATCGGTTTTAATTTTCTTACGTGTCAAAAACTCAAATGACAGAAATTTTGTTTTAATTTTTGAAAGGGACTGAATCTGTCTCTTACGAGTGTTGTATGTATTGGTACACAGGTGGATGATGAATCCTTAAGGTCTTTACACTTGTGTGGTTGGAAACTTTGAGCTTTCATTTTCACCCCTTACCTGAGAATATTTACACCACAAAACATGTAGGTTCTCCATAAATGATAAATGTGTCCTTCCCTCCTTCCTTCAAATTGAAGTTAATTTCAAATTGATTTGACCTGTTGGATTCTCATATTCTATACGCCACTCAATGAAGAGACCCCTCTAGGATTTGGTGGGTGGGGGCTAATGATGGATATATACCGGAATAAGTGAATTCCAATATTCACCCGAGATTGCTTCATTTGTTTCTAAACAAAAACAAAATATACATATTTCATTACTCTTGATTCCCAAGCACAAATAATGACATTAGGTTTGAGTAAGGAACAAGTGTTTGTGCCGGATTATTGATTTTTGAAGAATATTATAGTCAGTCGTTTACGTGCATATGAATGCATGAATTGCAACTATTGATGATAGGAGAAAAACAATAACATGCGCGTAAATGATTGACTACAGCATTCTTCAAAGAACAATAACATACACTTGAATAAATTGAGAATAAATTCATTTACGACAACTGAAATTGTGTCATATCAATTCAGTTTGCACAACTTGCTACTGGATTCATTAAAGATTGATTTGCCCTAAAAAAATCTGAACCATCCACCTAGATCCAGTACTGCAATGATATACTGACTGTAGTATCAAATAGCTAGCTAGTGAAACTGATGTGTAACTAATCGACAATTCAATGTTGTTGAATGCAGTGATGTATACTTGCACATAAATTTGCTCCACAAATTACAATCTTCTCAAGTTGCAAATCCCATTACACCAAACCTCAAAAGAGTTTGGAGATTCAGTAGATGAATCATTTACTTGTAAGTATCTAATTGTCGTGTCGGCAAATAATGATTAACTAAGAGAATTGTTATTGGTACTCTAAAAATCTCATTCTACACCCCAAACTTTCTATATTTGAAAAGAAAAATACACTTGTGAGAAATGTAGAATGAGATTTTTAAAGTGTCAATAACACTTCTTTTAACTAATATGTACTACAATAATACACAGCATTGCTAGCTGCCGACTAAGTCCCAAGTTATTTTCGATGGGTATATTATGATTTAACTCTTTAGTAACAAATAATGTGCTTAGAGCGATCTTAAGTTTGAATATATGAAATTTTGTCACATTATTTGAAATTTAATAATGATTGACGCAAATTTGAAAGAGCATATTAGCAGAGTGATTTTCATTGAAAATAGTGAGCATGCGGTGAATAATGCATTTTTAGTAGGTGTATATGTTTTGATCATGTTATCATAATATTACTCAATTAAAAATCTACGCTTATGGTGTATCAGAATTCATTTTAAGAGTGATTACTCATAAATTTTTTTACCCGTAACCTCAGTTGTGTCACAAATCATTGCATTCTTTTGCTAATACAATATCCACACCTAATTTCTTTAACATTTAAACCAAAATTCTTTAATCATGAAATTATAAGGGGAGAAAAAAATTAATTCAGAATTTACATGATATAATTATCAGGAAATTAATTAGATACTGAATAAACAATAAGCGCTCTAGCAACCCCACACTTGATGCAGCACCCTACATGATACAACACTTCTATTTCTTATCCGTTGGTTTTCCTATTGTCTGTGCAACATTGGCTGCTGGTGGCGGTGGTGGTGGCGCCTGATTTGGTGGTGCCGGTGTTTTTGGCTACTGTGGTGGCACTGATTGTGATTGTAATTGTACTGGCGCCGGTGGCTGAGACTGTTGTGGTACCGATGACGATGACGAAGGCGGTGGCAATTGCGGTGGTGGCTGCGGCAGGGTTGGCAATGTCATCATTATGAGAGGACTGGGATCATTCCAGTGGTAGTCATACCCTCCATACGGCGGATAGTGATAAGGTGGGGGTGGCACCACCCCATAAGGGTTATATCCATATCCAGCT
The DNA here is from genome assembly GCF_963583255.1 of Pyrus communis. Taxonomy (NCBI): domain Eukaryota; kingdom Viridiplantae; phylum Streptophyta; class Magnoliopsida; order Rosales; family Rosaceae; genus Pyrus; species Pyrus communis. The sequence continues at coordinate 10,204,934 of NC_084810.1, forward strand.
CCAAAATAATCGTAGCCCCCACCCCAATCGTCCTTGACGTCACCATCGAACGTAACACTTTTTACTTCTGCATGTTTTCCTGACCCTTCCAACACCATTAAAAGTGTACTTGGAATTACTTTCCTTGAAATTTTTACCGTTCCTCCCTCTGCATCTATGTTAATTTTATACACACCTAAATTTCACAAAGACATAGTAAAATAAATGAAATAAATAAAAGGTATGCAGTAGGAATATTATATTTTCTTTTCTAAAAAAACAAAGAGGCAAAACATTGGAAAATATATACCATAAATATTCTGCAAGACATCATAGATCTTGTTCCTGCATGCCTCGCAATTGATATTTACTTTCAGAACACAACTCTGCAAAACAATGAAATTCATATCAAGTTAAACCAAGTGATATGCTAAGATAAAATAAAAAATCACAATTAAAAACAAATGAAGATAACATATATATGCGAATTAGTTAGTTCAAACTTCCATTCCATAAATTAAAGTAACTTAAAATATCGTCTTGTTAACAAAAATTACGAAGATATAGTATTGAGAGTATTATATTCTTACCATTTGTGCAACAGAAGAATTCATCCGAGCTTCTGATAAAATTTCTTGGTAGCTCTTCTGGATGGTGTTTTCTTGCACTGACAGTGTGACTTATTTTTGTCTCGTTTATATACATTATTTTTTAAAAGATAATTACTTATGAATTTACATATTTTATAGTTGTATTTTGGCTGTTACATTCCGGATCAATTTCATAAAAATCTCTCATCCCGAATATTCCATGTAATTTTGATCCGAACGGGAAATATTATTTCCAGTTGTGAAATTACTGTTTCTAAAATTTCACCTCTGGAAAAAGTAAAAGCTTGCAGAAGAGGTAAAAAAAACACACGTGATATTGGATGGCTGCCTAATACAGTCACGTAATTTTAATATTCGAAATTTGCTTCTTAATTCGGATTGAGAGATTTAAGTGTGAATGTTGGCGTACAGTTGTCATGGTACATTCGTCACAAATTACAAAAGTCAATTTTTGTATAAATCAAGTCAAATTAACTAAGAAGAAAAATATTAACATAAAGAATAAAAAGAGTAATTTAATTTAGAATTTTTATCACAAATAATTTTTAAAACTAACTTGTTCTATCAATATGATAATTGAAATTGAAAATCAATTAATATAGTCTCTACAAATAGACATTGTAAATCGGTCATTTCGTCATAATTTCGTTAAAAATTCTGTTATGTGCTGATGTGACATGTAATTGGATCTTATAAGTTCAATTAAATATTATCATGTAGATTAAAATATTAAAATAATAAAAAATATATTTTATTTTTGAATAATTAAAAACTAAAATAAATGATTTGGGAATTCTACGGAGCTCGACTGCCTCGACAACAATGGCAGCAAAATTCGGTTCCTTCAATTACAATTTCCAGGAGAAGAGAAAGCGGTTACTCTTCGTCCAGAAGGGCTGCTCCTACTCCGAGCTGGGTGGCTTCCTCCACACCGAGGAGCAAGACCCGTCGTCGGGATTTCCCCGCTGCTGCACTTTCCGATCAGTCTCCGACCGAATCGTCGTATGGTGTCGAACAGTCTTTATGTCTCTGTCATCTCTCTCTCAGCTTAGTTTTCATACCCATCGGTTCCCGGTTCATTGGTAACTATTCAATCTTTGTTCACATCGGTCGCAGAAGAAATTTCGTTTCTTTACGTACCCTCCTATGAGAATCATGAATTCCAGCTCAGCTTCATCCCCGCTGCTCAAGACAACAGAGGGTGAAGAGTTTGTAAGTTTAGTAAAGAGAATGTTTAAAAAGAGTAAATATCATGGATAACCTTTCAATGGAATTGGAATCGGGCCGCTGGCTCTTTTTCCTGTCTGGAAGTGGAAGAGTTCCAAGATCATCAATTTTTTTTTTTTAGTTTTTAATTATTCAAAAATAATTTTATTTTTAATTATTTAAATATTTTTAATCCACGTGGCAATATTTAAACAGAATTGTGACGAAAGGAGCACATTAATTTGCAATATCTATTTTTAAGGACTACATTGATTGATTTTCAATTTCAATGACCATCTTGATGAGGTGAATCAATTTCAAGGACCATTTGTGATAAAAACCCTTTAATTTATTCTTTTTTTTTAGCACAACGATATATTTTAGACTAAGAAAAATGGAGAGTTCAACTAGCTCACATAATAGGCAACCTAATTTGGTATCGAATTCGCCATTCCCAAGATTTGAACCTAAGACCTTCTTATTTTTAAGTGAAGAGGAATATCACTTGCCAAAAAATAGTATCATTGGCCATTTTTTAATGTCGCACACTAAATAAGAAGACCTAGGTGTAGTCAGATTAATTAAAGCAATATGCTCTTTTAGTACATAAGCTAAAATCCTAATTCTAATTTATTTTATACATATGGCTGGAAACTTTCTTGGAATCAATTTATTGATCCACGTTTCAAGAGAGTTTCTCTCATGTAAACAATATAAACAATGCGTGTAAAAATAATAATGATATTCCTACCACTTAAATATACTTTAGTTTTATATCATCTTATGTGACAATTTATGAACATAGAATTGTAGTAAATTTCTATGGTGAGAATATAATTATTATTATTTTTATTTCGAGTGATGGTGGTTTAGCCAAACCTAAAACCTTAAATACTGTTAATGTAGAGAGAGATTGAGAAATGATTAAGGTTTCAAGAACTAGAGAGGGGGAGAGAGAGAGAAGAGGATTTAGAGAGATGAATTGCAGAATCTGTTATATTGATTTCTTACTCAAGAAGTTATTACAATGATGTATATATAGAGAGAGCAATGTCTCTAACTAACTAACTAACTAACTAAGGTTTACAATACTATATTCTAACATCCCCCCTCAAACTCAAGATTGGGGCACCCAATCATGAGGTTGAAGCAGTCAGATTGTCAAAGAACATTAGTGCAGTATTCCTTACAATTGGAGAGTGAGGTTGATGCTATATCATGTGTACCATAATAGCCAAATCAACAGACCTGGTGCCGCCACCCTTATCACAAATGCCCATATGGTATCCTACTTGAATATCAAATATACCTCCAACATTGCATAAGCGAAATACATAAGATCCTCTGAACTCATGTGCATCAATTTGAATAGATTTCTCCCATATGGCCAAAACAACAAGTTGAACCAAAAACGAGTCTAAAAATAGTTTTGCATTGTACTTTCCCTGTAACAGGTCTGCAAGAACCTGAGCAAACTGATGTAACAGATGGAGCCTAGTCGAAAAATGCAGTATAGACAGTCCTTGCACTTCTAGTAACTGGGTTGATTCACAAGATGTTGGTAATTTAGTTGATCCGCTAGTTTGTGAACTTTCTGCACCAACAGAACTAGCTGGCTGCTCCTCGGTTTTCATTATAATTGGTTTATCACAATCGTTCTGCTTTGGAGCACTGATAGAAGCTCCTGTTGTGGAATTAAGTGGCAGGGAAGATTCAAGGTAATGAGAGAAAGAATTGACCATAACAGAGTCATTCTTAATTGACTCCATTGAATCAGACACTTGAAGCTGATCGTGCAAGTTTGGATCTTGTGTGATAGATGAGTTGGTAGTTTGAGTAGAACAATGGGCAGCAAGATGATCCTTATGTGAACAAATTTGACATGTAGTAATTTCAGGTGGCAGGGAACTAGGATATAGAGATGAAGGTGAGCCAAGAATTCCATTATAACTATCAACATTATTACCATAGCTTGACTGGCATGAACTAAAATTGGATTGAGCATAATAACCACCATTGAAGCCAACATGAAATTGAGAGCTAAAGAGAGGAAAGAAAGAACCTTTTGTCTCACATTCAACAAGAACACAATCCACAATGGCTTCCTTAGCGAGCAATTGTGCACGAAAATCCTTTAGTGAAATGATACTCTCACGCCCTCTGAGTACACATTTAAATGTGTTGTATTTTGGAGGGAGTCCATTCAATGCAATGATCACAAAGTCTTCATCAGCAAAAATGACACCAAGAATAGAAAGTCCATCCCTTGCTTCTTTAATTCTTTGAAGATACTGGGAAATTGAATTTGATCCCTTCTTAATGGTGTAAAGATCAGTTTGTAATTTGATTATACTAGTTTTTGTACTTGGTAAGAAAAACTGGTTTTGAAGACGAACCCACATCTCTTGAGAACTCTTGCTACCAATCACATAGGAAATAGCGGATGAAGAAAGTGTTGCAGTAAGTAACAACATCAAGGAATGATCATGCATTTTCCAGACTTTGTACTCATCAGTTTCAGTTCTAGAAGATGAAGTACCAGATGTTACCTCTGAATCTCTTGAAGAACTAGAAGAAAACTGAGCAGGACAGAGATTTGATCCGTCAACGAACCCGATAATTCCATGGACTTCAAGCATCAACTGCATCTGAAAATGCCATTGTAGATAGTTGGTCTCATCCAGTTTCGTAGTAACAGACATGGAAACAGATGAAATCAATCCAGTGATTGGTGATTGCAAGATTTGAAGTTGATTCGCAGTTACCATTTCGGAAAAATTGTAGAGAAATCTGTCTGAGGAAAAGACTCAAACACTTGGTGTGCACAACCTTTTAGAGCGAAGAATGAAGAACTGGGTAATCTTGATATACCCACAAGACAGAAGAAGAAAGAATTTCATGTAGCATAAGCAAAAGAAAGGATCAAAGAAGCTGATCAAGCTTTAATGGCTCTGATACCATGTTAATGTAGAGAGAGATTGAGAAATGATTAAGGTTTCAAGAACTAGAGAGGGGGAGAGAGAGAGAGAAGAGGATTTAGAGAGATGAATTGCAGAATCTGTTATATTGATTTCTTACTCAAGAAGTTATTACAATGATGTATATATAGAGAGAGCAATGTCTCTAACTAACTAACTAAGATTTACAATATTATATTCTAACAAATACAACGTATTAGTTTACCTAAAACCATTGGAGTTTCAACACATTGGTACTCACAAGGTTCATCACATTTCACCAAATTAAACACAATGCCTTGCAATCTGTCCAAAATCCTGTTTCTGCAGGATCACGTCCAAAAGCCGAAGTAGGATTTTAGCCCCGCCAAGAACAGGGACTCCGGGTGCAGTTAAATGACGTTTATAAAGAAGAACTAGTTACGAGTCAGTTTCCAGGGATGTAGAACTATCAGATGCTGCTATTTGAAGTAAAAAGGTAAAAGCGATAACGCACCATAATCATAAAGGAATTACATCGCTAATTATTGAGGCATTCGAGTTTTGTGTTTTCGGATCATTGTTTGTTCACTTAACAATGTTTTGAAATGCAACTGCTGATTATGCTCTGCAGAAATAATCCTCACATTTCTTTTACCCTACAAGCTAAGCAATACAAGCTTAGATGGTGTTAGATGTGGACTCCACCTTGAATTTTAGATGGTATGTACACCTCCGACAAAAAGTTAATTTCGTGCACAGACAACGCTTCTAATTCAAACTTCACTCCTCTTTCCAGCATCAACTGTAGCTCCAATCTATCGTCAGAAAAGAGTAAACCTATCGAATGTTGTTTAATCCACTCGTACAAAGATGAAACAAGAAAGACAACAGAGTCTTACCTCCACTGTGGTGCTTCTCTTTGTAAGTAGCATCGAAGTAGCATTGCCTCCGTTTTCCTCCTGTCTGACATGATTATAAGGAACCTCGGGAAGGTTGCAAACAAAAGAATGCCAATGTAAAGCGCCATATCTCTCACCTTCTGCTGTCAAAGGAAGGAGGCACCGTTGTGGAAGACTATACTTCTCTGAGTCCGAAGGGAAGGCTCCAAGCCAGAGTACCTTGGGGACGCGTAGAAATTTTGCATCATAGGCCATTTGCTTACATAACAATGGGAGTGCGTTAATTTGATATAACTTGAGCTTCATTACAATGTACAAGTAGTCTACAAAACAATTGACTTATTCAGTTCTTAATCTTCAATATGTGCAGTGCTCCTAGGTAGTTCACATGCTGGTCAACTTTGCAAAATGTAGATAACCATTTAATGGATTGATTAGAAAGCCTAACCATAGAACCAAACCGATATATGGAGAGGATGTCAAAACCGTATGGATCACAATCTACCAAGCAATAGATAGGGAGATGCAAAGTATCCACCAGGAGCCCCAAAAACCTAGCAAACATGATGGAAATTAATAAGAACTAAATAGACAAAAGGGAAATGAACGTGCAAACAGCATATAAGGAAAGGCACTCCCTATATGAAGTTTGAAGGGGACTCTTCACCTTCTTGTGGGAATATCAGGATAGCCACGTCCCTGTGAAGAAAGACACCCATAAAAAAAAAGTTTAATAAAAGCTGTTGCAAGAACCAGAGAGAGTTAATATGGACAAAGCAAAAGGTGTAGGCTTACTGTGATAATGATACAATGGTTTTTGTTGCAAAACTGGTCATCTGCCAATCGTTGAAAAACTGTACAAGATATATAAATGATGGTTTGTTGATAGAAGCACACATCACAATCCAGCTCTATCATGCTGAAGCGTCAGGGTTGTTATAAAAAAGAGTATACCTGATTCTTTCTCCACAACAAGTATGCACCGAGCTACACTGACAATATCTGCATGTTAGAATTAAAGGTTTGAGTTTTTTTCTTTAGACACTTAGGGTTGATCTATAAGAATTAGCAATGCATTTGTAAACTTCACATTATCAAAATTGGATAACGTTGTTTCCAAACACAGAAAATTTTAAATATTCTCTCTTAACCATCTGGATACCTTTGACCTCTTCAACATGAATAGGGACAGGGAAGGCCTGTATGTGAACCAGATGCAAAGTTTTAAGTTCAGACACAGTAAGGTGACGATGAAGAAGATATCATAAAATAATATCACAAAAATCAAATTAGATCCATTCTTACTGTGTTTGGCCTGTTTATGCAATCAAATACGTTTCCAGCTTCTGAAAACCTTAACCAGCCCATTACCAACCTATAAAGCATGTCAATTAACATTCTGACTTGACAATACGTGAATTGTGATCATTGTTATCAACGCAATGAAAAATCTGATCCTACCACAGGGAGGAAGTTGATCAACTCCAGATTAACAAAATATTCTAATAAACCAGAAATGCACACATTTAAATGTGAATAATTATTGGCATTGGTCATTTTCATACAAAATCAAACAGGAAAGCACATCATTATCTTCTTTCTTAGAAAATCCGACGAAAATTTTCATACGTACCCCTTTCCTACAGACACCTGTCAAAAGGAGGGAACATGAAATAAATAACACAAACTGTGAGCAGCTTATCAAGTTATTAGAAGCTCATGTGGTAATTCAAATAGCTTAGATAATGCCACTATACTAATCATACATAACAGGCTCCAGTACCCCTAATATAAATAAAATAGCAATGAAATTAAATGAGGAAAATATCGGAGTACCCACCACATTCAAATTGTGGCGACTACACTGCAGAAGGATACATATGTCATTGATTGCACGGTCTACTACTGACTGATCTGCATTGTACATTAAGCAGAAAATATTAGTACTTACATGGAGAGAGCGTGGAAATAACGCATCAAGAACTCAAATTATTAAAGATCAAGTCCAAACAGAAATGCTGTGTTCTACATAACATCTTTAGCACAAAGAATTAGGCCTCGATTTTGCTGCTCATGATGATAAGTCAAATGTACAATTTGCAAAGAATTCCGTTTATCATAATCCAAGTTCGAGGTCTCATAACGAACTACATCATATAAATTATATAGTAAGGATTATTCTTCAACACTGGAAATCAAAATATAACTCAGATCACCTGAAAATATAGAAGGATGCATGTAAAAGATATCCCTCTTAGACCCGTGTCTGTTTTCTTGCAGAAGTTGCTGAACAATCAATAGAACCTTGAGCAAAACATCTGACACAGATTCGGAGAACTAGGTAATCAATCAATAACAAACGTAAATCTCTTACACATTTCCGACAGCGTTACATATTTATGAAGTTGAAAGTCTAACAACTTAACATGCTTTGCTAGACCAAGGCCTAGATTCGAGTCCCGCAGCCAGCAATCCCTCTTGCTGGGCGATCTGTGAAAACCAAAAAAGGGGCTAAGACCCCCTCTGTAAGTCCTTGAAGAGGCTTGTGGTATGCACTGGCTCTGGATGGGTAGCCTCCCTTCCCCGTAAACTTAAGAAAAACATAACATGCACGACTCTATGGCGTACCACTTCTCTGATAAATTTGTTTGTTCATTCTTGATAACAAATAACAAAATGCGTTTCGAGGTGAAAAATAATATTCCATAGCAAAGCACAACGTATCCTACCTAATCTACGCACATGGCTTGCCCTTCGAAGCGTGAGAATCTCCTGCCATTTTGGTGAATCGAAGCTACAATAGCTGCGATAACAATTTTGATAGCTAATCAAACAAAAACGTAGCAATAACGTATCAATGAGTACTGAAGCATAATGTTAACAACTCTGTGTTGCTTGTTTGGTTGCTGAGAAAATAGATGAAAATCTAAACTATCAATCAAAATCGAGAGAGTAAGCTAAGGATCTAACCAATTTGAATCGGGATTCGTGCAGTAATTTCTGAAGCGATCGATGATAATCTCCGGAGACCGTTCATTGCTAAGATCTTCAACCATAGCTCGAGTAAATTCTGGGCACCCAAATAAATTCCCAAAAAATTGGAAATGGATAATTAGAAATTAGCGTCTACTCGAAACAACTGAATTCCGAATTTAAAATCTTGATATGATTGGGAAACCTCAAATCTAACCTCTGACTTTTCTTAGCAGATCGCACGGCCGCGGCTGTGAGCTCCATCTCCAGTGCTTTCCCTCCATAATGCTTTGCGTTGTGTTGATGGAAATTTTTGAAAAATAATTTTGGGATTGGACTTATTTATATGGTTTCTATTGGGCCGGGTCAGTCAAGTTCGCTTGGGAGGAGGCGTGCACAGTGTTTTATGAACTTGGGCCTTGCTGGATCAAACCGATAACTTTAATGCGACAATCACACCGTCATGTGATGGTGTTTATTTAATTATTAAATTGCATCACAGGTAGTACTCTCATGCATCAGTCAGTTTGTCGAGAAATTCTTCAATTCGGGGTTTCGGACCACTTCAACAGTACGGAAAAAACACAAAAATCCAATCCTACTTTCTGGTCCCATCATCATCTCTTGGCCCGTAATCCAAGTGTCACACAAAAGAACCTCTCATGTTTGTCACACTTAAAATTTTTCTCTAAAATTATCTGTAACATCTGGCGTTGGATACAAATCTTATCTTTTTATACACGTAATATTCATGGTTGTGGTGATCAGTAGTTGTCCAAATTTTATTGGTTGTAGGGTGCATATCTAACAATATCTCGCTTTTGTACCAACCCAACTAGATACCCGTTCTATCTCCGTGTTATTTACATCTTTTTAACTTTAAGACGTTGACATCACTTAAAATGATGGGACAAACTAAAGTTGAAAAACAAAACAAGTATTTACCTGTTATAAACTTCTTATTTAAGTGTGATTGTGTAAATCCTAGATTTGATTTGATTATAGTTATTCTTTCTTATATGGAGAAGAATGATTTCTTTTGTCTTATTACTATAAATAAAGACACTGTGTAGGAGGAATAATACATTCCACTACACAATCCTACAAACACATCTCTCTCTATGTTCTCTTTGTGTCGCTGGCCCCCTTCCCCTATTAGTTAAATATAAGCCACAACACGTTATCAGCACGCTCCTACCGTTGCGCTTAGGAATCTAATGCGGAAGCTTTCTGCATCAAACCAGTTCACCAATATCATCTGCAATCAGGTTCTTCCAAAACAACGGTTTTTATCTCGATATTTTTGCAGCCCTAATAGCATGAACATTTACCATAATGCATGACCTAACTTTACTTTTTTCGAATTGTAGATTCTACATAAATTGTGTATGCATTATATCCATAATTGTTGAATTATGTGAATTTGATATTGCCATGAATTGCATCAAATATCTGCTTATGCATCAAATTATTTTATGAATATGCATTGAATTATTCTAGAATTGCCAAAAAAAAAAAGAATGATGATAAAGTTTTTTTTTAGGGTTTCGTTGAAAACCCATCCATGTCGATGAGCTTCTTTTCCCCTGAGTTGAGAACCCAAACCTGGAGCCACTACTCTAGGCCTAAGCCCTAACCCGACACCTAGATGGCGTTACTTCCCTTGAACCGTCGAGTAGCATGGCAAGCAGCCATGCATAGCCATCTCCGGCTACCTCCCCGTTGACCTGCAGTCGTCACCGATGAGTCTTTGCCTGAAATTTGATGTTTTTCTTTGAAATTCAAACCGCAAATTTCTAGGGTTTTACAACGTTGAAAGTTTCACTCTCCGTTCAATTTTATGGGTTGTCATTGTACCCATGACTTTCACTGTGATTTTTGCACCATAACACGATCAGCTGAAACGGTGGCGCCAGTCTTCTTCTCTGACGAGTTCAACTAGCTTGAGCTGGGGTGTCTAGATCAAAAACCTAAGCCCATTTGGGCTTGGCTTATTTCTCGGCAAAGTTTCAGCCCTTTGGGCTTTGACATTTCTCTCGGCTTGCATCACAGAGCCCAATTGGGCCTCTATTGGACTCAGCCTACGACACCAGCCCATGGCTTTGGTGTCCCCGTGTCCCCACTGCCGCAGAACCAAACCCCTGAAGCGTTCTCCAAGTTCCCTGCACCCAATTGCATCAGATCCCAGCTCGTAGCTGGTGATTCGGTACACCTAGCCTGTGATATACTTGATCGCGCCCCCCTTGGGAACACATATGCTACAAAGCAGTGGATCTGTGCCTATCTATCTCAGGCCTGTAGCCCAGCCCAATTTTGCGTTTGGGCCGCACGTTCAAACTATTCAACCTACCCGTGGGCTTTAGCCCATTACTTTGGGCCTCGAGATTTAATTGCCTATTTTTAGGCACGTTGGGTTATATATATATATATATATATATATATATATATATATTTTTTTTTTTTTTTTTACCCACACTTTAAATTTGGCCTGAAGTCCAAATAATTAATTCAATTATAATTATAGACCTGAAGTTCTATTTGCATATTTTTATTGTTGCATATTTCTGTATATATATTTGTGTCTGTCTGCAGGAACATATGAACCTGAAGTTCATAATAGAAACATGCCTAGTTTGAAAACCTGAAGTTTTCCTTAAAAACATCACCCATGAAAACCCAAAGTTTTTTTCATGTAAATTTAAAAGAATGCATGTCTATTAGAACCTGAATGTTCTACTCCTATGTGAATGTGAATGGATTGATATTCTTCTCCATTACACTAATCACTTATTGTCCATTTATTTTGTGATAGGAACATGTCGAATTTGAACAAACTCGACTTTACCGCTTTAGAGGTATTTGGAAGGAACTACCTCAAGTGGGTCCAAGATGTGAAGCTCCGCCTCACTGCAAAGAATTTGTGCCTCACCATTAAAGATGAGATGGACAATCCAGTTAGCGAAGTTAAGAAAGCCACTACCATGATCTTCATTCAAAGACATATTCATAATGCATTACAAACTTAGTACCTTGTTAAGGAGGATCCACTAACACTCTGGGTTCTTTTGGCTTATCGTTTTGATCACCAAAAGGACATTTTCTTGCCTGAAGCAAGACATGACTGGCAGCATTTGCACTTCCAAGACTTTAAGTCTGTGAATGAATATAATTCTAAAGTTTGTCAGATCCGATCACTTCTCAAGTTCTGTAACGAGACCTTGACTGAAGATGATCTCCTGAAGAAGACCTATTTGACATTCTCGGCTACTAATATTGTCCTACAACAACAATGTAGAGCTTAGGCGTTCACTAAGTTTTCAAATTTTATCTTTGTTTTACTTCTCGCTGAAAAGCAGAATCAGCTATTGATGAAAAATCATCAAGCTAGACCTATTGGGGCGACTACTGTGCCTAAAGCACATTGTAGCACAAACAAACGCCCAAAACGTCAACATAGGCGTGGTAGGGTAGGCTAGAAGCCACTCTATCAAGGTCAATAAAGTCAAGGCCTATCCAAGGGAATAAACCAAGCCCGAAGCGCCATAACCTTGCCCCCAAGGCCCCAAACTTCAAGAATAAGGGCAAAACACCTGAAACCATGGATGCGGACATGTGCTATCGCCGTGGTTCAAAAGACCATTGGTCCCGTGTTTGTAGTACTCCCCAGAATGTTGTAGCTGAATATCATTCTCATCATAAGAGGTTTGAATCAAACTTTATGCAAGTGGATGATCCGCAGAGTACCAAGATGGAGGTTTCTGAATTTCAAGAGGTTGTTACCCCTATGGAAGATTAGAATCTTAGACATAAACTATTTTGTCTAGTTGAAATTTAGACATTGGGGCCGAATTCCACCTAGTGGCCAAACCCCCCTTGTTTTTGGTTAAATTTTGAACAATTTTCCTTTATGTTTGGATTATTTGTGGTGATTTGTTTTTGGATATTAAGTTTTTCATTAATTACCATCCTTGAATACTTAAAATTATTTTGAATGGATATTTATTTTTAGAACTTTTATGCATGTGACCGATTCAAATTAATTTTCATTCTAGGTATGACTAGTGATGAAGTTAGTTGTCTAGCAGATAGTGAAACCATGCGTACTATTTTGCGTGAACACATCTATTTTACTAACTTCATACCTAAGAATGCACCTCTGACAACCTTCTGAGTCCCATCCAACCTGATTGAAGGATACGGTAAGGCACATATAATGTTGTCCAATGGTAGAATTTTAACCATTGATGAGGCACTTTATTTGTTTAGTTTAAAGGACATTAGAGATAATAATTACCACATTGAAACCTATGTAGAAAATGGAGTTATGTGCATCACTTACCACGTTGAATTTATGTGCATCACTTCCTACGAATATGGCCAGAAGCGTATTCTAGAGAAGATGGAGCGTATTTGAGTGATCTGTATACTATGACCATACGCCCTATAGAAAGCCACTATGTGGCTGACCCTACCATTGGGACCGTGCACGAAATTACACTTTGGCATGATCGTTTAGGACACCCTAGATGAACAACGATGCATTGTATCCTTAAATCATCACACGGGCATCCACTACCCAAAGCTTAGGTTCAATTCAAGGAATCGCATGTCAAACCTGTTTTTTGGGAAAACTTATTATTAAGCCTTCTTATGACAAGATTCGTTCGAATCCTCCTATTTTTCTACAAAGGATTTAGGGGGGTGAATATTTTGCTGCATCATTTGGACACTTCCACTTAAACTGTGAGATCCGATTTTAAGAAGCATTTTCTCCACATATGAGAAACTGAGACAGTTTCTGGTTTATTTTATTTTATTTATTATTATTATTATTTATTTTATTTATTTTTATTTATTATTATTATTATTTATTTATTATTTTTTATTATTATTATTTGTAATCTCAGTTGAAAGGAGGGTAACTCATATGAATTTGAGAAAAAGTAGTGAAGGATATGTTTGTGTTTATATTTTGAGGCCTACATAAGGCAGTTGCTGCCCAAGCCAATTGGCTCTAAGTACCATACATATATTTGTTTTCTTGTTGTTTAACTGAATGGGGAAATGCATATAGGTCAACATGTTTTTATGGTTTAATTGTTGATTTTATGTTTAACGGTATATATATGGTTCAATGCTTGATTTAATTATGTGTGGGGTTGGTGTGAGTGATATGCCACATAATTGTGCAAATGTCAAACCTTATTAGAAGTCATAAGGCGGTGACGACTGCACCCTGTTTGCCTCCCCTGGCTCAACCGTCAGCTGCCACTGTTCCAACAGAAATGGACCACATGTTGGTTGATTTGGTTGGTCCTGGGGTCTCCCAGGCACTGGCCTCATCAGCCTCATCAGTGGTGCTACCTATTAGCACCAAGCGTGGTCACCGCCACCCCCGCACGCCATACACGCCATCGGCATCCACTACCGATGCCTCGGGGTCACAACAAGGTAAAGTTTAATAATGCCCCGCACGTTGATAACTGTTTATTATTATTTTTTCTATAATGCTTTGGTGATTTCTCCATATACACTATTCTACATGATATTGGATTGCCTAATGATGCTAGGAGGGTGGTCATTAGTTCTTTTAGGGAACAATGTGTCTTTGAAAATGTTTGTTCAATTTTTCTGCTTAATTCTGAGTTTTACTAGTTAAATTTTGTTCAAAATTTGAGCTACAGCTGCTCTAAGTTCGATCTTTAGTTAGTTAGGTAAGTAGAAATAAAATGTGTAAAGTGGACATATCATTGTGTTGTTAAAATGCATATGCTTGCATGACTTGAAAGTAATTTTTGTTTACTTATGCAAATGGTGTAGTTGGATTGTATTTATATTTTGTAACAGTGCATACGATGTTGGCAAAGTAGAAACCTTATAAGGAATACCAAATATGAAATATGATAAGAATTTGGTTGCTAAATGACATTGCAAATTAGTAAAGAATTGCCTAGTGACGGTTATTAGTTTTAAGGCGGCTGTGCCAAGATATTATCCGCAATTCCTTAGTTTGAAAAGTATTTGGTCAAGGTATTGTTATGATTTTAGACGAATTATTTGGCGGTTGACTATGTGATTGAGCCCCTTTGGTTTAGCAATGAGCGAGAGACATGTTTCAGGACATAAAATGGGTGGTGGCTATCATCGGTTCTTTATGGATTGTTTGGAACATTTCTTGGTTGTGTTTTTCTCATGCCTTTTCATCAGGTATAATTTTTGTTCATATTTCAACTTGTGCATGGTAGAGTAGCGGGAAGACAATGTTGAAAAAGCTAAATGTCTGAGTTCTTATGCAATAGAATGGGTTTGTTAGTATGGTTATTTCTGCATTGTTTCACCTTTATCTTTAATGCCTGATCTATCCTTTTCATCACTACTATTGAATATGTTCTTGTTTTGTTATATGTTTTTAGAGTCCAATAGTTGTGATGTGCCTCCACTGCTGGTAATTAAAGTAGAAAGAAATTTCGATGAACTTAGTTTTGTTATTTTAGGTTCAGTTTGTTAAGTTATGTCATTTAAGGATTAAAAAGTTATTTTATATATGTGTGTGTGTGTGTGTGTGTGTGTGTGTGTGTGTGTGTATGTGTATTGTTTATTGTTGTCATCATTCCGAACCTATTATTAAACAGTTGTGATCATTGTGTTTGATACATATATTGTTTATGTTATTTTCAGGGTTTTGGGAAATGTTTTAATTATAGGGAGGTTATGCCAAAATTATAGAAGGATTTGTTATTAGTTTTGGGTTAACGTTAATTTTATATTTCTTTGCAGCTAAGAAAAACACTCAAGGACTTTGTCGCCAGTTGAAGACGGCGAAGATCACCCGGGTGACCAACGACGGAGTAGCATAGCGCATTGGCCCACGACATTGGTCACGTCATTCAAACCTATTGCCATATGCAATGGAAGTCTTGGAAGGCGATGCCAGATGAGGTAAAGACGAATGTGCGCGCACAATTGTCGGTAAGTATCCTACCTTTTAATTGTTTTTCCTTTAAATTTTATATATTTATATTACTTAATGTATGTAATTAATTTGTTACATTGCAAACAAACTATAATTTCGATGACATCAACAAGTATATGTTGGCGTATGTCAACAGGCTCTTCGTTGAACAGTACAAGCAGTCGAAAGACAACCTGCACCAATATTTTGAGATATTTGATGATCCGCAGGTTGCTTTTGAGGAGGGTTGCCCAAAGGAGTTTGAGGACAAGAAGATAATTAGGCGTGGCTCTGCAGTCATTTTCAGAAGCCCGGCTATATGGTACGTTTTTTATATTAAGTTTATAAGTATTACACGTTTCTTACTAATGTTTATTGATTTTTTTTATATTTCATTTAAATTTGAACTAATACGTTTTTTTTTTTTTTTTTGTATAATAGAAGAAGGTGAAAACCAACAAGAGCAATCAGGAAAAGAAGACTCTTCTCCACCATTCCGGTTCGAGACCATTCTCATATAGGATGGAGGCGCAGCAACGGGTAATAATAAAGTTTTTCATATTCAATTTTTATTCTGTCATTAATATATTTTTTTTTCGTACTAACATTTTTCTTCTCTTGTTCTATTTAGGGGGTGTTCAAAATTATAGGATATCTATGTCTTTAGCGACGTTTATGTTCGACCTGGGGATGAGTTGGCCAAGTCCCTTCACGTAAGTATTCTTCAATTGTAATTACTATCTTATGCATTCAAGTTTTATGGTTATTATTTGAATGTTATAATTAATAGTTGATGTTATATTACACATGCGAGAATAATGGAGAAGAGGCAGTTGGTTCTTCCAAAGTCTGCCTCCTAGCTTCCTCCCAAGACTCCGCTCGAGTCTGTGGATCCCCCAAAAGATACGGGGTTTCAGATCCTTACAGAGACCTTGGATCAGACTCTTCGGCTAAGACTGGTGACGTATTGTAGGGGGATGAGGAATGCACGGCAGCAGGAACCTTGAACCTCTTCATCATCACAGTCAAAGAGTAAGGTGATAGCTTTGGCAGCAGAGGTGGCTGACCTTAGGACTGAGCTCACCTCGTATAGGAGCCAGATGTCACAGATTGTACAAGCCCTCAGTTAGTCTGGCATTCGTCTCCCGGATCTTCGTCCCCTGTCGACATCCGAGCCCCTCCAACCCGAGCATGCCCACAACTCTGCCCCTTCGACCTCTCAGCTCGTCCACAACCTTGAGACCTTCCAGTCGCCTTCGAATGACGATCCCGTAGATTATGCTGCATTATGTTCTTAGTTTTTTACTCCCTTACTTTTTAAACATTTTTCTTGGACACACATTTATATTAATTTAAATAAATTATTTTTCTCTTCATTACATTTTTTAATTGCAATTTAATTTTATTACAAAATTAAAAAAAATAACAAAAAATTAAATTTAAAAAAAAAAAATTTTTATTTTTGCCCAACGAATACCTTCGTCTCGCAAAACTCTAGCGACTAACAAGGTTTCGTCGCGCAAGAATAAACTATCATTGCACAAAGTTTAGACTGACGAATATTAGTCGTTCCACATTTGTATCCTAGTATTTTGTGCGACAAACACATTCGTTCCTAAAAATGTTGTGCGATCAAGGCTAAACCGTCGTGCCGTGTTGTTGAGACCAATGATATTGTTCGTCGCGCAAAGTCTTTCTTCACGATCTTTGCACGACGAAGTTTCCGTCACATTGAAATTCGTGTGACAGAAATACACTTTGCACGATCAATTTTAGTTCGTCACACAAATAGTAAAACGTGATAGTTTTTTATCAAGGACGTGAAGGATTTCATTGACAAGCAATCTACTTGTCAATAAAGTTGTTCCTCTCTCTCTCTCTCTCTCTCTCTCTCTCCCTCTCCCTCTCCCTCCCTCCCTCCCTCTCTCTCCCTCTCCCTCTCTCCCTCTCTCCCTCTCTCTCTCAGAGATGTTTGATTTTTTAGCAAACTAGAATGTGTTTGTTACACATCACTGGAATACACACACACAATCATCAGTGTCTAAAACGGGGATATTACGTTAGCTTCCTTTGGTCATTTATATGATCATTCATGTATTTGGTTTAGTAATTTTCCTTCTTAATTTAATGTTGTATAGGTTAAAATTTGACCTGTTTGGAACTACAATCTCTCGAAGTTACTCGTTGTAATTTCATTTGTGTTAAAAAAAATGGGGGATATCATACCTTTTCTCCACCTTGTACGTACGCCTTTTTCATGTTTTTTATTTTTATTTTTGTAACACCACTCTTTTCTCATGAGATTAATGACTTTCAATACCAGCATATGATTCAATATTCTAGTAGATACAGGTACAGTGTTGAGTTTCTAGCCATTTGTTTTGAGTTCAAAATTCCTCCTCCTCTAAGTAATGTAGTAGTTTCGAATCCTCCCCCCCTCCCCTCAATAATAATAAAAAAACAAAAGGATAATACTTGCATTCCCCCGTTGGGGATGAGCTAATTCTCCAACTTGCAAATAACGTATCTTCATGCACAAATTTCATCATCGAAACCGTTTTATCTCTTCATCTTCATTAGAACATCATCCCTATAATTAGAGAAATAGCAAATTAACAAGAACCTAGTGGATAGGGTGTTGAATTTCTACACATGCGTTATGAGATCAAAATTCCCCTTTTGCTAAATTATTATAACAGTTTCGAACTTTCTCGCTTTACTTAGTAATAACAATTTTTTTTTAAAAAAAAAAACCTATCCAGAAAATTGTACAGCAAGAAGGATTCATTATAGGCTCAAGCAACATTCTTCCTTCGTTTTTTATTTTACAAATAGTAGATGTCATACAACCACTTGAGAAAGGGACATACATACTATATGTATATGATCATGGAAATGAAAATAAAGAGGCGCCAAGAGAAGAAATTTGGGCTGAAAATTTAGACCCACGATGTTTCTTAAACGTCATATAATTGTGATTGAATGGCATTGCTGTAGTGCCATTAAATGATTTTCGTTGACGTTTGCAAACGCATGACCAAGGATGGCGTTGCAATCACGTCATGCAACTGCTAGTGTTTTATCCATGAATGTGTGAATCTCTTAGCTGTGAATTTGTGGTTTCCTACCTTCCCTTCGTTGCCATAACCACACCCACCCTAGCCACCACCTCTCTCTCTCTACCCCCAGCAGAAGGCATGTTTGTGGGACTTATGATCTCCTGGATTATTTTCTTCACCATTATATTATGGAGAAAAGTTCAACCAAGTTTTAATGTTTCAACCCATCCTCCACTATCCAGTTGAAAGAATACTAGGTTCTAGGGTGTCTTGAATGAGATTCACACATTTCTTCGCCTCTTGGAAATTTGAACTATAATTTTACTTGTGAAAAGTGGTTTAGCTGATTTTAGCCCATTGAAGTTCATGTGCATAAGTTCGGATTAGGACTTGTCAAAAATATTTTCTTAACTCAAATTTTTAATCTTTTAGTCATCACTATTTTTCTTTATTTATGGTAGTATTCTCAGAAGCTTGGTTTGAACAATGATTGTAGATTCATTACTTCTTAAAATGTGTAAAATGGTAAGTGATGCTTCCGTCTAACCTAGTGCTTGTGTGTGTTAAAGGCTATAGGTGATGAGTGAAGTGTAGTTGGAAAATGGCTATTCTGGTTCGGCATTTCTCCATTTTCCTTATTGTTGTGTTCTTTATTATTGCAGTTGGAAAATGGCAGCAAAGTAAATTGTAGGATCTATTGTGGGAACCTTTGGGCTTGCGTATGTTTTCGACACTACTATATCTAACAAAAAGATATTTGGAGGTAGTTTTGATGATAAAACTACGTGATGAAATCATGACTATATAAGCACAATGTTATAGGATATAAATCCGTAATTATATTATACCGTAGCAAATAAAAAGAAATTACAATACTACTTTAAACAAGCAAATATCAAGGAAGCTAATTAGAATGCTGCTAATTTTGGATTGGGAGGATCAACCAAGCAAATATCAAGGAACTTATCAATGGGAGTGTACTTGTAATCAGGATATAATTTTGAGGCCTCTAGGTCATTTACCGTGAGTTCAATCCTCGTCTGACCTTTGATGAATATGCTGTAAATGACTGCCGCACGTACATTGTCTGGGTGAGGAAGGGCTACAAGAAATTGAAGCAAAATGCTTGTAAAAAAAAAGAGATCATCACCATCCATTTGTTTAGTGAATAATGACATGCATTGTTTTGTTTATGACTGTAAAAATGATTTGATTATCTAGTTAAACTAGATGGTAAGCCCTTCGGGCTAGCTAAAATGATGAGGGACAATGCGGTAATATGTTAGGATTATGATTAGTTCGATTTTCTCTAACGTACGCAATGAAGAAAAAGTGAAATGAAATGTTCATTTTCTTTTTGATTAAAACTGCAAGAAACATAATTTGTGTATCCATAGAGGAATGTATGATGTATGAACCCACCATCTTTACTTTGTTATACGCAGTTGTATGTAGATTAGAATTATTCTTACTCTCAGAGAGCTTGAGGATTTCTTGTTCTGGCATATGAATCCTTCTAAGAGTCCGTCCGGTCTTCTTCTCCCAACAAGAAATCAAATCCAGCTGAGATATAATGTTTCCTTGTGGTCTACAAGTAAGGACATGATTGGCTGCCCTGGGATCTGTTGCTGCTTTTATTGTGTATGTGGCTATATCTTCCTCATAATTCAGCACAACTATAGGTATCCAAAAAGGAATTGAAAAAGAGAACAAAGAACACAAAGAAAAATAAGATTATTTTTTCGTATTATTGGGTTTTCAGCTATAGATTTCCTACGTAACATAAATAAATGCAACAATATAACTTTTTTTTTTCCATCAAAACAATGATATAAATTACAACTGTCAAAAAAAAAAAAAAAAGAATATTCATTCGATAAAAATGTGTTTACTATTGAGTGATGTAAGATTCTGATAGAGACATGCGGCATTGATGTTGTACATGTGCCATAATCTCGTGAGTTGAGTAGCTATAAGGTTGCTTAGTCTGTAAGCTTTGTATGTAGTATATAAGGGAATGTTCATCTATAACTAATATGGTAAATTTTAGTAAAAGATATTATATAAGGCTTCCATTCCTGGTTCTTGTTGAAGGTTTCTCTCTCTTGAGATCTTCTTCTGCTACTGTTATTATGGTATCATGAGCTTAGGTTTTTCTTCGAACATGAGTCTCAGTGATAATCTGAGTTGAATTTGTGTAGTTCATGTCTATAATTTCAAGATTCTGGTGTTGTTGATCGGTGTTCTTCAACTATGGCAATGGTTGCAATTTAGGTTGTTTCTGATTGAATCTTTGATTTGTAGCTTATGATTATTTGATATTGAATCTTTAATTGATGATGAGGCACAAATCCATATCTATTTGACTATTTGTTATAGATCTAAATTGTGATGATTCTTGATATGAATTTGGTAGTTGTTGATATGAATTATGTGAAAATTGAGCATGAAGAGTTGTGTTAGGGCATGGAGCCTAAATTGTTTGAGAAAATTGAAGAAATTAAGTTGTCTAGGACATGAAGCCTCAATTTTTCTTTAAGAAGTTTGGATTTTGTGAGCATGAAGCTCAGTGTTTGTTGCTTATTCTTGGAGAAGTATGGAGTTTGAGAGAACAAAGTTCTATAAATTGAAGTTGAAATTTGTTATGATGAAGCTCTATATTTGTTATTGTTTGTATACTAAGTTCATTTGGTGATTTAGTTCTAGTCTTTCTATCAATTTTAACCATTGAAAATTGATGGATTACTTGGTATGCTTACCATTCGATTGAATGATAACAACTTTGCAAAGTGGTCTTTCAATTTAGATCAGTTCTTAAAGGTTATGATCTCTTTGATTACTTTGATGGATCTAATGTTTGGCCTCTTAAGTATGTTGTTTGTTTGGAGAAAGGAGTTACAAAAGAATTATAGAGGCATATCGTGAGCGGATAAAAGTTGGTAAAGCTTTACTTAGTCTATTGATTGCTACACTGGGTGATAAAGCAATTGAGTATGTAGTTGGAAGCAAAACAACTCATTAAGCTTCGACTCATTTAACTCATTGATATACTATTGTGTCTCGAGCTAGGGTTAATCACCTAAAGACTGAATTTCATACAATCAGAAAGGGGGCTGATCCTGTTGAGAAATATCTTTTTCAAATTAGGCATTTTAAAGATCAAGTCTTGGCTGCATGAGAGAGTGTATCTAAGAATGATTTGATTGTAGCTGCCTTAAGATAGTAATAGTGGCTAGTGAATCACTAATCACCCCAAAAGATTTTCAAGCTCAGCTTCTCAGTGCTGAGAGAAAGCTGAATAGTTGCAAACCCCAGCTACATTTCCTATGGCTGACCTACTTTCACAAGGAGAATCATCTGCAATACGTGCTCAGAGACAATTTTATCCACGAGAGTCCGGTAATTTTGGTTCTCAAAGGCAGTTTTATCCTGGAGAATCATCCACTCAAAAGTATAACAATTTCAATGGTGGTACGTGTTTTATGGGACAATATCCAAGGAACAATGTAAATAGTAATGGAAATAATGGAGGGTTTACTCAAAACAACACCAGCTCTAATTTCAATTCCATCAGAAGCATGGGTGGTTTCAATGGTTCTAGACATAGGTTTAATGGAGGAGGTAATGGCAGGTTTAACAACAGAACTTCTAGTGGCTATTCTAATCAGGCTGGTAATAATTCAAAAGGGATCTTCTTGGAATTTTTGGAATGGTAACTGTGGTAAAAAAATCAACCATCATCCTTGAGTGTCAAATTTGTAGCAAAAAAGGGCACACTGTTCCCAATTACTTCTACAAGAATGATTAATCTTCCACTTCTGCTGGCATAGTCCCTAAGTGTCAACTCTGTGGCAAATGCAATCATACAACATTGAACTGTTTTCACATGAATAACTATACATTTTGCAACGACCTCATTCTCCCACTGTTATGACAACTAATTCTTCTGTTGGTTTTAAGCTCAATCATGCTTGGATAATGGACACTAGTGCCACACATCATATGATTGGAGAGATAGCAGATTTGAATTTGGTTACACCTTTTAAGGGAGATCAAAAGATTTCAGTTGGCAATGGAGAGTGTCTTCCAATCAAGAGCACTAGTTCAACCTCTATTAAAACTCATTGAAAACCACTGAATCTTATTACAATTTTACATGTTCCTGCACTTGCTAGCAGTTTATTATCTGTTTATACTCTTTGTAAGGATAATAATTGTTTTGTTCTTCTTGATGAGTTTGGCTTTTGGGTGCAAGACAATGCAACAAAGAAGGTTCTAATGAGAGGAAGGAGTAAGGGAAACATGTACTACATTACCAATAGTTTTTTCTTCAACTACAATAAGCTACTACAACTGATTACTTTTCTAGGACGAATGGTGAAAGCTTCTCTCTGGCATCATAGACAAGGTCATCCTAGTAATGATGTCTTGAATAGTATGCTATCTTACTCTAAGGTCTTTACCAACCTGATGTAAATAAGCATGTCTATGAATTTTTTATGTGTGGCAAGTGAAAGCTTCTCTCTAGCATCATAGACAAGGTCATCCTAGTAATGAGGTCTTGAATAGTATGTTATCTTACTTTAAGGTCTTTACCAACCTAATGTAAATAAGCATGTCTATGAATTTTTTATGTGTGGCAAGATATCTAGACAAGTATTTTCCTCTAGTTCTCATACTCCTGTAAAACCTTTTGAGAGAATTAGTAGTGATGTTTGGAGACCATCACCAGTTGTATACACTAAAGGCTATAAACACCATGTCAGTTTCATAGATGATTTTACTCGATTCACTTGGACTTTTCCTATTGCTTATAAATCTTAAGTGTATTATGTATTTGAGAAGTTTTATGCTTTCATTAAGAATCATTTTCAAGCCTTTGTGAAATTCTTTCAATCTGATGGTGGTGGTGAGTACATGAGCAATGCTTTCAAGAAGTTGTTAGAATCTAATGGGATTATACATATGTTTTCATGTCCTTATACCCCTCAATAAAATGGGATTGCTGAGAGGAACATTGACATATTATGGAGACTGCAATTACTTTGGTAACTACTATTAAGTTACCTGACAACTTTTGGTTTCATGCTTGTTCTCATGCCAATTTTCTCATAAATAGAATGCCCTGCAAGTCTTTAGATATGCAATCTCCATATTTTAAGCTTTTCGGTTTTCATCCTGTGTTGAGTTCTTTGAAAATATTTGGTACAATAGTTTATCCCTATGTTAGGCCCTATATTTCTACCAAACTAGAGCCTAGATCTGAGAAATGTGTATTCTTGAGTTATGCCTTAGGGTACAAGGGTGTTATATGTTATCACTGAGGGAAACAAAAGTTTTTCATTGTCAGGCATGTTGTATGTTGTTCATGATGAACAAGTATTTCCTTTTCATACAAATTCAATTGTTCATAGTTCTTAGAATGAAACTACAATTCTACCAAGACATCTAGTGATTGTTCCTTATGTTATTCTTTTATTTGTTGAAAATACTTTTTCCGTTAACACTACTAAAGATGTTGATAATTTTGCCTAGATTGATAATGGTTCTTTGTCTCTCAGTGATGTTTCTAGTTCAGATCTTTGAATGGGTCTACACAGGTTGTACCTGATATTATTGTTCAGGGTATTGGGACTGACTTTTCTTCATAACCTTTCATTCTCAAGTTTGCACTCCTCATCTCCAACATTCTACATAACTTTTGCTACATGTCCATCATGATGCTCAACTTGAGGTAATTCTCATTTTTCTAGTGATTCTAATTCTTCTTCTCCTCAAACATTAGTATCTTCTTCCCATCCTATGCAAACTAGACTTAAAACAGGTGTGATTTTAGAAATAGATATGGTTCTATGGCTGTCTCCGAGTCTGATTCTTCTTAGTTCACTGTTGGCTGTCAAAGAGAATTTGATATCTTGGTTGGTTTTGCTAATGAGTCAGCTTTTAATCTTAGTATTCCAAATGAAGTTGCTTTTAAAGGTTGTACTGCAGTATTGAGCATTGTGAATTCATGTGAACCTACTTTATTTAAGGCTACCGTCTCTCAGTTTCATTGGAGAGAAGCTACGACTGACGAGTTTCAAGCATTACAAAAGCAAGGAACTTGGGAATTGGTTCCTGCCCCATCCAAATTATTGGCAGTAAGTGGGTTTATAAGATTAAGAAGGACCAAATTAGAGCTATTTCCATGTATAAAGCCCGTTTAGTGGCTCAAGGGTATAGTCAAGAGCAGGGGTTAAATTATGATGATACTTTCAATCATGTGATCAAGCATAGTACTATTAGGATTGTTCTTGTTTTGGCTGCTGCACAAAAATGGACTTTAAGGTAGTTAGATGTCAAAAATGCCTTCCTCTATGATGATTTACTAGAGGAAGTCTTTATGAAATAGCCACAGGGTTTTTAGGATCTAGTTCATCCTCATTATGTTTGTAAGCTTGTTAACTCTCTTTATGGACTTAAACAAGTTTCTAGAGCATGGAACTCTAAGTTGACTACCTATTGCCTATTTGAGACTTTGTTGTTTCAGATTTAGACCCAAGTTTGTTTCTCAAAGCTTCCAATATACATGTGGTTGTTCTTCTTCTATATGTCGATGACATAACAATTACAGGCTCAAACTCTCTTCTCTTCTAGCAAGTTATTGACAGTTTGGGTGAAGTATTTGATATGAAGGATATGGGTCCGTTAACCTTCTTTCTTGGTCTTTAGGTCACCTATAAGTCTAATAGGGATCTTTTTATTTCTCAGTCAAACTATGTTAAAGAATTGCTCAAAAAGGCATATATGGAATCCTGCAAGTCATGTCCTACTCCTTGTAAGCCATATACATAATCTAATGGGTTTATTCCTTCTAAGTCAGTATTTTGTTTACCCATCCAAACATTGCATTTGTTGTGAATTTGGCTTGGCAGTTTATGGCTCATCCTACTGATGCACATTTTCATCTTGTTAAGTGCATCTTTAGATACTTACAGTGTACTATTGATTGTGGTCTCACTTATTCTTCAATGCAAACTCTGGATTTCATTGGCCTTAGTCATGCCGATTGGGCATCGGATTTTAATACTCGAAGGTCCACAACAAGTTATGTTGTTTTCTTGGGTCATAACCTTATTTCCTGGCAAGCTAAGAAACAAACTAGTGTGTCTCAAAGTTCAACCAAGGCTGAGTACAAGGCCTTGGCTAATGCAGCTGCTGATATAGCCTAGATTTGTTTGATTTTGAAAGATTTGCGTGTCTTTCTTCCTCAGCCACCATTGATTCACTATGATAATGTTTCTACTTTAGCATTTTGCTCGAATCCTGTTTTCACACTCGTATTAAACATTTGGATACTAATTTCCATTTTGTTCATGAAACGGTTAAAAAAGGTGATCTTCATGTTGAATATATTGCTACTACAGATCAGGTTGCCAATGTTTTGACCAAAGGTCTTCATGGTCTAGCTTTTGGTCATCATTGTTCCAATCTCAAACTGGGATTTCCCAGTTGAGATTGAGGGGGGATATTGAGTGATGTAAGATTCTGAAAGAGATATGTGGCATACCTTGATGTTGTACATGTGTCATAATCTTGTGAGTTGGGTAGTTGTAAGGTTGCTTAGTCTGTAAGCTTTGTGTGTTGTATATAAGGGAATATTCATTTGTAACTAATTTGGTAAATTTTAGTAAAAGAATATTATACAAGGTTTCCATTCTGGTTCTTGTTTGAGCTTTCTCTCTCTTATTTCTCTCTCTCTTGAGATCTTCTTCAGCTACTGTTATTATCTACGAGTCTTCAACCTAGATAAAGTCCACAATCTTTTAATTTTATTCAATTGAATTTTACATTAGAATATATATAGTACATTTACCATAATGAAATGGTAATAAAATAGGTCATTAACGACGATTTTTGTTAATACATTTTACTTCATTCCTCCCTCTTTCCTCTTTGCCACATTTCTTCATACCTATTTTTTACACACTTTGATATTATTTCTAGCTATGAAAGTGAAAATTGAAAACTCAATGAAATATTTATTCAAACAAGTCCTTAGAAATGGACAACATTTTTTGTAGCTGAAGGGTACTTCACACGGCAAAGTCTTTTCCATTTCGTTTGTCAAGCGAGGTAATCGGTGTAATTTTTTTAATATAATTGAAGAAGAAATAGAAGCTGTTGGGAATACAAAGGCAGTTCGGATTTAGGAGGAATGCGCTCTTAAAAGAAATACCACTATAGTAGTCAGTCAATTTTAACTTTTAAGAGTTATTGGTCTCGAGTTCAGTTCAATAGTCTTGAGAATTTTTAAAAAATAATTGAAAGAAAGAAAATGTGAAACTTATGTAAGGACAAGTGCATTAATATTTGTGGTCCAGAAGTGAAATACAACACTTGCAAGCTTACCCTTGGTTTCACCAGTGCCATGAACAATGACTTCCTCACGTTGTTCACGAGGATGAAGCAGATAATCAACAAAATATGCAGCACATGAGTTTGCACACACAGAAGTGTACGGAATTCTTGCTGCTTCCGTCGCCCTTCTAATCACCCTTTTATTCTCATGTAGAGCCTCGAAAGGCGGCAATGCGCTTGCTCTTTCTGGATCATCTCCAAACTCTGACGGAATAAATCTCTGATTTCACAGTCCCAACATGTATATATTGAACGTAGTTAGACATGAACATATATGTAAATGAACTTGACTGAGTAGTCTAGCAAAGAATATCCACATAATCAGTGATTCCAATTCACAGTCAACGCGAAAGAACATTTCTCACATATATTTTCACCTTTATATTACCGGCATCTTTGATGGCGTTGATAATTTTTAACTGTTGAAGATGCTGAGGCGCTGGCAGCGTAGATACTACAACATCAACTTGTCGAAGCGCTGCGACTAGCTTTTCGTGCTCATTGAGTTCACCCTGTTCAGTTCACACCATATCAAATTGGTTCTAACAGGTAATGCACATCCTAAGTATTGAATTGAGTAACTATATATAAAACATGATCAGTTAACTAGTAGGATTTAGCCAAATAAGAAATGAGAGGTTAATTCGCGTTACTATATATATAATTAATTACTTGGAAGATGGTGAGTCCCATGGCTTCATATTCTTTGTGCAGCTCAAGCTTGGAAGGGTCAGTGTTGGGTTTGATTGGTCGGGCGTAGACATAGGTTGGATGGCCCAAAGAAACGCTTGCTTTCACCATGTACTTGCCTAGATACCCTTTTGCTCCAAATATCAGTATCTTGCTCTTCTCACAAGCCATGACCTTCTTCAAAGATATTGTTCTTCTAAGCAAGGGCTATTGTGTTTAATATAGGGAAAAGGAGTGCATGATGAAGATAGAACACAAATTATATGGTGCTCTAGAGTATAGGAAATTTTGCGCATTTGAACTGTTGCATCTTGATTTTTGTCTTTTATTTTAATTTTTTTTATCAAAGATCAAACGGTTAAAAGACTTGGAGTATTCGATACTCTGAAGACCATAATAAATCTTGAAGATGAAAGTGGGTGAACTTTCACATCTTTGCACGTACGTGTCCTTGAAAAACATAGCATGCGAGAACTCAAATCGTTAGAGACCAATGGGCTTTTATCACAAATGATCCTTGAGATTGATCAAGCTCATCATTTTGGTCCCTCATTTTCAAAATCAATCAATGTCGTGCCTAACATTCACTACCGCACATCAATTTGGTCATTCCGTTTAAATTCTGTCAACTATTCTGTTAGTTTTAGGTGAGACCCACAAATCCAATAAAATTGTGACATGTGGATTACACAAAATAAAGGTTTTTCTCGCAAATGGTCTTCGAAATTGATGCAACTCCTCATTTTGGTCCTTGAGTTTCAAAGTTGATAAATTTGGTCCCTGACTTTCACTACCGCACATGCTAGTGTGGGATACTCGTCAGTTAGTTTGCTCTTAAAAACATAGTTTCTTATAGTTTGGCTCATGAATTTTAAGCCATTGGATGACGAGAAGACCTTACGTGATAGCTTTTGTGGGTTTTAGATTTTTTTGTATTTTACTCATCATAATTATCTTTGCACAATTTTGTTGGGAATATCTTTACTTAAAGATATCACGTTATCTTGAAATAATTTTTGTTGGGCAAGAAACAAGTGCAATGCAATCACCTTACGCTACCAAAACAATACTACTTGCCCCATCATTGTTATGGCCACAAATTGAAAGTTGAATTCTTTATAGCCACAAATTTATGAAATACAACTCGACACTCACCTTCTTGTTTCTAACTTGAATAATGCAAGCTAAAGTTTTCTCCATCATTGGTGTGACTTAATCAAGCATTTAAAATCATGAAATCATGAAAAAACAAGGTTACAAAAATTAATTGTCACATCATCATTATGACACAAAAATGTAGGTTTCTAATATTTCTTGTCACATCGTTATTATGGCACTCTAATGTAAGTTTCTAATAATAGTCATACGAAGGATCAATAGTTATACATATTTTTTATATTTCCTCTTGTCATTATATACTTTGTGCATGTACCCATTTTTTACATGCTTGGCTCATGACTTTGAAGCCAGTGCATGACGAGAAGACCTCACGTTCAAAACATCTTAAGAGGTGTATAATGTTGGTTATAAAAGAGGTCCTTAGCACGCAGATAATAATGTGAATAAATTAATTGTCAAATGAATTTTGCTTTTTAAACAAACGATATTATCTACACTAAAGGGAAGTGCGGTGGACTTAGTGTCACAATAGGCTAGTAATAATGTGATTCAATCAATTATTTATTAAATATTATTTTCTCTATTTTAAACACGTTCAAAACATTTTAAGAAGCGGGTAATGCCGGTTATAAAAAAGATCTTTTGCAAATGGATAATAATGTGATTAAATTACATTAAAATAGTCGTCAAATGATTGTAATTCTTTTTTAACAAACGACATTATCTACACTAAGGGGGAAGAGGTTGACTTAGCATCACAATAGGCTAGTAATAATGTGATTCAATTAGTTGTTTATTAAATATTATTTTCTCTATTTTTAAACACGTTCAAAACATTTTAAGAGGCTTGTAATGCCGGTTATAAAAAAGATCTTTCGCACATGGATAATAATGTGATTAAATTAGTTGTCAAATGATTGTTTTTTTTTTTGTTTTTAACAAATGTTATTCTCTACACTTAAGGGGAGGGGATGGGCTTAGCCTCACAATGAGCTAGCAATAATATTGATTCAATCAATTATTTATTAAATATTATTTTCTCTATTCTTATTGTAAATTCTATAGAGACCGATTTTATATGTGAATTCAGCTGGTATAATTGATTTATGAGGGGTTTCTTCTAGCATGATCTAAGATTATTCATTTACTTCAAATATTTGACTTTCCTTTTGTCAATTTACACATATAAATACATTTAAAACATGTAAATCGCACGTAGCACACCATAATTCAAAAAATGCCTTCGTGATTTTAATTAGTTTTTTTGTGTTGTTTTTCTATTTTTTATTTTTTAATTAGTACTTCACAATAGGCTATCAATAAAGTGGTTCCATTTCCCTATTTTAAAACACATTCCAAACATCTTAAGAGACATACAATGCCGGTTATAATATGATTAAATTAGTTGTCAGATGATTATTTTTTTTTTTTAACAAACAATATTCTCTACACTAAGGGGGATTCGGGGACTTAGCATCACAATGGGCTAGCAATAATGTGATTCAATTAGTTGTTTATTAAATATTATTTTCTCTATTTTTAAACTCATTCAAAATATCTTAAAAGGCGTGTAATGCTGGTTATAAAAAAGGTCTTTCGCACGAGGATAATAATGTGATTAAATTAGTTGTCAAATTATTATTTTTTTAATAAACGATATTATATACAGTAAAGGGGAGGGGTGGGCTTAGCCTCACAATAGGCTAGCAATAATGTGTTCAATCAGTTGTTTATTAAATATTATTTTCTCTATTTTTAAACACGTTCAAAACATCCTAAGAGGCGTGTAATGCCGGTTATAAAAAAAGGTCATTTGCATGCGGATAATATTGTGATTAAATTAGTTGTCAAATGATTGTTTTTTTTTTTTTTTTTTTTTTTTTTTTAACAAGCGTTATTGTGTACACTAAGGGGGAGGGGTGGGCTTAGCCTCACAATAGGCTAGCAATAATGTGATTTAATCAGTTGTTTATTAAATATTATTTTCTCTATTTTTAAACACCTTGAAAACATCCTAATAGGCATGTAATGCCGGGTATAAAAAAGGTCCTTTGCACGCGGATAATATTGTGATTAAATTAGTTTTCAAACGATTTTTTTTTTTTTTAATAAACGATATTATCTACACTAAAGGGGAGGGGATGAGCTTAGCCGCACAATAGACTAGCAATAATGTGATTCAATCAGTTGTTTATTAAATATTATTTTCTCTATTTTTAAACACGTTCAAAGCATCTTAAGAGGTGTGTAATACCGGTTATAAAAAAAAGGTCTTTTGCACGCGGATAATAATGTGATTAAATTACATTAAATTAGTTGTCAATTGTTTTTTTTTTTTAACAAACGATATTATCTACACTAAGGGGGAGATAGGTGGGCTTAGCCTCACAATGAGCTAGTAATAATGTGATTCAATCAGTTGTTTATTAAATACTATTTTCTCTACTTTTAAACACGTTCAAAGCATCTTAAGAGGAGTGTAATACCGGTTATAAAAAAGGTCTTCGCACGAGGATAATAATGTGATTAAATTAGTTGTCAAATGATTATTTTTTTTAACAAACGATATTATCTACACTAAAGAAGAGGGGTGGGTTTAGCCGCACAATAGGCTACCAATAATGCGGTTCAATCAATTGTTTATTAAATATTATTTTCTCTATTTTTAAACACGTTCAAAACATCCTAAGAGGCATGTAATGCCGGTTATAAAAAAAGGTTATTTGCACGCGGATACTAATGTGATTAAATTAGTTGTCAAATGAATTTTTTTTTTTTTTAACAAACGTTATTGTCCACACTAAGGAGGAGGGGGTGGGCTTAGCCTCACAATAGGCTAGCAACAATGTCATTCAATCAGTTGTTTATTAAATATTATTTTCTCTTTTTTTAAACACGTTCAAAACATCTTAAGAGGCGTGTAATGCCGGTTATAAAAAAAAAAATCTTTCGCACGCGGATAATAATGTGATTAAATTAATTGTCAAATGATTTTTTTCTTTTTTTGTTTTTTTAAAGATACGATATTATCTACACCAAAGGGGAGGGGGTGGGCTTAGCCTCACAATAGGCTAGGAATAATGTGATTCAATTAGTTGTTTAATAAATATTCTTTTCTCTATTTTTAAACACGTTTTAAACATCTTAAGAGGCGTGTAATGCTGGTTATAAAAAAGGTCCTTTGCACGCAGATAATATTGTGATTAAATTAGTTGTCAAATGATTTTTTTTTTTTTTTTAAAGATACGATATTATCTACACTAAAGGGGACGGGTGGGCTTAGCCTCACAATAGGCTAGGAATAATGTGATTCAATCAGTTGTTTAATAAATATTCTTTTCTCTATTTTTTAACACGTTAGAAACATCTTAAAAGGCGTGTAATGTCGGTTATTAAAAATGTCATTTGCACGCAGATAATATTGTGATTAAATTAGTTGTCAAATGATTGTTTGTTTGTTTTTTTTTTTTTAACAAACGTTATTCTCTACACTAAGGGAGAGGGGGTGGGTTTAGCCTCACAATGAGCTAGCAATAATGTTGATTCAATCAATTATTTTTAATGTAAATTCTATAGAGACCGATTTTATTATGTGAATTCAGCTGCTTTAATTGGTTTATGAGGTGTTTCTTCTAGCATGATCTAAGATTATTCCTTTACTTCAAATATTTGACTTTACTTTCGTCAATTTACACATATAAATACATTTAAAATGTGTAAGTCGTGCGTAGCACGCCATGATTCAAAAAATGCCTTCGTCCTTTTAATTATTTTTTGTGCTGGTTTTTTGTTTGTGTTGTTTTATTTTTATTTTTTATTATTTTATTATTTTTTTTAATTAGTACCTCACAATAGGCTAGCAATAATGTGATTCAATTTCTCTATTTTAAAACACATTGAAAACATCTTAAGAGAATGTCGGTTATAAAAAAAGTCTTTCGCACACGAACAATAATGTGATTAATTTAGTTGTGAAATGATTTTTTTTTTTTCACAAACGATATTATCTACACTAAGGGAAAGGGGGGGTGGGCTTAGCCTCACAATGGGCTAGTAATAATGTGATTCAATCAGTTTTTTATTGAATATTGTTTTCTCTATTTTTAAACACGTTCAAAACATCTTAAGATGTGTGTATTGCCGGTTATAAAAAAGGTCTTTCGCACACGGATAATAATGTGATTAAATTAGTTTTCAAATGATTATTTTTTTAACAAACAATATTATTTACACTAAGGGGGAGGTGTGGGCTATAACGACCCGTCCCCAAATATTTTGATTTTTATAATTTTAATACATGAATTTACAAATATGCCCTTTGAGGTAAAGCGTTGACATTTGTTGACCGCATTGTCATGTCATGTAAGACTTGTTTTGTTGGCATATCCTCATGGTACTCGTCATTACGAAGGCATAGGCGCATGCGGAATAGAATTTGGAGTTATAATGAAGAAGTTATAAACGAACAAAGTTGAGGGCATAATGATCATTTGACCATCATCTGGAAGGCTCCAGATTTTGCTGTGATGGAAAGAAAATGAGAGAAAATGAGGGGTGTAGACCAATCAAAGAGGAAGGTGGGGAGTGAACCAATGGGAGAGGAAAGAAATAAGGGAAAGGGGTAGACAATACGGGTTTCCCCTCGACCCGTTTCACTTTTTTCGACCCGACCTGACGGAAACAATTGTTTCCGATCTCTTCTCCGGAATTCAGGTGAATTACACAAAATTATCACTTGGACAATGAAATACTGCGAGTGGACCCCTTCTTAATTTATATGTTTTTATAAATATTAGCCTAGCATGTATTTCATATTTCATGATTTATGTGTGTTTTATAATATGCTTATGGATTTATTGGACTACACATATGGATTTCTATGGATTTTGAACATGATTTATATTACGGATTTGATACAAGTTTTGAGATATGTTTTTGGTACTTACCTAACGGGTTGTCATACAACACATCAACACAACACGGGTATGTAAACGTACGTATGTGGCCATAAGACACAGTTGAGGAAATTTATGTATATACCTCTTCTCCGGCGTAACCCGGAGTCGTACAGCTTCACCTTCGGGTGATGGACCATGGTTTTTCTCACTGGCGTAACCCAGTGTCATAGAGCTTCACCTTCCATGTGATAGACAGGTATTGCCTTCGAGCGAATGAGTAGTTGATGATATTGATGATATAACCTCAGCTTCACTAGCCCGGGGCTAGTGTCAGTGTGTGATGTTATGCATCCTATTCTCCGGCATAACCTAGAGTTGTATAGCTTCACCTTCAAGTGATGGACCATGGTTTCTTCACTAGCGTAACCTAGTGTCGTATAGCTTCACTTTCGAGTGATGGACAGGTACTGCCTTCGAGCAACTATGATACCCCTAGAGAGAGAGTACATATTTGATGAGATTTATGGATATGCCTTCGGGCAATGATAGCACCTTTATTGAGCATGTTTTTACTCATACTTGTTTTACGGATGATTTCATGGCATGCTAGGGTTTTTTGAAAAACCTATTATGTAGTATTATATTTGTTTTCAAAACAGGGGGTTAGTATGTTCATAAACAAAATGGTTTTTCTTATTATTATTATTATTATAAACTTTGGTGCACTCACCTTTTCTGTTTTGTGCCCCCTCAGGAGTTAAAGTCGAGGTATACAATCTCGGTGTCAGGACTCTACAACATAGGTATCCTCGAGTCTTCTCAGTATAGGTATCATTTCCTTGTTCGTATATTTTCTTAGTAATTCTTCCATATTATTCTTTGTAGTTGTATGCTTTGAACACGTTCTTGCAATGGCATATTTCGTTCTAATTGTCTATCTTTTATTTGTGTGAATGTTTAAAATGGTTTCATCACCCTCAAGTGTCAGCCAACACGTGCCTACCCTGGTATGTGGGAATATCGAGGTTGGGGCATGTCAATTTGGTATCAGAACCTGGTTTGTTCAGAGTATACTTAGGATCTTCTCCTACTCTGGTAATGTGTCAGCCTTGATATCATTTGGATGTCATGACTTCCGTTTGTTGGCGTATTTCAGCACGGTTGCACAGTCATCATTCTACGTGAATAGTCACATCATATTGAAGAATAAGAAATTTGTGTCAGGATTATGCCTCAAGTTTGACGTAATAGGTTATGAATGACTTCCAACATCGGACCGCTACTCTGTGACATGCGTTCCCTATGAATGGAGGGCAGAGTCGGATTTGCATAGAAGTGATGTGAAATAGAGAAATCTTAGTGGGATAAAGTCTAGTTGGGACCAATTGAAGATCAAAGGTGATGATGGTCCACTATGACATGTACTCATTCGGAATGGCGGGCAGAGGCATACCTGTTGGGAGATTATGCATAACATCAAAGGTTCATATAAGAGAAATTTAAGAAAGCAATAATCATAGGCAAAGCTAGTAGGTATCTATGGGGTAGACCGAATCACTTTCCTCGGGTTTGTGGATTCCACTGAAGGAATTCATGTGGATCCTCAGGAAAACTCTTCGCGATTGTCTTGCTCATAATGTCCTTGTCTACTCCCACCACGAGTTCAGTTTAATAAACATCCACAGTCAGCTTATTACCAAATTCCTCAAATGTTGACCTTGCTTAAATTATACCTTTTTTGGGAGACGTGAGTGTAGCAGAGGATATTCTTACCAAATCTAAGGTTGTGACAGTTGGAAATCGTAAATCCTTTTGAGTGTCCTAAATTACGAAATATCATTAGTCTTGTTGATTTCTATCGACAGTTGCCAACAATTCTTTGACCATAGTCCTATTTCCATTTTCCTTGCTAGGAACAAGTCAGTTTTGTTTGAGATGTTGTCTCACCCTACTACCACCTCCTTGCTGCACAGTACCATCATTGTGCAAAAAAATTGAATCCGGCAAGTTCTCGCCATTCACGACGAAGGTAAATTGAATCCGGCAAGTTCTCGCCATTCACGTCGAAGGTAAGGTCCGAAAACCCTTTAGATCTTTGTAGATCGTGCCTAGGACTAAGATTGGGATGTTTTTGAGACGTTTTAATGTTGTTTGGATGCAGAAATACCCGGAGAATATTAAACCCAGTTTTTTGGCGGAGATCCGGCTGCTTTTGAGCTGTTTTTCAACCAACTCCGGCCATGGCCAAGGAAACCAAAGGTATATTCCGATTCCTTGTCCTCTGAGCTTCGATTTGATATATTGGAAGGCTATGTTTAGTAAAGGTTTAGGGTAGTCGAAGCTGGTACTATCTCGGCGGTTGCAATGGCAACCAGCCGAAGAAACAGAAGAGAAGAAAAAAAAGAAAAAGAAAAAGAGGCCCAAAACTTAAACCTAGAACTGGCCCAACCCACGACCCTCCAACCTGGTCTGGCTCCAGCCCAGCCTAATTCCAAATAGATTCTGGAATATTCCAAAATACTCCTTGTGTGACTTTTTCGAAAGACGTCCCGAGTCCGTTTTTGACATCATTTTAGGGTTGACCGCTGACTTTTTACAAAATTTCCCGGGGACCCTCCTTAGCATATTTTGACGCCTTGATTCCAAATCCGCACTCCATTTTCCAAAATTTAATTGTCTTAGTGGAGTTTTACTAATGGGTCCCAATATTATGCTTAGGTGCGATTACTATTGGAGACTTCGGCTTCTCCCGTCTGAACGACTACGACTTCGTAAGTATCTGTGAGCGGGTATATGTTTAGTTTCCATATATACTTCTGAAAATGAATTTTTATGTGATTGCCATAATTGAATTAACATTTATAGAAAATGACGTAACGATGAGAATTAGGAAATCATTATAAACCTTAAGGGATGCCTTAGCTAAACTTACGGCTATGAATAATGTTATGTTGACTAGAATTATCAAATCACTATGGCATGATTATATTTGTGTTATTTGCTCACCATTTGCTGCACCGGTGTTAGTACTCACCCAAGCCAGGGCCAATCTTTCATGTGTAAGTGCACCTCACGTCGTACACTCATTTTGGATCCATTGTAGGTGCCAATCCTGTCCTAGACTGCTATAGGAAATTAGGACTCGTATGTGCTGCACATAGGGCCAGTCTTCACATGATTGTAGTACTAGAGCATATATCATTGTTACAACCAATCTTGTTCGTGTCAAAATACCTCTGCATGAACTCGTGTGTAAGCATGTGTTGATAAGCACTTGATATTAGATGTTTGCTTATGCAAGATTATGTTGATTACGAAGTCATGTGTTTACTTACGAAATATTGAGCCGTATTGAATTCTTGAGATATTACAGGCTACAGTAAGTATTTTCACACTATACGTAGTATGTATATTTTGGAGACTGTACTTGTTTTACGGCGAGGGGTTATAATGTTTTAAAAAAGATTTTTATAAAACTTTATTTTTAGGCCCACTCACCCTTGTTTTTCCCCCCTCCAGGTTTTAATGGCTGAGCTATCGTGTCGACGAGGATTTCTGGCAGACTGTTGTAATGGAAATACAACCGATGGTATAATTCCTCTATTACCCTTAGTGTACTTTACTTATACTCTAACATCACGTGTGAAATGAGTTCATTCCCGCTCACCAGCACACTCTTATATTTAGGTTCTTTTAGGTTTAAATTAAGGGAACTTTAACGAAAAACTCTCGGTACTGTTCACTATAATGAAAAACCACATTTTTACACTAAAAAGTCAATCCTGGTACTATTCACTTTACCCTTTATTTTGTCATTATCGTTAAAACTCAAAGTTTTCAAGCTCTTTTCATTAGTTTTCCTTTAAATGAATACACATTTTCTACATCACTACACTTTATGGCTTCGTCACCTTCCAGGTGTCGACTAGCACAACTCAATTCGAAGTCCAAGTAGACATTTTGGGTTGGGGTGTGTCAAATTAAATATTGATTTAATTATGAATATTAAAATAAAATTTTAAAGGCTTTGCCAGACGAACAGTTTCATCAAGGAAACATATATTGCACTTTTTAAAAATAAAAAAAAAAGTTGGCCGTCGAATGTTTCGTCGGGCTAAATATTATTGAGTATCAAACATAAACGTGATGAAACTATGCCATTGAGCAAGAGAAAATCGTTGGGTAAAGTTGGTCAACACTCCTTTACATGACAACTTTGTTTCATTGTGTCAACCGAGTTCGCCCGACAAATGTCTATTTTTCATAGTGTAAAACTTTGAGCCACTTAATACTATGGTCTAGTGATATTCCTCTTCACTTGTAAGTGAGAAGAGGTCTTAGGCTTGCTTCTTGCCAAATGCGAATTTAAATCACATTATTATTAGCTCATTGTGAGGCTAAGCTTATCCGCCTCCCTTTAGTATAATTAATATTGTTTGTTAAAAATAATAATAATAAAAAAAAAATAAAAACAACTTTGAGACACGACTTTTTCGCGACCAACTTTTCCGGACAGATATTTGTCACCTAAAATTCTAAGCTACGAAACCCTCTTTTGACGTGACAAAATTTTCATGTTCATCTATTTAGTTCACACTGTTTAATAATTGACATGATCAAATATTGCTTTTGAAATTAGTTTACTAAAACTGTATTATTACAAACTAATTTAATTTTTACTTTTAATATTTTAAAAATTGAAAGTAGTTACCTAATAAGTTTTTAGTTTCTAAAACAAGTGAAAACTAAAGGTTTGGAGTTTTAGTCTGAGTCGGTGTTAGGAATGATTATTGGTAGGACATAGGCATAGGTTAGATGCACCTTATTTAAATACCTCATTAAATACCACAACCGCCTAAATGAAGGCTCCAACATCTTAAAAATTAAAGAATGACAATGCCCATATGTTTAATGCTGGAGCTCAGCAATCGACACCTGTGGGTCGCACAAGATGGGGCTCGCAAGCCACTTTGTGCCTAGCTCTTGGGTTAGATGAAGCAAGGTTCTTTGGTTGCATTTTTTTTAAAACTAAATATTCATAGGGTACAAATTCTGTAGTAACGAGCGGGTACAAATTCTAGTTAGTTTACAAAATATTAACTGTATTATTACAAACTAATTTAATTATTATTTTTAATATTTTAAAAACTAAAAGTCGTTACCTAATAAGTTTTTAGTTTTCAAAACAAGTGAAAACTAAACGTTTGGAGTTCGGAGTTCGGAGTCTGAGTTGGTGTTGGGATTGATTATTGGTGGGATGCACCTTATATAAAAACCTCATTAAATACTATAACTATCTAAAATGAAGGCTCCAACATCTTAAAAATTAAAGAATGACAATGCCCATACGTTTAATGCTGGAGCTCAAGAATCGACACTTGTGGGTAGACTTGGCAATTTTTTACATGGTTTGTTAACATGACACGTAAACGACACAAAAATAACAGATTTCTGATTAACACGATAACTAATCGGGTCATTATCAGGTCACACGATAATAACCTGTTAATAACGGGATCCTTAACGGGTTTACACGAGAGTGGCACGTGGGTACATGTTTCAACACGATAAGAAAAAGTTATTTTGATGATTTGCTCTTCTGTATTTGCGTGGGTTGCCTCCCAAGAAGCGCTTGCTTTAACGTCTCCCAGCCGGACGATACTTCCTCTTAAGCTTCATTGGAGCCCACGGTATGGAGGGGTATCTCCTCCACTACATGCTCCTCAAAGTGGTCATAGTATGGCTTCAACCGATGTCCA
Organism: Pyrus communis; assembly: GCF_963583255.1. Lineage (NCBI taxonomy): Eukaryota > Viridiplantae > Streptophyta > Magnoliopsida > Rosales > Rosaceae > Pyrus > Pyrus communis. Next base: position 10,244,418 of record NC_084810.1, read on the forward strand.
TTGACTTTGAATTCGTTTTTGGTCTTTAAACATTGAATTTGAACTGCACTATAAGGAAAGACATTAGTAATAACAAAAGGACCAATCCACTTAGAAAGTAACTTACCTAGAAACAATCGAAGACGAGAATTGAAGAGTAACACTTTCTGCCCAATTGAGAATATCTTGCTATGAATCATCTTGTCATGGAATACCTTTGTTTTCTCCTTGTAAATTCGAGCATTCTCATAAGGTTCATTCCTTATTTCCTCAAGCTCATTCAATTGAAGCTTCCTATGGATTCCAGCGGCATCAATGTCCATATTGAAAGTTTTGACGGCCCAATGTGCTTTGTGCTCCAATTCAATGGGAAGATGACATGGTTTCCTATAGATGAGCCGAAATGGGGACATCCCAATTGGTGTTTTGTAGGCCATACGATATGCCCACAATGCATCATTCAAACGCAAGCTCCAATCCTTTCGATTTGGCCCAACGGTCTTCTCCAAAATCTGTTTGACTTCTCGATTAGAAACTTCGGCTTGCCCCCTTGTTTGAGGATGATAAGGTGTTGCCACCTTATGTGTGACATTATACTTCTTGAGCAACGCCTCAATGGTTCGATTGCAAAAAATGGGAGCCCCCATCACTTATAAGAACCCTTGGCATTCCAAATCTTGCAAATATGTTAGTTTTCACAAAATCTGCAACCACTTTGGAATCATTAGTATCGGCGCCTTTTGTTTCCACCCATTTCGAAACATAATCAACCACAAGTAAAATATAAACAAAACAATGGGATGAAAGAAAAGGACCCATAAAATCAATACCCCAAACATAAAAAATTTCAACCACAAAGATGGGGGCTTGCGACATTTGGTCTTTTGAACCAATGTTTCTGGTTATTTGACAACAATCACATGTTATGCAAAAAGTTCGAGCATCCTTAAAGATAGTAGGCCAATAAAAACCACATTCAAGTACTTTACGTGCAGTCCTTTGAGTGCCAAAGTGACCTCCACATGCATATTTGTGACAAAAAGTTAAAATTGAATTAAACTCCGATTCACGCACACACTTACGAATGATTTGATCAGCGCAATATTTCCACAAATAAGGATCATCCCATACATAAAACCGAGCCTCCTTTTTAAGTTTATCACATTGGTGCTTATTTAGGTTGCTTGGAACTTGTTTAGACACCAAATAATTCACTAAATCGGCATACCATGGCTCACTTACCTCAATGGATAGCAATTGCTCATCTGGGAATGTCTCTGGGATAGGCACGACATCTTCTTCATGCACCATACGACTCAAGTGGTCAGCCACCACGTTTTCATTTCCTTTCTTGTCCCGAATTTCGATATCGAACTCTTGAAGAAGAAGCATCCAACGAATAAGCCTTGGTTTAGCCTCCTTCTTGGTGAGTAAGTACTTCAACGCTGCATGATCAGTGTAAATTATAACTTTAGTGCCAAGTAAATAAGAACGAAACTTATCTAAAGCAAAAACAACAGCTAGAAGTTCTTTTTCCGTTGTGGAGTAGTTCAATTGGGTATCATTCAAGGTCTGGGATGCATAATAGATGACATGTGGCTGCTTGTTCTTCCTTTGGCCTAAAATAGCTCTTAATGCATAATCTGAGGCATCGCACATAAGCTCAAAAGGAAGGCTCCAATCTGGTGGAACAATGATGGGGGCCAAAATGAGCATCTCTTTGAGGTGTTTGAACGCTTTCTCACATTCCCCATTGAACTTGAATGGGATAGCTTTTTGGAGAAGTCGGCAAAGGGGGTTGGAAATCTTTGAAAAGTCTTTGATGAATCATCTATAGAATCATGTATGTCCAAGAAAAGAACAAACCTCTCTAACCGAAGTAGGAGAGGGTAAGTAGCGTACAAGATCTATTTTTGATTTATCAACCTCAATACCCTTGGCTGAAATTATATGCCCTAGAACTATGCCTTGTTTTACCATGAAATGACATTTTTCCCAATTTAAAACAAGGTTAGTTTCAATGCATCGTTTTAAGATTAAAGTGACATTATGTAAACAATCATCAAACGAATCACCAAATACACTAAAATCATCCATGAAAACTTCAATAATCTTCTCCACAAAATCTGAAAATATACTTACCATGCATCTTTGAAGGTGGCAGGTGCATTGCATAAACCGAATGACATACGACGATAAGCAAAAGTACCAAAGGGACACGTGAAAGTGGTATTTTCTTGGTCATCCGGAGCTATGACAATTTGATTATATCCCGAATAACCATCAAGAAAACAATAAAAAGAATGACCGGCTAACCTTTCAAGCATTTGATCAATGAACGACAAAGGGAAGTGATCTTTCCTAGTGGTGGCGTTGAGCTTCCTATAATTAATGCAAACTCTCCAACCTGTCTGGATACGTGTTGGCACAAGATCATTCTCGGCATTCTTTACCACCGTCACTCCAGATTTCTTTGGCACAACTTGAATTGGTGAAACCCAATGGCTATTCGAGATAGGATAAATCATTCCACAATCAAGTAATTTGATAATCTCTTTCTTCACAACTTCCAACATTGGAGCGTTGAGTCGACGTTGAGCCTCTGGAGTTGGTTTAACCCCCTTCCTCTAGAAGTATGCGATGCATGCATGTTGTAGGGCTAATTCCTTTAATGTCAACCAAGGTCCATCCTATGTCTGTTTTGTGCTCTTTCAACACTCGAACCAATTTCTCCTCCTCTATTGCTGTGAGTGATGAAGAAACAATGACGGGCAACGTTTCTTTGTCTCCCAAATGAACATACTTCAAATGACTAGGCAATGGTTTAAGTTCAAGAATGGGTGCCTGAATCACTGAAGGTAACAACTTTTTAGTGGAAACGGGAATTGAAATTGGGATTGGGGGCTTACCTTGATATTGTGGTGATGACTCAAGTGCAGCCACCATCTTGCTAACTTCATCATTATGCACGGCCAGATTGGGTTTTAAGCCTAATCCCTCGGCAATTGTTGTTTCAAGGGGATCTTTGTCCAACGAATTAAGATAGTCCTGCGCCAATGAATCAATTATATCAATAGAAAAACAAGAATGATCATCTTTAGGATATTTAATTAGTTTCAAAAAGATTGAAATCAATAACTTCTCCATCAAATTCCATCGTTAAAGTCCATTTGAACACATCGATCTTGGTGCAGGCTGTTTTCATGAAAGGTCTCCCAAGTAGGATCGATAATGGTGTAGAATGGGTTGAATCTTCCATGTCAAGCACGTAAAAGTTCGCTGGAAAGATCAAATTGTTAACCTACACCAAAACATCTTCCAAAACTCCTTTTGGATAGACATTAGAACGATCGGCCAATTGGATAATCACACCATCGTTTTTAAGCTCTCCTAAGTTCATAGATGCATAAATTGAGTAAGGCATGACATTAATTGAAGCTCCTAAGTCTAGCATAGCATGTTCAAACTTAGTATTGCCAATAACACAAGGAATTGTAAAACTACCCAGATTTTTGCATTTAGGTGGTAGTTTTCTTTGTAACACCGCAGAAACATTCTTACTTATATGGACCACCTCCTTGTTCGAAATCTTCTTCCTTGTTGTGCAAAGCTCTTTCAAGAATTTAGCATACTTAGGAACTTGCTTGATTGCATCAAAGAGCGGGATATTGACTTAAACTTTCCTAAAGTTTTCCAGAATGTCTTTCTCATTCTTTTTTTTCTTTGATTGCTTAACCCTGCTAGGAAAGGGCACATTTAGTGGAATAGAACTAAAAGAATTCGAATTTGGACTTACCTTGGTAGTTTGGGACTATTTTGGTGCACTAGGGAGCTGCAGCAAGGTTTCCTCTACCCTTGTCGTGAACTTGTCCACTCCTTCTTCTTCAAGCAGCAACTTTTCATCGACTTGCTTGGTATGGTTTGGGGTGGATTCCAACTTCCTTGCCACTTCTCAAGGTGATAGCCTTAGCGGTTTCAAAACCTCACTTTGGATTGACAATGGTTGAGGTAGGTAGTTTGCCTTCCTCTCGAAACTGTCCCATGAACTCCGCCATCTGCCCAATTTGCTTCTTCACTTCGCCCATCTCTTTGTCTTAATTTTGTAGTCCCTGCGACAAAGTAGTTAGTAATTGAAGGACATTATCATTATTCATTAGCGAACCTGAGTTGTGTTGGGCAGTTTGTGATTGAGGTTGAGATTGTGCGAATAGCCTTTGATATATCCCAGGGGGTGGTGGACGAAATCCTACTCCACTTCTGTGAGTTTGTTGAGGTTGTTGAGGCTCCCTCCACTTGAAATTTGGGTGATCTCTCCATCCCGGATTGTATGTATTTGAGTATGGATAATTCCTTTGCTGATTTTGGCCTTGATAACCTATGGCATTGGCGTTTTCCCATCCTCCATTCTCTAACAATTGAGGACATTGATCATTGAGGTGCCCTTGCATAGAGCACACGCCATACATAATTGGTGTACTTCCTTGCACTTTGCAACCTTCGACAACCTGAGATACAAGCATAGTGAGGTTAGTTAATTGAGATTGAATGTCGACTATTGAACTTACCTCATGGACTTGCTGCCGTGGGGTGTCTCTTTATCCAACACCTTCATATTGTTGTGCATTCAAGGCTCGATTTGCAATTAAGACCTTGGCAGCCACCGGTGTTTTGTCAACCAAAGCACCTCTCGCCGAGGCATCTAGCATTTGTCTCTCAATTGGAAGGAGTCATTCGTAGAAATATTGAATTTAAAGGTCTTCCTTCATTTGATGTTGAGGGCATGATGCAACTAGAGTCTTGAAACATTCATAATACGCTGGAAAAAACTCCCCTTGGTTTTGTTGAATGTCACTAATTTTCTTCCTCAAAAGAATCACTCTTGAGGTTGGGAAGAATTTCTCTAAGAATGCCAACTTCATCCTTTCCCAAGAAGTGACGGTTTCGGGTGCCAATTCGTATAACCAATCTTTAGCCTTTTCCAAAAGAAAGAATGGAAAGGCTTTCATCTTCAAAATGTTCCCATCGACATTGATGGGTGTCATGCTTGAACATACCACTTCAAACTCCTTAAGATGCTTGTTTGGATCTTCCATGGACAGCCCATGGTATTTGGGAATGTGATGCAACAAGCTAGACTTCAATTCAAACTCATCGGTCTTGCCTTGAGCTGCCATAGGATATTGAATGCATAAAGGCACGACATTGTCTAATCCCGAGGTCGAAAGTTCTTTGATTGTCTACCAAAGGACAATTGTTTATCGAAAGACCATAGAAATGCTTAAAAGGTGTTGAATGGTCTCGGATTGGGTTATGAAAAAATTCACGCAATGAGTTGAGGTTCAAAAAGACATCTCAGAATAGATCGACGAAGATCCCACAAAAAATCATGCATTATTTGCCTTCCAAGCCTAGGTTGCAATAGTTATATATGTCAACACATATTGCCACGGACATGAGATGACATAAGGAAAAATGGGTTGATGACGATGCCTTGAGGCATTCTGCAGATGGAGAGGCATAGGAAGAGTTTAATCGAATGTTCCTTGATTTTGCTACTGATTCTCGGAACGTTAGATTGGGACTTGCCATTGACGGATTTAATCTGTTTGGGGTTTTAAACCAACACCACAAGACTTGGTCGATTTTTGTATTCCCATATAATTTGCCGCCATGGAAATGTATGAAAACATAATACATGATGATGACTCTATTGATAACTGAGGATCCTGGTAGGTCAATCGATGTATACTTACGACCGTTGGCGAATGAGCTAAAAGATTTATGGACACACGGTGTGCGCACATACGATAAGTGTACTGGTAAGATGTTCACTTTGCGGGTTGCAGTGATGTGGAATGTGAATGATTTCCCCACATATGCAATGGTTTCCAGGTGGAGCACTAGGGGTTATATGGCATGCCTTGTATGCAAGGAAGACGTAACATCTTGTTGGCATGTTGGAAAAGTTTGTTACCTTGGTCATTGGAGATGGTTGCCTAGGGACCATGAATGGTGAGAGAAGGATAAAGAGTTTGACGAGGAGAAAAAGCATCGCCTCAGACCCAGAGAATGGCCCGATGATTAGATTTTGGAGCAGCTTAACCATTTGGATTTTGCTCCTTTTAGGACCAATGTTAGTAGGACCATACCTTCTACACATATGAACTGGACACACAAGTTTATGTTTTTTGAGCTCCCGTATTGGTTGAAACTAAAATTGAGACACAACCTTGATGTTATGCATGCTGAGAAAAATGTATTTGACACATTGGTCGGCACAATTCTAGATATTAAGGACAAGATAAAGGACACGATCAAAACTCGTCTTGATTTGGAACGAATGGGAATACGATGGGGTTTATGGATGAATGGGAATACACTGAAAATGATGATAGTGACGAAAGTGAAAACTATTATAGTTTGGATGAAGATTAAGGCAATTTATTTGCGATTTTTTTTTTTTGTAAAACACATGAAATGGTTAATGCATTATATATGTGAATTACTTTGTAAATAAATTTGTTTTATTTGTATTTTATAATAAATTGTAATCAAAATAAAAAAAAAAAGTAAAAAAAAAACATTTTAAAACATAATTGCGCGACGCACAACAACTTTTGGTCACGTAAGCGTTTTAATTTTACGTGGGAGATCAAATTTTCAGACACTTGCATGACGAATACATATATTTCATCGCGCAAAGCGTATTTGCACGATGAAACATATGTATTCATCGCGCAAGTGTCTGAAAATTCAATTAGGGCGCTTTTTTTTCGTTGAAATTTTAAAAAACTTGTGCAACAATTATTTAACCTTGGGCAACAAAGTTTTAATTTCAAGTAAAGGGTTCGAATTAAGGCCATGGGGTTAAATTTAGGACCTTGTCTTGCTCTTGATTGAATGTGAATAGAAAATAGGGTAATTTGTTTTTATTGATTATTCTGGAAGTAAATCTGTATTGGTAATGTTTTTTTTTTTTTTTTTTTTTTCCCCATAGAAATATAGCTAGATTACCTGTAAAGAATATTGATAACCAGGTTCACAGTTTCACACTTGTGGTTCTCATTTTCCTTGTTTGATATTCCCATCGTTTCTCAGGAACCAAACAAAGCTTTAACTTACAACTTGTTTCGATCGAAATTTTCACTGCAAGTGTTGTTTCTATGTAATTTTCAACGCAATCATCACATAATTTTGATTGCTTCTGTTTCTGTGTAACTAGACCAGAATATAGATGAACTGATTTGTGAAATTTTAAGAATTACGTGTTGGCTGTGTTTTCAAATCGTTAGGGTGTAGATGGCTTCGATGTCAAAGCATCAAGCAAGAGATAGTTGTAGGATTAGTGTATTGCCAGATGTACTTGTTTGTCAAATACTTTCCTTCCTTCCAACATTGTATGCAAAGTGATTCAGTGTGTTAAGGAATAGTGGAAATCAAATAAGACATCAAACACATGAAGACATAAATAGTGTTGTAGCTTAATTAGTTAGTCATACAATTGAATAGAGATAGTTATAGAGTTACGGCCGTGGGGTTTTTTTAATTAGTTAGTCATACAATAGGACAGAGATACTAATGCTTATCCCTCGAAAGTCTTGACTCCTAAATTGATAGAAAGTGCTATTTGCTGCTACTCATTATTTTCTAAATATATTGGATTGTTAATTATTCCAGTTAGCAAGCTCTATTTATAACCAATAGTCATATGATTTCTATATGTAATCTGGATGTTTAAAGAGACTGAGAATCACTTTATATTGTCCATTTTCTTATTACTACCTGTGAAATTATTACTACCTATGAAACTATTAAGTAATTATGGTGGAAACTGTTTGTATTTATGTTGCTTAGTACGTACACACATAGCACACACACACAACTTGCACACATCAACACACACACACACACACACACACACACACACACACACACACACACACACACACACACACAGAGTACATTGAAAATTAGCATACATCAACACACACACACACACACAAAATCAGCATACATTGATACACACATAGACAGTGTACATACACACACCCACACACACAGAGCACGTACATACATACAAACGCATACACTCATAGACTATGATTTTACCTCCAACTACTCATTTATGCTAGTTTCTTCTTGTAAGTTATAATTGCTGGGTCTATATCCTATCTGAATTGATTAGTTTGTGTATAGTAGATCGGTTTTAAGTTTTGTTTCTGCCAAACTTGAATTGGGTTTAGAATTAGGGTTTTTAAATTTCGTTTTAAATTTAAGTTGAAATTATTATGCATGTGTATGGTAAGTTAAATCTTTGTGTACGAAACAAATTTATTTCCAATTTTGTAGATGTCTTAGCTCATTAGAACCCGAAGGGCGATGATTTCTACACCTAGTCCAACGACTACACCTACTACTGCCACCATTGCTCCGGCAGAGATAGACCATAAGCCGGTGAATCTGGTTGACCCAGTTGGTCCTCCAGCCCCATTGGTGCCGGCATCGTCGACTTCTTTGGTGGTGCTACCTGTTAGCGCCTGACGTGCTCACCGACGTCCCCACACTCCGGACCTGATGTCGCCATCAGGATCCACAACCGATGCCACTGGTACACGGCTAGGTATACAATCCTAATTTACTCTCCTATTCCCATGTTGTTATTTTAGGTTCAATTTGTTAAGTTACGTCATGTAAGGATTAAAAAGTTGTCATCGTGTCGAACCTTTTATTAAACTATTATGATCATTGTGTTGGATACGTATATTGTTTATGTTATTTTCAGGGTTTTGGTAAATGTTTTAATTATAGGGGAGGTTATGCCAAAATTTTAGTAGGATTTGATATTAGTTTTGGGTTAATATTTGTTTTTTTCATTTGTTTGCAGCGAAGAAAAACACCGGGGGACCTTGTCGACAATTGAAGACAGCGAAGATCACCCAGGTGACCAATGGTTGTATCATAATCGGATACGAGGAGCGACATCAAGTAGCACCAATGGCGGAGCAGCATAGTGCATTGGCCCACGACATTGAGCACGTCATGCGGACCTTTTGCCCTATGCGGTGGGAGTCTTGGAAAGCAATGCCGGAGGAGATAAGGAACACGGTGTGCAATCATTTGTTAGTAAGTGGCGTTGCCTTTTTAATGCTTTTCATGTAAAATTTATATATTTATATTTATTACTATCTTTTATTACTAATATTTTCATAATATTTGTTAGATCGAAGACAAACTACAATTTGGAGGACATGAACAAGTACATGTTGGCGTACCTCAATTGGCTCTTCTCTGAACGGTACAAGCAGTGGAAGAGTGACCTGGACCAATGTTTCGAGCAGTTTGATGATCCATAGGTCGTTCTCGTGGATGGTTGCCTGAGGAGTTAAAGGATCGACAAGATAGTTGGGTTTGGCTCTGCGGTCATCTTCAGGAGTCCGCCTCCCAACTTCCTTCGGACACATCGATTGAGTTTATGGATCCCTTTGAGGATGTGGGGTTCCACATCTTGACAGAGACGTTGGACTAGACTTTCGGTCGGAGGCTAGGGACATATTGTCGGGGGATGGGAAATTGATAGGAGTGTGTTTATGCGACTTTGTTAGCCCATTTCCTTGCATTTAATGAGTTAGTTTCTATTTATTATAGTGATTTAAGCTATTTTCGTGTGTTTGTAGGTTCAATTGGTTCAAGTGGCAAGAAAAGGCATTTTGGAGCATTTTAGAGCAGTTTTGGGCTTGGAATGGATAGCACATGCGTGGAGCAAGGTGGATGGACGAATTTAAAGTTCAAGAAGGGCTAAGAATATGCTAAAGAGATGGAAGAATTAATTCAAGACAAAGAAGATATGGAGCTCAGCAAGAAAGAAGGAAACATGAGCCAAACTAACTCATTTTGTCTTAGCCAATCGTAATCCTACACTACTTAAGTTCCAGCTGCTAGGGGGATCCCTAATTATATAGGACACCTAAATATATGATTCTAGAAGGCTTAATCCTAATTCTACAAGGGTGCTGCACCTTTCCTTCTAGAACACCCATGCCTTGTCGTGCACTCTCTTTCCCTTTCCTTCCAAGATCCTGCCGCACCTTTCTTTCCCTTTTCCCTCTTGGATTTTGATTTTAATTAGCCTTTTTCCTTGAGAATTTGGAGTGCAAATATTTCCCAAAATATAATTAATGTCGTGCCCTTCTCCCTTTTAAATAAATACATTCTGCCGCGCCAAAGGGGAAACCACTCATTCATCACCCACATACTTTAACCTATTTTCAGAGCCAAACACCTTTGTGCCGCAACTTTGCAAGGATGGAGATGATAGCTTGGAGTCGTATCTGCCATTCAAGACTTTTGGATTGTTGGAGCTTTTCTAGGTGTATTCAATCTTCTGTTTTCAATGTTTAATTTAAGTTATCTTTGTTTAATTGCGAAAATGAGGAGCTAAACTTGTTTTGGCTAGAGGATAATTCAAAGCCATGAACATATATGTGATATGAATTGATTTCATCCAATTATTGTTTCGTAAAACATGAATGTGGTTTACTTATCTGTTTGATTGATAACTTATTCTTGTATGTTGATTAAGGATGCATACTTAGTTTGCATGCATGAATTTGGTGCTAAAATATAAGGGAATTTCACCTAATCGTTATGAACTTATATTTATAAGTAGTGGAAGTCACTAGTCATGATTGTGTTAAGTAAATCCATGGCAGGAGTATCATGCTTTTCATAATTACGAATGTCTTGTCAATGCTTATGATTTTCATAGAACTTAATGATCTTTGATATGTATCTCTATCATGTTGTTCATATAGGGAACTTGATAAGAATAATTTGATTGCGTCGCTGAGTCCAATTCAATGAAATTAGGGAAATCTGAGAGTTAATTTGTGCAGTTCACAATTAATTTGGGGCATTGTCATTCATGGTTTATTGGAATAATAATTGGAAATCAATTTGTATGCATATGCGTCATGTGTGGAAAATGACCCTCTAGCTAGCCTATTACCCATCAATTCACCCAAATTCGTATCAATTTACCTTGTTTCTGTAACTTGTTTGTTTAAGTTTTAAATTTGTCAAAACCAATCCCCCCCCCTTTAATATTTTGTGTTTACTTAGTTAGGACCTGTTTAAATCTATTTATTTTAGTGTTTTGAGTCAAAGTAAGTTAGAATTCGTCCAAAGTCATCCTTAGTTTCTGTTTTGAGTCAATTTGCTTGCTTTGCGTTGTTTTGAGTCATTAGAATCTAGTTTTATGTTTTTGAGTCTAGTTTAGTGTTTTAGAGTTTAAATTTGAAAGATTAGCATCCCTTCTAATCCCCGGCCTATAACGATCCCTACTTATTCATACTACAACTACATAAAAAGGGTTTAAGTTTGTGTGCTATTTTATATCACATTATAAATTCAAGGCGGTGGGAGAGTGGGGCCTTGTTATCCTCACAGCGGCTTTGACGCAGGAAGTCGCTGGCCTGAGGAGTGAGCTGGCATTGTACAAGTTTCAAATGTTCATGCTTGTACAAGCCCTTAGTTCCTCCGGAATACGTCTCACTGGTTTTTCTGCACCACCGCCTTCAGAGCCCTTCCACGCTGAGCATGCACAACAATCAGGCCCGTCGACCTCCGACCCTGTCCCCAGCCCCACCCCCTACCAGCAATAAGATTACCAAGCATCTTCGAACGACTTGCCTATAGATTATTCCGGTTTTTTTTTTTTCATAGTTTCGTTCTCGCTTTCTTTTAAAACTTTGTATTTGTACATACATTTTTATTTATATTATAATTTATTTTTTTATTCATTAATTTGCTTTTTTTTTTTGGTCATTTGTATCAATTTATTGTTTATAATTTTCCTTTTATTCTATTTATTATTATTATTTTATTAAAAATTACACTTGTGCGACACCGATAGGTTGTCGTGCAAAATTACGTGCCTCTTACATGTTTCGTTGTGCAAATTTTTTCGAGACAAATTGTTGACGTCCCCAAAAGTTTCTCGTCACAAAGCACACTTGTACCCTTTTATATCGTATGATGAAAACCTTTGTCTGTATAACTTTTGTGCGACGAGTACTAAAGCGTCGCACAATTGTTTAGGTGCATCAGGAATTTGCACTTATTCGTTGCGCAAGGTCTTTTTTCATGACCTTTGTGCAACAAATTTTGGGCGACGATTTGTGCAACCCAAAAATGCCTTATGCAACAAAGTCTCCCTTGTCACGCAAATTGTTTAATTGAGTTAGTGCATGAAAATAATGGGTTTTGGGTCAACATGATAACCAATCGGATCATTATCGAGTCACACAATAAGAACCCGTTAATAAGGGGTCCTTAATAAGTTTACATGAGGGTGACACACGGGTAACTTGTTTCGACACGTTAAGAAAAAAGTTATTTTAATGATTTTAAATTTTAAACTACTAAGAAAATTACTATAAAATACAATAGCCATAGTGTATATGTATATATTGTATATTAAATATGTATGTTTTGTATTATTATTCTATAAAAATTTAAAAAATTTAAGTTTTATTTGTTTAGTTATTTTTATAGTGTACTATAAGCAAAGAGTGAGATTAAAAAATATAAAACACATTAAAAATAAAACTATCAAGTAATTTACAAATAGCAAAAATAATAAAAAATTATAATAATTAATTTACAAGTGTGAAAAAATGTGAAAAAAATATGCAAACGCTCGTAATTGCATCCTTTATGCTTTGAGGATGGGTACATCGTCATTTAAATTTTTAAAAGGAAAATTTTATTTGAACCCATGTAGTCTCTTTCTACACCCAACTTACTCTCTACACCCATATGATTTTTAATTAAAGAATTAATCTCTCTTCAAACCTAAATTTATTATCTAAAATGTCCTTCCATACCCAATTCAAAATGTTAATTTCTCTTTACACCAATTTATAAAACAAAATTTCAAACTAAGTAGTTTTGTTTTCAAAGAATTCAAAGAAATTCGAAAGTCAAAAATCTTCTAGGTTCTATGTACCTGCTCCCAGATGCAATTGTAGTAGCTGAGGCAACAAAGAGGAGGAAAAATTTCACGAAGCTATAGAGTGTTCATGGCCGGCAATGTTGAACACAGTGTTGAACTTCAATTCGTGTTGACTATAAATTCTCTCCTAGTTTTCATGCAAGTCCTTTTATTTTAAGAGGACTCCTTGAAGATTTGAGTCCTGAGCACATCACCTGACCATGATTATAGAAGGTTGTTGACAATTGACATAAAAGATGTGGCCTGTAACTTAGGTACTTCTTCAAGGCTTTCGCTTGTTTTATATGTTGTTGATTTAATTCGAATGGTTTGAGAGTGAGATGTTGGTTCATCCAACTCCTCCATCCTTATTGGAAATAGGGTTTCAGCCATCGATAAAAAAAACTTATTTTTCTCTATAAGAGTTATTAGGGTTTTAGTCAGAATGAATGTAGGATAAACAAGGAGTGATGGTAACGTTTAATTATAATATGTGGGTTTATTGATAAATTGTAGTTTTATTATTAATTTCATCTTGTACTTGATGGTACTTATGCAAGATGATAAAACAGACAATTAACATTTAAAATTTAAGTTGGGTGTAGAAAGAGGTTACATGGGTTTAAATAAAATTTCCCTTTTTAAAACCATCCAAACCCTCATGAATTGCATCATCTATGCTTAGACGATGGTTACATGGTCACTTAGATTTTTAAAACAATCCAAATCTCATGAATAGTTTTTTTATTTATTTGAGTGCAAAATTAATAATAATTATTGTAGGAGTGTAAAAAAATATATACAGTCACTCGTAATGACAAGCTTTACAACTTTCGTGAAAAGGTCAACTCCTAAATCCAACACCAGGATCCATAAACCTTAAACTTAAATTTAACAGTCAATTGTCGTTTGCGTTTTATTCTACTCACCGAATTTTATTTTTTAGATTTTCATTATTTATTGATTTAAAATATGTTTTCGTTAACGGTTAACGGGTCGGGTCATATTACCTGATAATATTAACAAGTCTATTTCGGGTCGGGTCATATTATCCGTTTACTTTAACGGATGTTACATGACACAACCTATTAAGATATCAGGTATGTCATGATTATATCACAAAAATAACACGAACACAAAAAACATAACACAAATGCCAAGTCTAGACGGAAGAAGCAAGAATTCTCTACACTTCTGTGTGTGCAAACTCATTTGTTGCATTTTTTGTTGATTATCTGTTTCATCCTCGTGACGAACGTGAGAAAGTCATTGTTTATGGCACTGGTGAAGCCAAGGGTAAGCTTGCAAGTAGTGTATTTCACTTCTGGACCACAAATATTAATGCACTTGTCCTCATATAAGTTTCACATTTTCTTACTTTTAATTATGTTTTAAAAGTAGTTATATTAAAAGAATTACACCGATTACGTCGCCTGAGAAAAGAAATGGAAAAGATTTTGCCCCTTCAGGTACAAAAAATGTTGTCCATTGCTAAGGACTGTTGGTGTATAAACACTTTTAAGCCGATTTCTAAGTGTCAAAGTAATATTGTTTGAATTTCATTTTAAAAGGTTTTACTTGAGATGCAATGAGAGCCGTTGGAATATAGTACTACTGGCATCTCTAGATAGCTTTCCTTCAAGTCGTAGATTATAACAAATGTAAGCACCTCATAGGGTGTCTAAGACAAATGGTTAGAATTTGCTCTGATGTAAGAGAGAGAAGGATCTCCCTTCCTCTCTCCTCTAACGGAAGATCACATTTTATGTGTGAGAGAAGTCGTCTTTTCCGTGTTTGTATCGTTTTCATGAGATACCCGATATCTTAATGGGTCGTCTCGTGTAACATCCATTAATGTAAACGGATAATATGACCCGACCTGAAATTGACCCGTTAATATTATCAGGTAATATGATCCGACCCTTTACCCGTTAAAGAAAATATATTTTAAATCAATAATAATGAAAATGGAAGACATATTTGATCCAAAAAAAATAAAAAACATAATACCAAATTAGTATATACATACTATATTGTCCCATAAATATTACTTCAAAATATAAAATAAAAAAAATAAAAAAAGCCGTTAGTCTTTCAAGTATTACATACTCCAAAATAAGAGCCTAATGAAAAAATATTAGTACATTACTATAAATTACCAAATGTTCAAGCATATGCAAAATGAAGGGAAGGTTGAGAAACCTTGCACGTTTATATATGCTTTCAAATTTTTCAGACTAATACATTAATGATTATGAATTTATTTATTTTGAACTCCCTTAAAAATAATATTCATGAGGGTTTGTATGGTTTTAAAAATCCAAATGACGATGTACTCATACTCAAAGTGTAGAGGATGCGATCACGAGCCTTTGGATATTTTCTTTACATTTTTTGTACTTGTAAAATAATTATTATAATTTTCTTTTAATGTGTTTGGTATTTTGAAATTACTTGATATTTTTATGTTTAATGTGTGTTATAATTTTTATATCTCATTTTTTGCCTATAGTATACTATAAAAATAAATAAATAAATAAAACTTAAATTTTTTAAATTTATATAGAATAATAATACAATAATACACATGCACAATATATACACATACACTATGGCTGTTGTATTTTATAGTAAGTTTTTTTAGTAGTTTAAAAAATTAAAATCATCAAAATAACTTTTTTCTTAACGTGTCGAAACAAGTTACCTGCGTGTCACATTCGTGTAAACCTGTTATGGACCTGTTATTAATGGGTTCTTATTGTGTGATCCGATAACGACCCGATTAGTTATCGTGTTGACCCGAAACCCGTTATTTTTGTGTCATTTACGTGTTATGTTAAAGAATCGGTCTAGAGAGAACATTCAATACAATTATCACATTCTTCATCTCCCTTCCTCTCTCCTTTGCAGCTTTGCCTAGGAATCCAAAACATACAAATCCTTCATCGAAGCTTAGAAAACATTATAAAAACACTTACAAGGACTTATTTGAATAAATATTTCATTGAGTTAAGGGCCTATTTTATTACCATTTCATTGTAATGGTAGATGTACTATATATATTCTAAATGTAAAATTCAGTTGAATACAATTAAAAGATTGTGGACTTTATCTAGGTTGAAGAATCGTAGACACATCTTGTCGAATAGGGATTATTTTTTCTTCTTTTTACGACTGTAATTTATATTATTTTTTCGACAAAAAAAAAAAAAAAAAGAGTTATATTGTTGCATTCATTTATATTACACAGGAAATGTATAGTTGAGAACCCAATAATATGCACAAATAATCTTATTTTTCGTTGTGTTGTTTGATCACGTCTTTTGTTCTTTTTTGGACGCCTATAGCTGTGTTGAATTATGAGGAAGATATATCCACCTATACAATGAAAGCAGCAACAGATCCAAGGGCAGCCAATCACGTCCTCACTTGTAAACCACAACGAAACACACTACTACATAAAACAATTATCGTGATGAACAAGAAATTGTCGCGTAAATAAGAAATTCGCCACCTAAAATTATAAACAACGATTCGTCGCCCCAAGATGGTCGCGCAAGGCTCATAAAAAATTGTATTGTGCGACAAAAAGAAAACACTTTGTCGCGAAAACAGTTATACGCGACGAAAAACTACGTCGTCGCTTCAAATTAATAGGGGTGAAGAAAATTCGTCGCAGACGAAACTAAACTCGTCGCATGAAGATTAGAGGGACAGAGGGTTTCCTGACGCAAGGTGGAAGTGACGAAGAGATTCTTCGTCGCATAAAGTTTTAAGGGACAAAGGTTTCTTATGTGACGAAGAACAAGGTCATCGCGTAAAACGAATAGGGACGAAGATTATTCATCGCATATCTATATTCTCAATGAAATAGGATTGGTTGCATGAAGATTAGAGGGACAAAGGGTTTCGTGCCACAAGAACGGAGTGATGAAGAGATCCTTCGTCGCATAAAGTTTCAAGGGACAAAGGTTTCTTTATCGTAAGATTTAACTTTGTTATCACTCTAGTTAATAGTGACGACGAATTATTGCATCGCGCAAACTTTTTTTTTTTTATTAAATTGTTTATAATCTGAATTTCAAAACAAAATAATTTTGTTTGGTTAAATTTAATTAAGAACAGTAATTGATAAAGAAGAATATTAATTTAAAATAAATATGGAAAATGTATGTACAAGTGGAATTTTTTTTAAATGTACGATTGTTTAATTGAAAAAAAAAACTGCAATAAAAAGTCATCAGAGTCAACTCATGTGATCAGTTGTCTTGGGTCGGGGGCTTAAAAGGTCGAAGTAGTAGGAAGAGGTGTAGTGGCGGGGATGTTGAAGCCAGATAGCTAAGGCGCGTCGATGATCTTGGCCATCTTAGACTCTTAGGCAGCAATATGAGCTTCCTGGGTTGCGATGTCAGCAGACTACGTCGCAATGTGCTTATGCTGGACCGCCACCTGTTGCTCAAGTTCCGTTACTTTCTCTGTCAACGATGTGACTTGTCCCGAGGTAGAGGTGGAAGAAGAGGCTTCCGTATCATGATCGCAAGCATTTCCCATACCCAGATACACCTTCCCCACCCTAGGATGGAGTCTCTAGTCGAGGGTGTCTGTCATGATATGGAGATTCGTATCCTCGGGCGCCCGCCGAAGGGGGGGGGTTAACTCCTCCATCGGGGTGTTAGGGGGAAGTTGAGAAGCCATTTCCTGAAGGACAACCTGACTCCTCTCCACCATCATGGCCTATAATTATAAAAGCAAGTTAATTAGTATTTATATAACATTTATTTAAAATGAATAAGAATTATAAATCTAAAAATTAAAAAAAACTTACGTGGAGCCCCTCTGTGAACTCATACCCGGGCCGTACGTACACCTCCTTGAACGTGTCAATCTTTGGAAACTTTGACCCCGCTTGCATTAAAAAATAATAAAAATTAGCTATTAGTTGTGTAATTTAGAGTAAAAGTAATAACTTATTTTTGGAAAAAATGTGGTTACCTGACGTCACTCCTCCATCCAATATGAAAAGCATTAGGAGCCGGAGTCGTGGAGAAGCTTCTTCTTTGACCTATTTTTTGCGTTGGCCTTGGCTCTTTTTTGTTAAAAAGAAAGCCGATATTAATTATAAAGTCTTAAAATAAATTAATAAACGGAATTGAAGTATTAATAAAATATTATTAATCTATAATAATTTATATAATTTACTTATCAAGTATTTTTCGTCCTGAAAATGGGTGCAGAGCCAGGCCCAATTTTCAGGGCGCTTCACCAACTCCAAGGGGCACTTGTGTGCGAGAGCGTCAGTTGGATCATCGAATCTCTCGAAATACTTGTGGAGGTTGCTCTTCCACTAAGTGAACGGCCGATGAAAAGTTCTTAGATGTACTTGGCTTGATTGGCATCAATGTCCTCAAGGTCATATTGATGCTGCAAATACGAAACAAATTAATCAAAGTTAACAATTATTAAATTTCACAACTTACAAAATAATGAAAAAAAACTTTCCTTATCAACTTTACTTATAAAGTAATTCTAAACCCATAATTATAAAGTTCTAAAATAATCTCTAACGCTAATATGTTAATCCTAACATTATTAAAAAATAAAAATAAAAATAAAATAAAATAAAATAAAAACCCTAAACTTGCAAAATTCAAACAGAAAATTATAAAGTTAACAACCTAACAAATTTAAGTAATTTAAATGAAATTTGTTAACATATTAACAAATTGAATAAATTGAAAATTAAATGAAATTTGCATAAAAAAATTATGAAATTTTTAACCTTACCCAACCCCCACCCCGCACAACCCATCCTTGCGCCACCCCCACTAAACCCTCAATGACTAAGGCACCGCCACCGCAACCTACCCCCACCACCCACCACCCATCCCCGATGCCGACCCGAGCCCTACTCCCCAAATTTCGAAATCCCTAAATTCCCTAAATCCCCAATTTCGAAATCCCTAAATCCCCAAATTGAGATAAACCCTAAATCCCCAAAATGAGATAAACCCTAAATCCCCAAATTGACAAAATCCCTAAATCCGTAACCCCTAATGCCTAATACCCAAATATGTAATCAATCACAAAAACCATATATCTAAAATAATTAACAAATGAAGAAAAAAACCAATTACCTCAGAGTTGAGAGAGAGAGAGAGAGAGAGTTTGCGGGAGAGAGTGTTGTAGGGGGTGAGAGAGTTGCGAGAAGAGAGAGCTCGAGGGCGAGAGAGAGAGAGTTGTAGGGAGAGAAAGAGTTCAAGGGGTAGAAAGAGATAAAGATAGTTGTAGGGAGATAGAGTTGGAGGGAGATAGAGTTCGAGTGAGAAAGATGGTTGGAATACTGAGAGGTTTTGGAAAATGAGAGAAAGAAAGGCTCTGTGGAACTAATAATGCGAAGGACTTTGCGTGACGAACATACTTATTGCATCGAATATTTCGTCGCGTAAAATGTTTAGCGACGAACAAATATGTAATTGATTATAATTATGAAATTTATGTAAACATAGATCTTTATAATCTATATTTATGTAAATTTCATAATTACAAAGTCTTATTCAATTATAATATTTATTCTAAAAATAATAGAAAACTTAAATAAAGTAAATTAACAATTCAATTATTTAAACAACAAAACTTGAATTAAACGCTAATTAAGTCAAAATACATAACTTAAAATAAAACATTAAAAATAAATATTGTCCTAAAAAATAGAAATTTAAAACTACTCCGCTGGTCCTCCATTCCATTCCACGTCATAACGCCACTGCTTGTAACCCCTCTTCAACGCCTTCCCCATCAACTTCATCAACTCTTCGTTCATATCATCAAGAGTATAGTTACAATGTTACACATATATGAAAATAATTATTTATAGCATATAAAAAAAATTCACAAATTAATTATTTTCAACATTTGTCACACTTACTAATAGTTGATCCATCACTGCCTTCTTCACGTCCTCGAGCACAAATTTCCAAGAGCACCACTCAGCAGTAGGACAATTGTTCTGCATTACTAAATGAATCGAATAAGCAAACTCCACATATTTCATCATATCATGGGGCCCGGGGGAATGCTGTTTCTTTCCACTATTCTGACACACCATGTTGATTTAGCTAGGGTTACATGCCTTGTTCTGTATTCTACTTGAGGTACAATGCGAGGAGCAAAGGTGAGACATGACTTGGCTCGTTAATTACAAAGTGTTGACGCTGTGAAAAAAAAAAAAGTTTATAAATGGCAGTTGTTGAGAGAATCAACTTCAAATAAGAGCACACGCTCTTAGAATCATTGGGTATAGAACGTGAATGTTCTTAACCAACTGCATGCGCATGCGGTTTGATTAGTATATGTGAGCTTTGATGCTTGCCTAGGTTTCATTTGCTTTCTAAGCTTTCAGTTGTTCTTTCCTTTTCTTGTGTTTGGTCCCAAAATAATATTTTGGGTTGAGCCCATGTGTGTCCTTGGTCCAATAAGAAGCATAAGAAATATCCTTATTTTTGGGCTTGGCCTAGTAGAATTCGGCTGTATCCTACCAGAATGGTTCTGCCTGGATAAGGGTGAAGTGGTCAGATCCTAGTACAATAAGGATTATTCAGAAACTTAAAGGGCTTCAAATTGAAAAAATGTCGAAAGTCAAGGGTTAAATCTGAATGATCAAGGAGCTTGGTTCAGAATCATATAGGAGTTAGAATTGGTCGAGACCAAATCAGATTGGGATGAGGAATTCCAATTTGAGTAAAATTCTAACTCGGTTATCAAGGAAATTGCTACTATAAATAGAGAATGGAGTGCATCATTGAAAGCCCCTCCATTTCAACACACAACTGCCCTGCGCAAACCTCTCAAACACCTTGAGATTTTTATTTTCTTTTTTCCCATCAATACATCTTCAATTTGGATAAGCAACACTGTGGAGGTAACCAGAGATATCTTCAGTTTGGATAAACAACACTGAAGCCGTAGAATCAGCCGACCAAGGAGCACCTTTAGTCTGGATAAATAACACTACTTTGAAACCGATTGATTATCTATCCAAGTCTCGGTCAATAAGGATTTTTGAGTCCTTGTTGGAAGAAGTCATTTCTTCAGTTTTCTCGACGAAGTAAGGTGTTACCAGGCTCGACATATTAAAAGCCGAGTTTATTTTATGATTGGATATTCGCAAGTACATTTTAAAGTTCGGCATTCAGACGACCGAACCACATTTACAATCAAGACACTTATCTTTTTTTAGTATTTGTGTCCGTACAATCTGGTACCAGTTTGGCATACTTATATTTGTACAAATATAATTACTAAGACCGAACCCGGCCCTAACGATTCGTGAACTTTAAAGAAACTAGCAACCTTGTAGGCTTTAGAACCCAAAGGCTAAGACAAGTTCCTTCCTCGGCCATAATTGCAAGATGCAGAAGTCAGCATCGTGCCCAATGCTACATCAACATACATTTTACTCCCCGGCCGAGCTCGACCAATGAGTTGGCACGCCTCGCATTCAACAAAATGACGTAGTTGGCTTATTAATTACTCGGCTTGCGCGCCACGTAGGCTGGGTAGTTTTTAGGGTCAACATTTTGGCATGCCCAATGGGACCCAGTGCTAAAGCTATGAAGTACATGACCATTGAGGCACTATCAATAAAAAAGAAAACAACTATGGGTAAATCGACTACCAGTGTAGCACCTATAGTTCAAAGTCCAGTCTAAAGTAATGTATCACAGGCATATGATCTTTCTGTTACCGTGACACCTGAAGCCACATGCACAGTTTGTCAAGAAACAGAAATTAATCTTGGTGGTCAGAAGATCATGGTCTTCACCTAGACTACCTGGGTGGCAAAATATGGTTTTATTGAAGGCCTAGTAGAGGATTGCGACTACGACGATGAAACTTCTGGTGCACCGTCTAAATATTTTTTCCGACAACAGTTAGAAGAACAATCTCGGCAATTTGAGCAAATTTTTGGCTGAGAGATGAAAAACATACTTGAAGCAGTGTGTGAGAACAACTCAGTGAATAATAAGTTGCTTGAAATTCTAGTTAACAAAGCTCACGAGAACAAAAACGACATCCGTGGTTATGGTTGAAGTCCGGAGAATGATCGATTCGACCTTGAAAAAAGGACCAAAATTCCCAAAGTTTATCCATCCATACCCGGCCTTTGTCGAAAGGTTTGAATATCCCCGAGGATTCAAGATCCTAGATTTCAGTCTTTTCACTGGGGAATCATCCTTGTCCTCATTAGAACATGTGGCTGGATTCACTGCTCAATGTTAAGATGTCAATAGTGATTTCCATAAAACTACAAGTGTTTAATTTCTCATTAACAGGCACGGTGTTCGCATGGTACATCAACCCTCCACCAAATTCTATTCAAAAATCGAAATGAAAGTGTCAGTATTTTCTTCGGCTAGGATGGCTAAGTCATCTGATGAGTGACAAATGGAATTTCTTACTAGGTTCAGTCATCGGCTAGGAATTGATGTCGAGTACCCCTCCTCGAGGTCGAATTTGTTAAGCTCGCCCAAAATGGCCTACATGTGGAATACAAGAAGAAATTCTTGAGAGCAAACTTTCGAGATATGTATGAGTTGGCTCAACACGTCGAGCAATATGATTATTTTCTTAAAGAAGAAAAAACCTCGAACACTCCAACTTGTGGGACGATTTATAAGAATCTAACGATAAGTTATGCATCGGCCAGTGAAGGAAAAATTTATTTTAAACTAGTTCATTTAAGCAACATCTATGCATGCAATTAACAATTAAAGGCGGAATCATGCTTGTAGGCACTCAAAAATAGAACTTTACCCATGAAATTCAAGGCCTAGTAATTGTGGTGAACCAAGACTCACCTCAAATATTAAAGAAAAGAGTTAAGAAAATTTTATACCTTTGAAGCACCTCTTTGCATAAGCAAAGGCTAATCACCCAAAAGAGAGGCCTTCATTCCTTACTTCTTAGCTCCATGGATTTCTTGGAGGAGGATGGTTGAATGGATTCTCTAAGTTCCTAAGAAAGGGAACCTCTAAGTTTCCACACCAAGGAGGGACTTGAAGAAGAGATGAGTGACCTTGGAGGAGGATTGATACTAGTAAATCCCCTCCAAGGGGGTCGGTCTCCTAGAGAGAAAAAGGAGAACTTTTGTTCTCTCCAATTTCCTTAAGTGAGAACCTTGATGAATTTTGGCTATAAAGTCCTTTATATAGTCACTTCACTTAAGTGACTAAAAGAACCAAAAAAAACCTTTTATTCATGATATGGCCAGCCTTCTAAAGGCTTTGGACTGTTTAGGCCCTTTTTGAGTTTTTAGTCATTAAGTTGTCATACCATTTAAGTTAATAGGCTTGACGGCTCTAAACCCAATGGGCCTTGAGGTCCAATAATTACTCTAAAGCTAAAACGAACTTATTCTTTTGATCAATTAACATATTAATTAATCCTAGCCATAAATAATTAAACCATTTAATTATCCTTACTCATCTCCATTATTTCTTCAATCTCTACCTTACACGGTGTACGATCCATTAGGTTCCTTTTAGTGAGGCAGTGGGCGATTAGAACTGTTCAAATCGATTGTGAATTGAAAGTTACTTTCAATTCTCCCTTTAGTGATTATACACCTTTAGGGCTTTCACAAACCATGAGTGATACCTAGCAATATGTCATGTATACCCAAACTAATCAGAAGAGGTGGAGAACCTATTCAGTTTGGGATTACAATGCAATACGGTATTTCTCTAATACAATACTCTTGACCACATTGTTTGGTTTGATAGTTTATTCATGTCTACTATCCAATGTGATTCTCTTACTTATACGATTACCGAACGTGATTTGGAACGACTTCCTAAATCTGATTCATACTTTGGCCAGAGATTCTTAATCATATCATAGAGAATTCTCCTTTAAATGGTTTAAAGGTTAGAGATCCCTTGTTGTGCATTCACTTGCCTCTATGGCTAAGTGGCTTAAACTGAACTATGCCGATGACACCCTTTGACGGAGTGACTTTGACATAGTCAAAGATCAAGGACCTAAGCATAAAACAACTATGATGCCTGAGGTCAAATGACTACTTTGCAGTCTCCCAACCATGAGTTTTCATGTGACATGAGTATGAGAACTCTTTGTTGATCGTGTTCAGTGGACTCATTCTCTGTTGAGCACCTACATGCTTGTCTTGGTGTCAGTCACACCAATGACTCGAGACCAGTCACTTTCTCTAAAAACAGACATAGCATGTACTGATCTTAGCAATCCTATGATCATGAATGTTTAGGATATGTATACGAAAGAGAATGGTCTCATGAATCTAACTTCTTTAGATTACATTCTCCCAAGTACATATTCCTTGGACTTATCGTTTAAGCATATAACATTTATATGAGATAGCTTTAAACAATAATCTTTGCCCTTTATATTAAACTAGATTAGTTTAACATTTAAAATGTCCATAAAGTATCATCATATGATTGGCTTTAGGGTACATTTCTAATAGCCAGGGTGACGAATGCCAATACGTCAGTATAGACGTAGCCGAGATAGTGATTGACAAACCTTATGCCTACCTCCCCAAAGAGACTTTTCACTCCATGAAATGCCTTCTATGAATAACTCGCCAACATTTAGGGTTTTTGCAACACTCGACACAAAGTCTCAACATCACTCGGTAGATTATTTTGGCATTTGTCGACATAAACAGAGATTACGACAGACTCAACAAATGCTTGACAAATTTTCGCACTGAAAAAATTTTGCGCACTATGTGCACAGTTTTTGTTTAAATAAAATTTGGATGTTTTACGTTGGCATTTCCTTCTTTTCGATTTAACGCGGTCCAAGCAACTAGAACTTCTCAAGATTAGAATCTTAGACCTGCAACTGAATTTAAGTTATTACAAAACAACACACTAATAAGATCTCCGCCACACTAAAAGATTTAGACACTACATATGGTTAAAATATACAATTGTTATACTCAATTGAGTTGAAGGGGAAAACTCGTTCAACAAAACAGAAACAAGTACCGCTAACCAAATCCTTGTTGATATATTCAGATTTGATTGAAGATAGTTGATTAGAAAATTTTCATTTACTTTAATCAAAAGAAAAGAGGGATCGTGATTCCGAATCTCTAATGGGACAACAAAAAGTCATCACAATGCACATGAAGTTTATTTGAATAATGAGAAGACAAAACCAAATTTCTTTTTATATTTACATGTTGAGTACAACTCTGAGGCAATTAGGCCAATAAACAAATGCTTTATAAAAAGTAATTGCAATTAGCAATCAACCCTACTATTTTCCCCATTTTTTTGTTTTTTTGGTTTTTAAGTACAATGATATATTTTACATTGTGGGAGGGAGAGTTCAGTTAAGCCACACAATAGGCAATTTAATTTGGTATCAAATTCGTCATCCACGAAATTCGAACCTAAAACCTCTCATTTACAAGTGAAGAGGAAGGAATGCCATCAGACCATAGTACTGAGTGGTTATTTTCCCCACTTTTAGAGCCCCTTAATAATAAGGAAAACTAACCAAAAGTCCTCAAAAACTTTAGTTTTAATCAAAATGACAAAATAAAAGTGTAAGTGAATAGTACCAGGAGTGACTTTTCAAGGTAAACAATGAAGGAAAAATTTTATCCTAGCTAAGAACATGTGAGAACATTTGAACACGTAGGCAAACTAATAACACTTTAAAGTAGGCATGCATTCAAAAACAATTCTAAAACCCATGACTTTCAAAGCCTAATGAATGGTGAACCACAAGACTCTTTAACAACATTAAAGAGAAGAAAGGATTTTGAGATTCATTATCCTTGAAGCTCATCCTTGTTTACACAAGGGATTCACCCAAGTGGAGGGCCTTCAAGTCACCTCCTAACTCCTTAGATCTTCCTTGTGATTTTCTTCCTTTTGATACTCCTTTGCTCCTTGAGGATGTGAGGAAAGGATCTCCAAGAACACCAAAGGTTTAGTGTCTCTAAGTCTCCACACCAAGGATGAGGTGTGAAGATGAAATGGATGGCTTAGAGTAAGAAAAGATTGCTAGCTATTTTTCCCCTAAGTGACCGGCCTCTTTAGAGAAAAAGAGAGAAAAAGGTTTCTCATCTTTGCCTCAAGAAAACCCTAGTGAGAGAATACTTATAAAGTTGCCTTTATACCACCTCACATGCGAGTGGCAAACTTGCAATTAACCCAAGTTTGCTACCACTCACCCTTGGCCGGTTTTGACTTTGTTTATTGGGCTAATTGCCCCTTTTGTTTTAGTTGTCATACAATTTAAACATAATGGGCCTTGTGGACCAAAAACCCTTTTGGGCCCCGAGACCCGAAACTAACTTAAAAGCCCAACACGAACCTTTCGTATAATTAATTAACTAATTAATTAATCTTGAGGATTCTCAATTAAACCATTTAATTGCTTATCCATCTCATTTATATTTCTTCACTTTCATCCTTACTCAGTGTACGATCCATTAGGTTCCAATTAGCGAGACAATAGGCGATTGTTACTCTTAACGATCGATTGTGAATTGAAACTACATTTCAATTTGCCCTTTGATGTAGATTAGTGTTTGCTAATCTTCAGGACTTCCACAAACCATGAGTGACACCTAACAGTATGTCATGGCTACCCAAGCTAAGTAGAAGTGGTTGGAGAACCTATCCAGTTACAATTATAATGCAATACGGTCCTTCTCTAATACAATATTCTTAATCACATTGTTTGAGTGATAGTTTGTTTCATGTCTACCATCCAATGTGATACTTCTCTATATGATTCAATTGAATATGATTTAGGACAAACTTCCTAAATCATATTTGTATGTTTTGGCCAAAGACTCCCGAATCATATCTCAGAGTATTCTCCCTCCACCATAGAAGGTTAGAGATCCCTTGTTATGCATTCATATGCCTACATGACTAGATAGCTTGACCCCAACAATGTCGTGGACACTCTCGATGGAATGACCTTGACATGATCAAAGATCAAAGACCTAACCATTAAACATCTATGATGCCTCAGGTCAAATGACCACTTTGCATATTGCAACTTACGAGTTCTTACATGATATGTATGTTCAAACTCTCTTTTAATCATTGTTCAGTGTACTCGATTACATTTTGAGCACCTATGTGTTTGTTTCAGTATCCAACACTAAATGACTTGAGACTAGTCATACTCACGCTTGAGTTAACATAACACATACTAACCTTAGCGGATTGTCAATGCCCAATTGGCAATTCTATGGCTAGGAATGTTTTAGGAATGAACATAAGAGAAATGTCTCATTAATCTAACTTACTTAGATCACTTCTCTTTTAGATTAAATACATTCCTTGGATTCCCTTATTGCTTAAACACATAATACAATAAACAGTGATCAACAATAAGCTTTACCCTTCATTAAACATATAATAGTTTAACACAATAAGTATTCCAAACGCTATTACATCAAATGAGTGGCTTTGTGGGCATACTTCCAACAAAAATGTCCTTATCGTTAAAAGTGAATAATACCAGAAGTGTTTCATTAAGATTCCCATAATAACATCCTCGCGCACCAATTTAATCATGTGTAAGCACATCCAATATGTCTTGGATTCAAGTGTTGTGTTGTGTTCTCGTTATTTTTTATTCTACGAATAATGAAAATAGAATTGGTAGTTTGATCTTCATTAATTTAAGGCTAATTTTTTTTGGGCTAAATTTTTTTTCTTGATCCCTGTGGTGAGACACTACTTTTAAATTGACCCATGTGGTGAAAAAAGTGTTAATCTTAACCTTGTGGTGAAGTTCGTCATCAATCGTAGTCCAAATTGAAATTTCTGTCAAAATATCATCTACATGCAGGGGTAAAAAGGTCATTCCATTTTTTTTTCTTTTCTTTTTGGTAATTCCATCTTTTTTTATAATCAATAAAAATAGAAGCAAAAAAAAAAAAAATCCCTCCCCCAATCACTACCCTTGTTAGCCACAACCACAATGACCACCTACCACCTTCCCCCCTCTCTCACATAACCCTAGCCATCCCGTCCACTACTGTTCTTCTTAAAATGAAACTAAATTCAATGTTTGCATAATAACTTATATTCCAATCTAAACGCAGCGAGGTATTTTGTGATTTAAATCTTGAGAAAGTATGATAATATGAACCTTGTAATTTTGTTGTTTATTTATTCTTTTATTGTAACTCTAAAAATTTTAAAAATAAAAAAATTTATGTTCATATGGCGCCTTATGATTAGTTGATAGAATCAATAAAAATGAAAATAACAATTTTGCCCCTACAAATGGCAGAACAATGAGGAAAAATTCAATTTGGACTATGATTGATAACGAATTTCACCACAGGATTACAATTAATAGCTTTTTCACCACATGGGTCTATTTAAAAGTAGGGTATCACACCACAAGGATCACAAAAAAAAATTTGGCCTTTTTTTTAAAAAGCCCCTTGAAATTGGATTTTCTCTAGAATTCAATTCATTTCTCTTAAACCTCTAAAATTCAATCAATAACCACATTTCTTGGATTCTGTTAACTCCGTGATATAGATGTCAACTTTAGACTTTTTGAAATGAGAAAGTCTGATAAAATGAACCTTGTAATTTTGTTGTTTATTTATTCTTTTATTGTAGCTCTAAAAGTTTTATAAATAAAAAAATTTATGTTCATATGGCGCCTTATGATTAGTTGATAGAATCAATAAAAATGAAAATAACAATTTTGCCCCTACAAATGGTAGAACAATGAGGAAAAATTCAATTTGGATTATGATTGATAACGAATTTCAACACAAAATTACAATTAATAGCTTTTTCACCACATGGGTCTATTTAAAAGTAGGGTATCACACCACAAGGATCACGAAAAAAATTTGGCCTTTTTTTAAAAAAGCCCCTTGAAATTGGATTTTCTCTAGAATTCAATTCACTTCTCTTAAACCTCTAAAATTCAATCAATAACCACATTTCTTGGATTCTATTAACTCTGTGATATAGGTGTCAACTTTAGACTCTTTTGAAATGAGAAAGTCTGATAATATGAACCTTGTAATTTTGTTGTTTATTTATTCTTTTATTGTAGCTCTAAAAGTTTTAAAAATAAAAAAAAATTATGTGGGTAAAGTACAAAAAATACCTTAACTATTGGGGTCACGACAGTTTCATACCTCATCTTTTAAAATTGACAATGTCATACCGCATCTTACGAATTTGTGACAATGTCATACCTCCGTCAATTTTTCTATTAGTTTTTCTGTTAAGTGCTGACGTGGCAAGAGACTGAGACCACTTTCTATTAAAAAATTATTAAAATATTATTAAAAACTAAAAAAAAATATTTAATATTTTTTAAATATTAAAATAATAAATAAAAGTAAAATTAAAAATAAAAAATAAACAAAAAACCTTAGTCATCCCTTCCCTCCCCCTCTTTCTTCCCCATCTTCATCTTCTTCTGGTTAATCTTTAACACAAAAAATAAAAAATAAAAAAATAAAAAAAATTGAAAACCCAACCCCACCCGCACCCCAGGAGAAGGAGGAAGAACCGAAGAAGAAGAAGAAAGAGGAAAAACCAAAGAAGAAGAAGAAGAAGAAGAAGAAGAAGAAGGAGGAAGAAGAGGAGGAGGAAGAAAAAAATAAATAAAAAATTTGAAAACCCAAACCCACGCGCCCCCTCCCCGGAGAAGGAGGAAGAACAAAAGAAGAAGAAGAAGAAGAAGAAGAAGAAGAAGAAGAAGAAGAAGAAGAATAAGAAGAAGAAGAAGAATAAGAAGAAGAAGAAGAAGAAGGAAGAAGAGGAGGAGGAAAAAAAAATTGAAAACCCAACCCCCCCCCCCCCCCCCCAAGGAGAAGAAGGAAGAACCGAAGAAGAAGAAGGAGGAGGAAGAAGAGGAGGAAAAAAAATAAAAAGGGAAACTGCAACCCAAGAAAAAAAAAAAACCAGAAGAAGGAGGAAGAAGAAGAAGAAGAAGAAGAAGAAGAAGAAGAAGAAGAAGAAGAAGAGGGGAAAGGGTCCCCACACCCCTAGGAAATTTTTTTTGTTTTGTTTTTTTATTCTTAATTTTTTTTAATATTTAATTATTTTTCTAATCCAGCTGGATTAGTGAGTGGTCTCTATCTCTTACCACGTCAGCACTTAACAGAAAAACTAACATAAAAATTGACGGAGGTATGACATTGTCACAAATTCGTAAGATGCGGTATGACATTGTCAATTTTAAAAGATGAGGTATGAAACTGTCGTGACCCCAATAGTTGAGGTAATTTTTTGTACTTTACCCAATTTATGTTCATTGGCGCCTTATGATTAGTTGATAGAATCAATAAAAATGAAAATAACAATTTTGCCCCTACAAATGGCAGAACAATGAGGAAAAATTCAATTTGGACTATGATTGATAACGAATTTCACCACATGATTACAATTAATAGATTTTTCACCACATGGGCCTATTTAAAAGTAGGGTATCACACCACATGGGTCTATTTAAAAGTAGGGTATCACACCACAAGGATCATGAAAAAAATTTGGCCTTTTTTTTAAAAAGCCCCTTGAAATTGGATTTTCTCTAGAATTCAATTCATTTCTCTTAAACCTCTAAAATTCAATCAATAACCACATTTCTTGGATTCTGTTAACTCCGTGATATAGGTGTCAACTTTAGCATGTCAAACATGCTTATGTGAACATGCTTATGTGAAGTCATGTGGCATACATAGAAAGGAAGGGAATTAGGAAAAAAAATTGTCTAATTTAAGATCATTTGAGTATAACGTACTTAATTTTTTAACATTTAAAGACGGAAGTTTGTTTACATGAACTAAAAACTCGATTCTTTTATCGTAAGCACCCCACACTTGATGCCTTCGGCAACCTTCTGAACACGTTGTTGCGTACAACTTGCATCCTATATTGCCCCAACACTTGTCCATCTCTCGACGGAGTGGCAAATTTCGGCACCTCCAAAATAGCTTGTCCTCCTCAATGCCAAAAGTCATTTCGACACCATGAGTTCACATTATCTAAGCCAACGTCGCATTGTCTTTCCTTCCATGTCGGCGTGGTAGGTGAAGCCATGCCATGGTCCATGTCCAATGCCAACACTTATGGAGTTGATCGATCTAATGGAGATACTAAAGACAATATAATGACCACAATTTGTTTCACTTATTGATCACAATTTTGTATGTCGCTTCAAAGATTATTGCATCAGTCGTCCACAACCAAACACTCAAGCGTTCTATTTCCCAAAAAAAAAAAACAAAACACTCTAGCATTCCTCTTGGCTTCAAACCCTTTAACACACGGTCCACGTGTCCATATTATAGCTGACCATCTTTTCTCAACAAAACCTTCACCGCTAATGAAGCATAACGAAACATCAAAGTCAACAAAGAGTCAACATTCTGACAAAGGATAATACTAAGGAGACTAAATTTGTAAACAAAATTTGCAAATTAAATTATGTGTCATCAATAAAAATGAACACATTTATCAACATTTAAATTATGTATTATAAGTTTTATCTACCTAGCATTACCCCCGAAAATAGCCTTTAGCCCAAAGCCGCCACCAAACTCAAGAAAACAATTTTATTTGGGTAAATTACACTTTCATACCTTAGGTTTGAGGTCTATTTCAATTCCTTACAACATCTTCAAAACATTTCACTTTCATACTGTAAGTACTATTTTATTTCAAAATAATACCTCCATTACATTTTTCATCCATTGATCTATTAAATGCTGATATGGCTGCCACATATATCTCACGTGGCTGCCAAATGTCTGCCACATGGCAAATAAAATAATTTTTTAATTTTTTCTAAAAACCTGAATTTTCTCAAAAAAAGAAAAAGAAAAAAAATTGAAAAAAAAAAAATGAAACCCACTATCCCTCCCCCCCCCCCCCCACCCCCCAGCAACACACATCCATATCCCTAACCCAAAACCCAAAAAACCTGCTGCAGCAGCAAGAAGAAGAAGAAGAGGGAGGAAGAAGAAGGAAGGAAAAAGAAAAAAAAAAACCTGCAGCAGCAGCAGCAGGAAGGAGAATAAGGAAAAAAAAACCCTAGACCCAGTTCGTCCCCCCCCCCCCACCGGCGGCGTGCGACCTCCCCCCTCCCCCAGCGTCGCGCGATCTCCCCCCGCGGTGTCGCGTGACCTTTCCCCCTTTCCCACCCCCTGGAGTCAGAATCTCGTGATTTTCAGTATGGGTGGGTTTTAAAAATACTTTGAGTTTGAGATGATTTTTGGATTGGTTTTGTGGTAGATCCACGTAATCTCGAGTGGAATTTTTGTGGGTGATGGGGGATTTTTGGGAGGGGTGATGGGGGATGGGAGAAAGGGGTGGCTCGGGTGGGCCGAATTGGGGCTTCTTTTTTTTTCTCCTTCTTCTTCTTCTTCTTGCAAGTTTTTGGGTTTTGGGTTAGGGTCGCTTTTTTTGGTGGGGGGAATAGATGAAAAATGTAACGGAGGTATTATTTTGAAATAAAATAATACTTAATGTATGAAAGTGAAATATTTTAAAGATGTTGTAAGAAATTAAAATAAACCTCAAATCTAATGTATGAAAGCGTAATTTACCTATTTTATTTTTCTTTGTTCTGCAGGATAAAGCAAAATAGGTTAGGGTTTTAACCTTTTGGGCATCCATTTCATAGGGTTTTCTGAAAGGAAAAGCTCGGTGGTTTTGCGTTTCATCAGATTTGCGGAAGCCTCTGATTTGGGAGTTGTGTTGGTGGTGGTGATTGGATTTGAGCCGTTGGATTGACCTTTGATCTGGGCTTTTGCGCCCTGTGGCTGGTTAAATCCATGATCATCAGCGTCCCATGGACCCTTCTCCTGTGCGAACCACTCCACCTCTCGAAGAAGAAGATGAGTGGGGTATGTTATGTATCACCTTTCGCATCTGTTTTTCCTTCTTCTTCTCATAAAATCCCGTTGTTTGGTTGCTGAGAAAATTTTGTTGGAAAGTGGAAAATCACTAGAAAAGATGCGAATATTTTTGCCTAATTTGGATGGGTTTTTGTATGTTTTGGATTAATGTTCTTAACCTCAGCCAATTACTGCATTCTGCTTGATTTCTTGTATTGGGTTATGCTTAGGCATTTAATTTGTTTGGTTGCTGAGAAAATATATGCTTGTTACAAAATGGAAAACAAATGGAGATTTATTGGGTAAATAGATGTTGTTTTGGCATTGCAGCATAATTTGTTAGCTACATGATTTCTCTACAGGATTAGTAACTTGTAATATCTGGAATGTTATGTCTTGTGAGTTTAGTGTGAATTGGCAACAAAGTTTGACTTTGGAGTCGAAACTTAGGCTCGCGTATACTTTCTTTGTGCTACTCTGGCAATTATCTAGAGGCGTATGTATTTTAGGGTAACCTCTTTGTGGCACATGTTTTTCTCTGCTGTGTGTGACACGTTAAGGTTGATTGCGGTGAATTTATTTAGGGAAAATGATTTTCGAACCGCTTTTCTCCTCCTGCACAACTTATGTTCTTTATCTGGCCTTTAGATTGAATAAAATCAAATGGAGAACAAAGGGTCAAAATTAAACAGAGTGCAGAAGGAGAAAAGGGTTGTGCTGAAATTACCTTTGTTTAGTGGTGTCAGCAATGTAACGTACTCTTCTGATTGATGCGCACTTAAACTGTTTTGAGATTAATATTGAACTGTTTTTGGCATTAGACACTGATGGATTTGTGATTCCAAGCTTGGTGATTGAAGAGCAAGATAGCAGTAATCACAATGCTCCAGCAGTAGAAGCTTCAAAACCACCATCTCCAAAGGTCAGTTACCAGTGCTTACAAGTGCTGTAGCTCCTTGTAATGAGTAAAGGGAATTACACGTTTGTACCTGATGGCTCTAAAAGTCTTTAATTCAGATACCTCGGAACTGGTTTTTTTGTTGACCTTGCATTTCTTTTATGCAGGCCAAAAAAGAAGAGAAGATCTACTTAGGACCGCACGGAGCTCCTCCTTCGCAATCAAAGCAGCAAGAGGTAAACCCTAGTAGCCGTAAGCAGAAGTTCAAGCAGAAACTGAAGGAAGCAGATAAGAAAAGTACCAGGACAGGCCGAGAGAATAAGTTGGAGAATCTGAGAGAGCTTGTGGGTGGGAAAGGAAGCAGCAGCATGGCAAAGGGTTCTAACAGGGATTGGTTAGACCCACACTGTCACGAGTCCCAGTTTGAGAAGTGGAACACCCAGTGATTAGAGTATCGCATGTTTTGAATTGCTCGAAACATTTGAATTTGGCATCCCGATCGTGTTTGGTTTTGATCTTTTATATCTTGACAACAATATTTTAGTTGAATCTTCCACCATTTTTCCAGAAGCTATTGGAATGGAATTTGATTGTTTAAACAAATGATTAGCGCTGCATTAACTTACTAATTGATTAGTGTTTGAACGCTGAATTATATGTACCGGAGAAGCATACGAAATTGTAGAGCCATAACATTCATTTCAATACAGAACTCAATGCTCCCAAAATCAACAACATAAGATGAATAATCGCTTCTCGAATGAACTCCTTCTAAGAGATGCAAACACTTTAACTGATCAATAGTTTATGAATCAATGTCGCTAATCCGAAATGCATCTCTAAATACCTTCTCGATAGCAGCGTCATCAGGTATAACCACGTGACATTTGCAACCATAAGCAGGAGCAACCGAGGCAAGGCTAATAGCCGTGCTTCCAGCACTCCCCTCAGTGACCACTCCACCTGGAGCGAGGCCTCCAGATTCCAAGGCCTGTATACAACCAAAAATAAGAACATCTGCGTGACTCAGAAAACCAATCTATTACAATCAGTCAACAACTGATTATCTAAACTGCTACAAGGTGGTAGGCAGAACAATATTAAGTCAATTTAAATGCTAAACAACAATGTCAAGCATCACTAACAGCAATAATAAGAAGATTACCAAACTTATGAGCAATTGAATATATTTAGGCGCCGTTTGGTAACCATTTTATTTTCAGTTTTCACTTTCTCAAACGGTCCCTTAATTTTTGAATAATTTGACAACAAAAGTAGCAGGGCAAATCCCAAATTCGTTTCTTCAATTTCGTTGAAGTAAATATCTTCCGCAATCATGGACTAGTGAAGATCATAACAGCAGGTTAGAGTTTGTCAAAACTTACTTTCGAGTTTCGAGTTTCGAGTTTCGACAAACCCTACTTTCCAGAAAAATTAATCTAAGTTAATGATCACTGGTGCCAATTATATTTTCCGCGAATTTCTACTTACAAATACACGAAATGCAAAATTTTAAAATTTTCCGTCAAATTTGTCAACCAAATAAGTTTTTTTTACCTCTTCAATAATCTTGACAGCAACTCTGTCTTTCACGCTCCCACCTGGGTTCAAAAACCCGCACTTTCCAAGTATCTAAACAAACCCAAATATTAAAAAATAATAATAATTGAAGAAATAAATGAAAATCCAGAAAGAAAAAAATGGAGAAAAAGCTTCTTATTGCTTACTTCACAGCCGGTGACGTCCGAGAGGCTGTTGATGCGGATCAGAGGGGTGTGCCAATGGCACCAACGAGGCCATTTCTGTGATTTTCCTTCGAGCGCAGGGATAGTTCAGTCTTTTTGGAGGACGGCTTGGACTTGTAGAGAAAAAGAGAGAGCAACGCCATAGACACTGAGACTACAGCCACAATAGCGCCCGTGCTTCTCAGGCGCCATTGTTGGCGGTTCGAACCGGGACAGGTTTTGGTACTAAAAACATAAAGACACCACTTCAAACCTGGCGATTTTTCTTGTAGCCGTTCGAATCCGGACAGCTTTTGATACTAAAAACAAAAATTATTATACTCCTGTTTGTAGCCGTTAAATTAAATTTCAATAGCACGAATCATTTGATGAGTGGGTTCAGTTTCTTTTGGTCTAGAGAGGATCCAGATCCATACTTGAAACACACAACATTTATTATATATTGCATTACATCCATTAAAAAATTATTGAATGAATTTAATAGTTGTCGTCAAATTTGATAGCAAAAGGTTTTGCCTTCGATTAACTCAGCGCCATGCAAAAAATAGAAGGCTCGGTTGGAGAGAGTTTGCTATCATTTTCTACTGTTGTATGTCTATGGGATAGTTTTAACATCTCCTTTAGAAATGCTCTTATTCTCTCCCCTCCTTTCTCTACTTCTTTCTTCCACAACATATTCACAGCGGATTCCTTTTTGAGTGTAAAGAAGAAAAATATTAAAGTGACTCTTTCAAAAGCGGGACTCTCTGTCACTATGTCATCTTGTGCCAAATGTCTTACCCTATTGACACGAAAATTGACATAAAATGTAAGATGATAGAGAGTTCCTGAAGAATCTTACTTTAAGAGAGTTCCCTTATCATTTCTTATGCGGACAAAGAAATGACACACAATTTGAGATGGTTTAGGACTTAGGGTTTAGGGTTTAGATTTTTTTATTAATTTCCTCCATTTCTTCGTAAACATGGTTGCCTTTCTCTTAAAAATTGAATCATTGGTAGATAAGAATCATTGTATCACTGTATAATCTTGTGAATAATAGTTAGTCAATTTCTCTAAGAGACAACAAAAATGACCTGTATGCACTTCAAGTTAGAGAAAATATTGTGGTGGAAAAGAGAAAATTATATATTTTGTGATAAAAAAAACTAAATACGTTATATGATTACAACAAATTATAAGTACAAATAATACAAACTAGATGAATATGTACAGAAAATCTAAACGAAACTCTAGATGTATATGTTACAGAAAGAATCAGATTAAACTACTGAGTATCAAAACTAGAAGAACAATACAAAAAAAATACAGCTTTAACTATTCTGGTGAAGGTTCCTTTTTGGTTGGTGATGTTTCTTCTTTGGTATCCGGTGATGGTTCCTTTTTCGTATCCGGCGATGGTTCCTTTTTGGTACTATAGGTAGTGCTTCTCTTTATAAGATCTCCGAATCTTCGTAGCAATGCTTTCTTTTTCCTTGAATTTTCACCTTGAGTTCCATCTAGATGATCACAATCATCTGAATGGAATCCTTCTCCATCGTCTGTGAACGTAGAAGAAGAGTTTCTGCGGTGATGTGTAGCTGACCCCGGAGAGGCTACCTCAAATATCGACCCTTTGAGAGCCTCGTCTAATTCAATCTCATCATCGCCGTCAACAACTTCTTCTTCATGCGTGTTTGAAATTTTGAGCTCCTTAAGATTGAAACTGAAAACTTTGCCAAATATGCTTCCATTTTGAGATGTTGTAGTGTCCTTCTCATCCTTCGACGATGTTTTCTCTTTATCCTCCTTTTTTGCATCCCCCGCTAATGGCGGTTTCTCTTTACTCGTCGTATCCTCCTTTTTCACATCCTTTGGTGGTTTTTTCTCCTTGACCTCCTTCTTCAACTCCTTTGATGACGATGTTTTCTCCTTAGCCTCCTTCTTCGACTCCTTTTCTTTTGATGGCGTTTTATCTTTCTCCTCTTTCTTGCAGTCTTTCTCCTTTGACAATGGTTTCTCTTTCTCCTCTTTCTTGCAGTCTTTCTCCTTTGACAGCGTTTTCTCTTTCTCCTCTTTCTTGCAATCATTTTCCTTTGTTGGTATTTTCTCTTTTTCCTCATTCTTTGACGATTCAATAAGCAACCGTTTTAACTCCTTAATATTTTCATGAGCTGCTATTTCATTTACCCTATAATTTTCGTTTTCTTGAGTAAGGAAATTCAAGGCCTCCTCTTTTCCAGCCAGAATATCTTTGAGTCGAGAATTTTCGGCTTGAGCAATGGCAGTAGCTTCTTTTGCAACATTTGCTTCATTTAACGCCTGCTTAAGTATATCGCGCAACTTTCTATTTTCTTCCTTCGATAACATGGCTCTATTATCTGTCTCTAGAACCAACTCATGCAATCTAAAGTTCTCTTGTTGTGCAGCACATCTGTCCTCTTCGGCTCTTCTAATACAATTAACAAAGCCGGTTTCTTTCCCACTCCATGCTAAAACTGACTCTTCATGTTCTATTTTCAACCTGGCAGCAATGTTTTTGTGTCTTTCGGCTTCTTTCCTTGCTTCATCCAGTAGTATTTTATGACTTTCCTCGTTGCTTTTTAACATCGCATTTAGATGTTCTTCTTGTGCTCTTGAGTGCTCCAACTCTGCTTGGCTCATGCAAAGTTTATCTTTCAACTGGTTGGCTTCTGTCGCAACTTCTTTCAGTGCAAAAGCCAGATCATCCAACGCCGTTTTCCCATTTTCTTCGGCTTCAGTTGCCAACTTTAATTCATGTTTAAGTACTTTCATCTCGTCAAGTAACTTCTCAACCTTCGAGGTAGAGAGTTGCTCCTTTTTTTGGACATCAACCAGATTCTCCCTTGTCATCTGAAGCTCAGACTTGAGACTCTCTAATTCCTCCTTCATGGAAATATTATATTCGGGCTGATCATGATGCTGAGATGCACTACTATCTTGACTACTTTCATCGGATTCATCTTCGCATTTATCCAATTTCTTGTGAAAGGAGGCAATCTCAAACTTTGCCTCTACAAGTAAAGCCTTGGTCTGCTCAAGTTGGTTTGTTTGGGTGATCAATGAATCAAGAATTCTTGCTTCTGATTGCTTCCTTTTATCTATTTCCATTTCCAATTCTTGAATTCTCTCGTCACTTTCAGACAATAAATCCTTCGTGTCAGCCTCCGAGGTTTCCATCTTCTCTGCCAGTTTGAGCTTCAATTCCTGAATTCTTCCTTGACTTTCTGACAATAAAGACTTTGTGTGAGCCTCGGAGGCGCTAACATTCTCTGCTAGTTTGAGCTCCAAGTCCTGAATTTTTCCTTCACGTTCTGACAGTAAAGCCTTTGTATGAGCCCCAGAGTTTTCCACGTTCTCTGCCAGTTTGAGCTCCAATTCCTGAATTCTTTCGTCACTTTTGAGCAATAAAGCCTTCGTTTGAGCCTCAGAGGTTTCCGCATTCTGTGCCTCTGCGTTAGAAAACTTCATATACTCTGCCAGTTTGAGCTCCAATTCCCGAATTCTTTCGTCACTTTTGAGTAATAAAGCCTCCATGTGAGGATCAGAGTTTTCCGTTTTCTCTGCCAGTTTTAGCTCCAAATCACGAACTTTTTTTTCACATGTGAATAACAAAGCCTTTGTGTGAGCTTCTGCCTCGGTGGACTTCATATTCTCCGCCAGTTTCATCTCCAATTCGCGAATTCTTTTTTTACTTTCGGACAGTAAAGCTTTCGTATGAGCATCGGAGATTTTCGCATGGTCTGCTTTGATCTCCAACTCCCGAATTCTTTCTTCGTTTTGAGACACTAAACTCTTTGCTTGAGCTTCAAACTTTTTTACTTTCTCACTCAACTTGAGCTCCAAATCTTTGGCCTTCCCTAACTCGAGTTTCAAAGACTCAATAATCTCCTCTTTGCTCTTCAGTTCTTGCCTTGCATTCGACAACAACTCCGTCGTCAAATTTAATTCTGAGTCGTTCCTGACATCGTTCTGAGTTGCCAACTCTTCACTAAGCCTCACGTTGGCCTCGTCTGCCACTTTTTTCATCTCTCGATGTTCATCAACAGCTCCATCTCCTTCTACCTCCACTGCTTGCAATTGCGCCTTCACCTTCTTCAACTCCTCTTCTGGTTGCTCCATTTTTTGTTGTTGCATCTCCCAAAGCTCCAAGGGTGATCTGTTTCACAAAAAGCATCCTTCATCAACTAAAATAAAAATTTAACGGAAACCAAGTAAATAAATTACAGAAAAATTTGCATGGTCAATCCCTTGGATCCTTCAAAATAGTTAGCCAGATGATGTGAAGTTCTTACAAAAAAATTCAATAAAACCTTGTTCTAAATCAAAGTGAAAAATTAGGAAATATATGTAAAAATATTATATATGGAAATGTATAATGGTTTTGTGTAAATTATGTTTCTTGTAACTTAGTGTATCATACTAATCGTATTAAGTTGCATATACAATTTTTTTAACCATCATTATACGACATTTTTTAGACAAAAACAACGTTCATAATGCATGATAAAAAAATTCTACTATTCTTAATTGTGTTAAATCATGTGAAGGTCTTTATTAAGTTTCACCCAAAACTCTCAAAATTCCAGGGCCGACCTTGGAGACAATCGTACACATCAAGAAATTTTTTTATAAAATAAAAAGTTAAAAATCAATGAAATGGTGGAGAAAAACCTTGACACAACAATGGTAAAAGCCTAAGAAATGGTGAGATGAACATAAAAGAAAACATCGGAAATTGGAGAAAAATTAAGCAAAGTACGTACCTTAATTAGCCTTGAATTGCCATGTTTGATGCTGATCAAGAAGTTGTAGGAGCTGGCGATTTCTGTATTTTCTGATGCCACTAAAATGTAAGGAGAAAGGGCAGAAACGTAGAGAGAGAAGCTATTTGGTGGGTGTTGGAAGTGTTTTCTTAATCTTAATTATAACAAATCACATTGTATTGCAAACACAAGGCCGTTTTATCTTCAACATCAAACACTTGTGCGTGGCAGCCATCGCTAACCCTCACACTATTTATTGACCGAAAAATAAGAAATACCTCTCACTATTGGACATCTCTTGCCCCTCCTTCCTATGCCATTCGATATATCAAAGTCGTTGTTTATGTTTATCTCCATACCGTTCAATTCCGTTAAGTTTTCCATTATTGTCTATGCACTTTTATCACAAATGGTATGTAGCTAACTCATCATTTTTGTTTTTTGTTTTCTAGGTGAAGCTGTGTAAACAATGCAGAACGGCCATATATGTCCATGCACATTAAGTAGCCGTCCTTTCTTTTGGCCTATATAGTGAGAATCGTCGTCTGTAATGCTGCTGTACGTACTTGCGTCGTTAACATGGCTAATTTCCTAGTCTCTGGGCTGGGTGCTTTTGCCGGCTCTTATCAAGCATCCCGCTTTTACCATTCCACAGCTGCATGCGCGTTTCTAATCGACCACATGAGCATTAGGAAAATAGCAAAGTTGGACTGGACCGGTTGACTGGGGGCCGAAACGAGAGCACAGATTTTCATTTGATGAAAAGGATTGTCCCTGTGCTTGCTTCCTATACCTGGTTTTCAACCTCGTCTAGTCTTTTTATTAAAGAGTCAACAAATGCATCTCTTCAAATTGCATCCGAGTGTTAGGGTCAGTTTGGGATTGCTGTATTTAAAAAAAATTATAATAATTGCTTATGTTATGCTTTATAAATAATCAGTTATAAAGTAAAATAAATGAGTGTTTGATTAATTGTATTTTAAAAGTATTGTGAGTTTTAAAAGCAGTGTAAAAGCGTTTAGAGTAAGAGTGACGATAGCAATGGCGGGGACAATGGTGGTGGTTGCAATGGTGGTGATGGTAGCAGCAATGGTGGAAGAACGGTGGTGGTGCTAATAGTGGGATGTGATGGTTGGGGTGCAGAGGTAACAATGGCGGTAGGGGCAATAGTAGCGCCGGTGGTGTAGCTATGGTTTTGGTGGCAACGGTGGCGATGGCGGCAATGATGGTGGTGACAATGGTGGTAGTGGAGGTTATGGTTGTGGTGATAGTGATGGTGGTTATCGTTATGGTGGACATGGCGGTGGTGGTGGTAATGATGATGTGGCAATGGTCATAGTGACGGTTGTTGTTGTGGTCACAGTAGCGGAGGTTGTGGTTATGGTGGTGGTAGAAGCAACAATGGTGGTCGGAGGTGGTAGCAATCACTTTATTCTCTAAGAGATAAAAATGTGTGTGGAAGGGTAAATATATCATTTTCAAAAAATTAATGAAGATGTTACAACAATTGAAAATATTTATTAAATGCATCACTCTGCATTAATGCATCTTTTAAAGCAACATACATACTCTTTTTAAAAGCTGATGTTTGAAGGTCATTACTTTTAAAATAAGAATGATATTTTATTTTTACCAAATACTTTTTAATTGTTAAATTTAAAGTGAAGTAAATTTTGATGGAAAAGAAAAATACTAAACAGAGCCTTAGTTTCTTGTAGTTTTTCAAAGAAAGTGTGTCAAAAACTGTGTCCCTTCAATTCTAATGCTAATAAAAATGTAGAAAATTAAACGAACTTTTTCTTGACCCGTTTTTGTTTGACACAGTCAGCACCATGAAAAGAAAGGAAGGTTGAAATGGATTTCCTAATATTTAAAAGAAAACTAATGAAAATGATCTAAAAATTTTGAATTTAACGATAAAAACAAAATAAAACGTAAAATGAATAGTATCAGAATTGATTTTTTAATTTAAAAATATGATTTTTCGTTAAAATAAACAGTACCGATGATTTTTTTTTGTTAAAGTTCTCAATATTTAATCCATGTTACTGTTACTGTTAGAACGAATTTCAAAAGGTAGAGAATAATTATTGTCTTTTTGAAAAACTTTTGTGCCCACCGAGTCATGTGTTAGATCTTAACTTTCACAGAAACAAACAAAGACTTCGGTTCAAAACAAGCAGCACAACAATTTGTCCATTTGTGAAAAACAACACCCATACGCTTAGTTTTCATCCAAAATGACCCTAATACCCTTTGTTATTTTTTTACTTTCATAAGAAACCAATAATATGAAAAGATGAATCCTAAAACTTGCTGATTGAGCTTCGGGAGGAAGAGTCTGCATTCACACTTGCCCGATTACAAGACGAGTGACTAGGGGAGCAACTTGGACGGATTGGGTGGGTTAGATAGTTAACTCAACTCTAACTCAACGTTCACTATTCTCGTTTGGGTTCGATTCGGGTCCATGCGGGTTTATTCAAGTTTGAGTTTAAATTGAGTTCAGGTACTTGGATTGGGATTGGGTTTGAGTTTGCCCAATTTTATCAAGTTCAATCTTACAAGTATTGTACCAAACAACACCAACATATATTATAAACTTCAATTTTACATCATCGTCCGCACAAAGTTAAATTAAACAGTAATGTGTCAACCATGTGAAGTTGAAATAAAATTTTAGGAGAATACCAAAGTTTCAACAAAATTAAACATACAAGCAACATTATCATTCATAGTCATCCATAAACTTGTACCTTGCTTATATAATATGAAGTGGGACAGGTAATATGTGCATGAGAGAATTCAGACTAGAAATTAGGTTGCGTTTGGGTTGAAATGGGCAGACAAGCATTCCCAGCCCACCCAATAAATTGATTGGGTTGAGGTTGGGTAGGGTTGGGCAAGTTGTTTGGAACCAGGTTGGACATGGATGGATTTGGGTTGGACCTAACCCAAGTTCCACCCCTATGAATAACCCCTAACATCCCTTGTTTATTGCAAACAAAATAATGTCATACATTCAGAATTGGATTTAACTAAGCTGGCCAAAGCTAGCAATGTGCTTCTTTCTGCACTCAAATTCGGAGATCCTCCATCTTTTTCTTCTCAATTTTTGTATGTGATCATAGATGAGGTTTGATTTATCTAAAATGAACATTGGATTGGTGTCGCATGTGTAATTTTTCATCACTTGATATGTATCGGAATTTCTAATTTACTGTCGAGGGTATCTATGAATCCACGTGATAGCAATGTAATGTCTGTAAATACAGAATGAGTTCACCGATTGCAATATCTGACAATAGTAGTTAATTTGATATTCACACAGATACATTAACAAATGGTGTAACACGTTGTAACATGAACTTTAATGGTGGATAATGTATATTGTTAACTTTCAAAAGACTAAAGTCAAACTGTTAATGGTCTCAAACCATATGGTGCAAACTGCAATTAATAGTTTAACCCAAAGAAAAAATAACATTTTTAAAGAAGGTGTC
Organism: Pyrus communis; assembly: GCF_963583255.1. Taxonomy (NCBI): domain Eukaryota; kingdom Viridiplantae; phylum Streptophyta; class Magnoliopsida; order Rosales; family Rosaceae; genus Pyrus; species Pyrus communis. Next base: position 10,288,203 of record NC_084810.1, read on the forward strand.
AAATTTTACACCAAAAATTTAAATTGAAATCTTATGTGGCACTTTGATTTTTTTTTTTTTTTTAATTTTACTCTTCACCTTATATGTCAAATTTAAACTATTATTTATTGCTTTAAAAATAGTAAAAAGCTTTTATTAATCACTAAAAATAGATGTTAATCCACCCTTGATTTCAATCCATGTCATCCCATGTAAAAATTTGACAATTGAGTTGGAAAACGTTGTATTTTTCACTTTTATTGTTAACGTGAACTTTTTGACTGCCCCTCCTCCTATAAAGATGCTTTAAGAGCATTTTAGGTAAAATAGGTAGAAAAAGAATTTGAAACTTGATGGGCATTTTGGTAAACAAGGTGCAAGGTAATTACCATAAAAATATGAAAGGATTATTTACCCTTTGTGGAAAAATAAACAATTTTACTCACTCCAAAACAAAAGCTCAGAGGACGAAGCATTTTCCCTTCAGAGAATCTCTGCACTGTGAGAGATAGATAACCTCCCCACAATCTCTCTCTCCTCTCTCTCTCTCTCTCTCTCTCTCTCTACATAATCGAACTCAAACCTTCAATCTCCTCTTCAAAACCCAACTCATGGAGATCCCAGAAAAGCTTGTCAAGTTCAAGTTCCACTTCCTCTTTGCACTCCTTTTCTGCTTTGCCCTTTACTCTCTAACCCTAATAGCTCCCAGATTTCTAACCCTTTTGGCCTACTTCTGGCCCCTCTTTCTCTCCACCGCGCTCTTCCTCTTCGCCGTCGTCGTCTTCGGGAAGACCACGATACCGGGTTCCGACGCTTCCGGTGACAAACCCGGTGAAGGCCTCCTGGATTATGTAGCCGGGCAACCAGACCATGTCGTAGAAAGTTACAAATCCGAGTTGCTGCACAGCAGTAAAGTAGTTGAGGAGAAAGAACCAGAAATGTAATCTTTGTTTTTATTTTTTATTATCTCTGTAATTTCTAACTCCTCTTTGGTTTGTGGTTGACAAAAATGTGACCTGTAAAATTCTGGGAAGAATAATGTGGTCAATGAGATATGGGTCGCTTTCAATTTTGCATTCTTAATTTATTATTAGCTAAATTTATTTTTTGGATCCAACTATTTATCTTATGAGTGAATTTTCACCTGAAATTGGGTTTAATCTAGATATATCAAGCAGTTTCAAAGGAATTTAATCTTTTGATATTGGGTATAATTGACAAGACAAAACTGTAACATATTAAAGCGATTCGAATTTGAGTGTAGAAAGAGTTAAATCGGTTTACCATAAAAATTTGAAAAAGTAATATCTGTACACTTATTTTCTCCTTTGCTCATCATATTATCTTCGTGCCAACAATGTCAGAATGTCTGGCTGATTGGCTTAACAAACAAAATTAAAACGTAATTTTCACACATCCTTTTCTCTCTCAGCATCTTTCGTTTTTAGTCTTCAAATTAAATAAATAAAAATAATAATAAACAAAAATAAATAAAAGTGTGCGAAATAAAAAGATTTGCAAAAATCATCTTTTTACCTGCCATGGTTATTCAAAAGAGAGAAACTAAAGGCTGGGAATGTTTTGATTTGGTGGCATTGCGGCATTGATGAGGAGAAGATATGCCATTGTTATTCAAAAGAGGAAAGAAAAGATGGGAAAAAAAAGGCTGGGAATCTTTGATTTGGTGGCAATGTGGCATTTTTGGAAAAAAAAAAAAAATTATATGGCACAAATATAAAAAGCTTTGTGTTAAATAATACTAGCCGAGAGCATATATTTTATATATATTTGAACAATTTTTCTTAATAAGTGCATATTTTTTTTAATATTACATAATTACTGTTTTGTCTTTCTTATTTAAATATTGTGCATCAAAATTGAGAGTAAAATTGGAAAAATATGATTGTCATTATCTCAAAAAAAAAAAAAAAAAGATAAAATAAGAAAAATAGGAATATGATTGTCATTTTGTCAAAATGTTCAAATTACTATTTTGCCCTCCTTTTTGTCAATAGTGTGTATCAAAAGTGCTAACAAAATAGAATAAATAAATAAATAAAGGTTTACAAAGAAGGTTTTCTTAATAATAGTATAGATAAAATCATATGTTATTAATTTTTTAACTGCTTGTATTATTGACAAGAAATGTTACGATAATCGTGAACCAGTGCAATTAAAAATTGTTGTGATTGATGGGGTGATTGAATTGTGTCTGATGGAGTGAGGAGCTTCTCCAAGGTTGTACCTGGACTTAATGCCATTTTATTATCTTCGTTTTTGTTGTAATCTTGCAGTTACAGATAAGATAAGCCTTAAACCAGTGTACTTTGCATATATTCCTGAATAGTTACAAGCGCATTAACACCGACAAAAGGTTTTTGTTGTATTAATCTACTTGATTTAGTATGACTCAATCTTTATTTAATGTAATAAATATATGTTAGTGGGTAGATTAAGTGGGGTTAATTTAATGAGTTTATTCATTCTGGTAATGATGCATTAATTATGAGTAATATTAAGAGGAAGTTAGAGTTTTTATAAAAGGTAATGTTAGGAAGACTAAATTTGTAGACAAAGTTTTAAAAACTAAAGAACATAAAAATTGATGATTGATTTATTACTTAAATGTTGATAAATGTGCTTATTCTTATTGGTGACACATCATTTACTCTGAAAATTTAGTCTCTTTAGCATTACCCTTTTATAAATTGAGTATTTTGTGTTCTAGAAGGAGGAGGAAGATTACGATGAATTGAGTTGTAAGCTGAGTGCAGTTTGAGGGAGCTTTTTCATTCTTGTTTTTGTTCTATCCACTCGGATATCCTAACGGCATTAACGAGGTATAGACACCCCAACGATCATTGGCTATTCTCGTTCAAAGAATCAACAAAGTGTGTGGTAAACTTCTTGGCATTCTTCGTGAATCAACAAGAGGTTTAGAACTTGTGAAGTTTGGTATTGTCCTTGACAATCAACGAATCCACAAGGAAAAGTTACGAAATTTGTGTATTTTTGTTTTAACATCAGTTCTCCATTTAAGGATTGGCATCCGGATTTATCAATCAACCAATTCGCATTTTGGTCGCTGCATCACTGCTAGTAGGGGCCATTACAATATTCAGGTATAAGATTTTGAGTTTTTGCTATTTCATTCCTTTCAATGGTGCTACTTCACTCAGGTATAGAGTATGAGTACCAGTTATTCACGTGTAATGACATATTCAAGAAATTTTTATTTTATAAGCAAAATAAAGGCCGAACCCGCTTTTTTTCTCAGTTGGTTCCTTACCATGCATCGGCCTCTTTTGAGGTATTTTTTCCAACATCTTGCTTCGATGATAGCCATGATAAAAAAAGAACACTAATAGTGAAGATTAAACATTAGAAAAACTAATAAAAATGATTTGAAAACTTTAAGTTTTAATGTTAAGGACAAAATAAAGAGTAAAATTAATAGTACCATGATTGATTTTTTAGTGTAAAAATGTGGTTTTTCATTAAAGTAAACAGTGAGTTAAAATCATTTTCTGTATAGTATACTCTATATTCTATCAAGTGTAATGTAAGTTATGCATGTAATTTAATATTCTAGTAGATAGGGTGTTGAGTCTCGAAATCGAAACCCCTCAATTTTCGAACTCTTTTCTCTTCCTTAATAATAATTATTGTTTTTAAAGTGTAATGTGGGACATGTCGGAAAAGGATCCTATGGATCCTAGGAATCCCGCAATCGTGTCCGTACATCGTACGGTCAGTTTTCGTTAGGTACTATTTATATTTGAATTTTAAATTTTAAATTTTGAATGATTTCTGACTGCATGATGTACGATGAACGGACACGATTACATGATCCCTAGGAAAAGGATCCGGCTCCTTTTCCGGACATGTCATGCATTTTAAGTGGGAAATAAATCATCTCCGGATCTCTTCCACCTAATCCTTCTCATCAAATAATCTGAACCCTTGAAATTTGATCAAACGGCTAAAAACAAGGGCCCACTCTAAAAGTTACAATAACTTTAACCGTTGGATCAAATTTTAAAAATCAGAATTGTTTAATGATAATGATTAGGTGAAAGAGAGAGTCCCTTTCCTTTTAAGTGAGCATTGGATGCCTGTGGTGTGATGGTACCTAATTGTGGATCCATCCTTTGAATTATCTCCCATCTGGCCGACCTGAAAGATTTCAAGAAATTGCACGATCATCCAAATGTGTGGGGACCACATGATGGTGGGCCCCACAATCATTTCAGTTTCTGATATCATTGGCGTTTTCCAGCTGCCTTGCGGAGTTTTCCTGGGCTCAGATCCAAAATCACAATCCAAAATTTGGATTGCTATTGCCTGGCACAACTCAAAGAACCCAAAAATGGACCTGACTTACGCTCTCAGTACGCCACTTTGACATTTTAAACGAGTACTAGGATTTCATGTGAAGAATCACATTGTTACCACTAAACTATGGACTAGGATTCTCTCATCTCCTCTTTCCATCTCCTTCATCCCTTCCTCTCAAATTCTTTATTTTGCCTTTCTCTTTCTATAAAAAATTAACATAAGATGTTGATGTGGCTTAACCGTTCAAATAGGAGGGGAGAGAAGGGGAGAAAAAAAAAGAGGGGAAAGAATTCAGCTCCCTAAACTATACCCGCTACAATCCGGTTATTGTATATCAATGAGTTTCTGTCGAACAAGAAAGAACCAAGTCAAGAGGATACAGGTCAACTCCTTGCGCCAAAGATCTTGCCATTTCCGAAAAAACTAAATTTCTCATGTCCTGTAGTGTTTGCTCGTTTCAGATTCCACAGTGGCGTATTGCCTCTCTCCCAAAAAAAGGTACAAAGAAATGCATTATTCAAACGAAACAAAAGATAAATGTCTACATGCTACAACATGAACATTGCACATATGCTGATAAGTATCAATGCAGAAGCAGATAATATTTGCAGAAGTAAACCCATATTTTAACCAACATATGTCATAATGTATACTTAAACGACATTTAACCTTTTCTGCTCCCACTAGTCCTCACCACACCACACGCGCATCGCGTACGCACAGCCCCCAAATCTATCCTAATGCAAAAAAATTGAACTACATTTGATGATATTCTTGAAATCAGGACCTAAGCAGTCCCATTTTTCAATCTGATGGAGGAGCAAAGTTTGTTTGCTCACTGTAACCCCATGTAAATAAAACACTTTAGAAGCCATGAACCAAGTATTTGGCTATAAAATGCTTTTATGTCCATGACTGTCATCGTACAATTTAATTAGACAAACTGTATTAACCCTGTAAACCACGGTAAAGAAGAGAAATATTGACAGATGAGACTAACATCGAGGTAGGACAATAATCAACAATGATCTCTAACATAGAAGCAGTCTAACCATTTTAACCTAGTCTTTATATAGGAAGAGATATGTTGGACATAGTAAAGAAATTCACATCACAGAAAGGGTCAGCAATCATACAAATCACGAACTTACAAAGACACCTCTCAGAATACTCAGAGCATGATGCCAGAGTTACTTCTCGATTTGAGGTTATTGCGAAAGCATTACATCTGATGTTGACAACGTTCCTGACTGATCAACATCAAGATCTTCAAACTCCTCCATTACAAGTCTAATATCTTCCTGGCTAATCTTCCCCATCTCTTTGAGCTTGTATATGACAAATTCAGCAGCCCTACGTAAAAGGAAGGAGGAGGAAGCATGTCAAAATTTAGATATTAAACCATCTCAGCAGATAAGAATTCAGAAATAATAATCCCATAATACACAAACGTTTTTGAAGAAAAAATTCACATACCGAACAGAGCCATCATCGTCAAGATCAGCTGCCTCCAAATCTACATTGGTCATCCTACTAGTAAGAATCAACTTTACTAACGCCCGTTGTCTGCTCTGGGCATTTAGGTCGGCAATGTAGAGGTAAAACTGAGCTAAACAAATGGTACCTGTCAATATCCAGAATACTGCAAAAACACGCCCTGCTTGAGTAGAAAAGCTCTTATCTCCATAACCCAGAGTTGTTATGGTACAACAAACGCAATAGAATGCATCCACAAGGCTCAATTCCTCAACAGTAGCTAGGAAGATTGTGCCACCAATTATGAGCAGCAAAAGAAAGATGAAGACCACAATACATTTGTACCTCAGACTGTTAGTCTCGATATCTTCAAGAATTTCAAAATGCCCAACTTTTTTACTCAAATGCAAGGCTTTAACAAGCAATAATTCCTGCTTCTCTACCAAATAGTCAGCTGCTTTGCTCAAGATCATCCCAACAAGAGCCATTCCTGAAAAGACGAAAGCACAAGCCAGTAGTTTTGAAAGAACACTGTTTGGCACAAGGTCTCCGTATCCGACAGTGGTCATTGTCACAACACAGAAATAAACAGCATCAAGAAATCCATTTGTCTTCTCTCCCTTGAGCTGGTGCCTGACGAGGTAGAAACATAAAGTTCCTATGCCTAAGTAGACAGTCAAGAATGCAGCTACAAAGAGAAAGTTCGGGTGTATATTTCCACAAAAGGATTCAGTACGTGGACCTGAGGCAAAGCCTGCCTCTAACCTTATATACTCTGAAAGAGGAGCACTTCTACAACGGCGAATTCTTCTACCCTTCAGAGCATTCCTTTTATTTGTTTGAGACAAAGGATCTATTAGTCCTGAAACCAAGGATCTAACCTCATTCGAGGCCATTACTATGATTCAGAAAACTAGAAGACCTGCATAGGAATAAGTAGCTAGACACTTTTAGCCAAGTCGTGACAGATGTACCTCCATTCGACAACAGTTTTCGACATTTCAAGTTTCAATCTTTATTCTTTAAACAATTAGCTTATAAAGGAAATATGAAACCTTTAAATCACAATCCACCAATTCCTTTGATCATATTTTATTTGGTAAAGAATGCACAAAGGATCAAGCTTATAAGTAAGTGTACTGATAGAAACAAACTCAGTAGTTGCAGTGCAGTGAAATGAAAACCTTAAGCTGGGGGTTAATTTCAGATCAACTGAAATAACTACTGCAGGCTCCAGTGGTGGAATCAGGATTTTTTTTTCCTGGCAAGTCAACGTGTGAAAGCTCTCAAATGTTTTTCTATATTACATGCAATGTCAACGGCTCCACCATTACAGATGCTTTTGAGTGCTTCTGTTGTTTGCACACCTTATAACCTATATAAGCAAGTAATAAGGAGTCTTTTCTTGTTAAAGATTTCATACGCAATAATTTTTTAACTCGTTGTGTTAATTAAACACGAACTTTGGTTTAATTTGGTTTACATGTGCATGTTTCTTTTACCATGATAATGCCCTAGTAGAAGTGGGCAATAGCTTTAAAAATGACAGAGTCAAACTTGATGATGGATGATGGATGTTCAAAATAAAGATGATTAAATTTTTCTTTCTGAAATGTTGGTAATTGTTGCAGTGCCTAAGAAATAAAACCTAGCTGGTTTTTAGTTTATATTTCTATGAAGACAATGGAGACCCGACTTGATTATGAAGAAGATGCTACGTCAGATCAGGCGGGACTGGAAGCCTTATCCCAATGAAGTTTGAACCAAGTTAGCATAGGTGTTATATAATGGAAGATTTTCTCAGAAACCAAGCTCTGCTTGCTAGTTTTGTACAAATACTTCCTCAGACACTGAATTCTAAATTTCTGACATTAAACTATTAGATTAGTATCCCCCCCCCCCCCCCCCCCAACCCTCTTCTTCTTCTTCTCTCTCTCTCTCTCTCTCTCTCTCTGATTTCTCAGTCCCCCATACCAAAACTATTAGATTAGTCTCTTCCATGTCATATGTAGCACAACTAGACTTTCCATATATACTCAACATTCTCGCTCATACGTACTTCAATTTGGGCGACCGTGTGTGTCACAAGGTAGCAGCACAACACACAGTGTTTTTGGGACATTTCGTCGAGCAGGTGGAGAGAAGGCTTCACCTGCACTTCGACGGCTTTTTTTGAGCTTTTAGGTTTCAATCTTTAATTGATTAGCTTATACAATTGTTTACCAACAAGCATATTACCATTTCTGGAGCATTGTTTGTAAACAACTTCCTCTTGGCAACTCAATCAGATTGTAAGTAAGCTTCATTTTTTTTATCTTCTTAAAACACGTATAAATACCCAAATGTAGATTCATCAAGAGCAAGAGATATATTTTCCAAACCTTTTGGAAAGGTCAAATCAAGAGAGTTAGACAGAGAAGTAGGCATGAATCTGATTTACTTCAATAACTTTTTTATTTACTTGAAATTTACTGTTATTAGGAGGAGGAAAAGTGTTGGAAACTATTACGATAATTTGGGGAATGGAGAGTTTAGAACCCATAACCAGTACGAAATCCGAAATCCTATCCACTAGGATATCAGATCAAGTGCACATATTAGCTCTAGAACTACTAGGGATTTATTTCAATGACCTATATTCTAACTGCTATAATGAAACAAACAAACAAAATCAGTAGTAGAAGCGCAAGTGAAATGAAAACAAGCTTAATCAAGCTGAGGAATGAGGATTGCTTTCGGATTAACTGAAATAACTAACTTAACAGAATGATCACGCACGCACTCTCTCTCTAGAATCAGAACATGGAAAAAACAACAACCAGCAAACAAAACAGAGAACTGACCAGAATAAGCATGTCGGGATTTTGGTTTCCTCAGTTGAGCCAACTCAGACTTGTTGGAAAGGTCCGGAACATTTCAATCGCTAGTCTCAGTCCCATTACTAATTTTCTTACTTAAATTTATTAATATTTTGTTTTTGTTCTGTGCGCGTACTTTTTACTTTTGGAAAGAGGAGGTTGTGCGAATGCGTGCTCTCACCGACAAGCACAATTCTGATCCGATCCAAGTGGATGAATTGTTGGATCAATACGAGATCCAAAAGTCCGACGTCAAACCGTTTGCTGTGTTTGATCCGTGTCCGTCGTGTACGACGTGCGCCGCAGCAGCATTGCGATCTATGGCTCGAGAGAATTTTCATGTGCTGGACAAACCATTCAGTAGACAAGTAGGTTTTAAAAGACGTTAGGCGTTAATCGGGCATCGTGCTGGGGTCTAAGCGGTTTAGGCAGCGCCTTAGCAGGCTAGGCATCTTTTCTTAATTTTCAAACGCCTAGTCATTAATCGGGACAGTGGTCATGTGCATAACGCCTAGCGCCTAGGCATGGATTTTTAGAATAGTGGTCATTAGAGCATTTTTAATAGGATACTGAAGGAAGTCTAGTCTCTAAAGTCAAATAGAGCGACAAAAGGCATTTAATGGCCCAAAGTAGGAGTTCTCAATGTATCTTAATATATAGAGACTTGTCAGATCTTTTAAAAAAACCATAAAATGAGAAGAATGTATATAAGGACTTGAAGAATGAACCCACTATTGATTTTTAGTGGACACTCATGTTGAATGTTGCACATCAACTTCTCTTTTTAGGTTTTTTTCCCTTGTTTTTTTGAACCCATATACATGAATGCTTAGTCATTCATACAACTTCCCCTATTTTTGAAACGTTGGGAAATCAACAGTAGAGACAACTTTTTAGTTTTTATCGATGGCCATACTCCAACAAAATGAACAATGATTTTTTAATATTTTAGTCCTAAGATTTAGGGATTATATTATAAGGATCTCCCATTGCAGACAACATTCCTTTATGAATCCGAATATTCTATGCTTTAGTACAAGTGGTTGGATATTACAAAAAAATTTCAACCACATATATGAAACACTTGGTGTACCGTGCATTGTTTCTAGCACATAGAAAAAATTTCTTCAGTATCTCAAGCTAACGTGGAAACGAAAATATTGTTTACTTTTTAGCAAATTGAGTATCACGATATTTTATTCCAAAGTATTATTTAGTAAAATTAAGGCGCTCGGATATTCCTTGGCACTTTAAGTCAATTGTGAAGAATATTAGATGGCTGGCCTCTGAATTTCTTTGCATAAGATGGAACCACATGGCTGGCCTTCTTTGCATAAGATGGAACCACATGTTTAAGAAAGCAAACTTTGTGCCCGATGTTTTAAGCTCCCTTGGGCCTTACCGTAACAAAACCCATATTTCTGGGAGTTTTGTTTACCAAATTCGGCTGTGGAGGCCCTTAAATTTGATCGGGTTGGCATGGGTTCGGATTGGGCGGGATTGACACTTAAACCGTAAGCCGACTCATGATGGTCGGGCCATCATTTGACCAACTTGTCACCTACCAAATATACTTGTGACTCACCCAACCCAATATGTTTTTGGGTGGGTTGGGCGGGTTTGTGGGTAGACGATGGACTTTGGTTTTGGATAATAATTAGAGATTTATGTCTGCGCATTGCTGCAGAATTGAAAATTGTATCAAATGGTCTAGATTAAAACAATCAATTTAATCAAGATTCATATTCTCAACAAACTGAAACGGAGACCGTGATTAAGGATTTGATCACAATGCACAGCGGAATCAACAACTAATACTCAACACTACACAATCCAAAACAGTAATGATATTAAGTTATTTTTTTAAACCTGATTGTACTAAGCGATTCTTTCAATAATATGATAAATTAAATAAAAGATCACTACCAATAGTTTAGACTAAAATAATCAATTCAATCAAGATCCATACTCCAACAGTTAGACAACTAAAAGCCAAGAGTTGAGAGAAGAAACAACACAAATGACCGGTTCCCCGAAAACCATTTAAGTAGAGTTAAAAAAAAGGGTTAGTCGTGACCAAATTTAAGAAGTCACTAAAACCAAAGCTCAATTGCAAACCTCCTTGTATTCCATGTATGCAATGACTGCAAGTCTGCTAATATGTTCAGTCATGTTGACCTGCATAAAGAAAAACTCATTTAGTTCATAGCAAATTGTGAGTCATTCTGACTATAAAAACTTCCTTTTTCAATCACCCATCTAAATAAAAAAATCAACTTCAAAATTGATGATCAGAAGTATAACTAAATGAAATGGGAAAACAGTTCAAGAACCTACCAATGTCAAGTACTATGAATTTGTGGGATTAAAAATTGTATGAAAAATTGTGTCATAGAATATTACTAAAATTTACATAGAAAACGTTAAAAAAAATTTTACATACAATATACTCATTTACAAAAGAAAACAGAACCACTGAAACGAACATGGATATCAACTAATCATCGCAGTACAAAACCAGTAAATACAGCATTCACAGAATTGAGTGACTGTTACACAATCCAAACATTCCAAACATAGAATTTTAGCTTGTTGGTATCAGATGATTAACTCTAATTACACTAACACAGACACTATCTCTGAAGAAAACTAAGGAGAAGGACAAAAGTTGTGAAGAGTTATCAACCAAAGTACAAAGACTATAAAGCATGAAATGTTCAAGAAGAGCAGAATTCCACTCAACTGATGCATATTGTTGTCATAGCTCTGAGAATAGCTAACTAAACCAATCTAACTCTAAAGGCAGCCATCATAAATTGGAAAGCTCATTCGACAAAAGGCTATATTAAAAAAAGGGTCATGTATATGCCCAATTATACAAACAATTTTGCTAAAGAATGCCTTTCCAACCTCCTTCTACAGCAACAGACTCTGCATGTACAATTTGATAGTGTTTCTACCAGATAATATAGCCAATGGGATTAACAATTATTAAAGTTGACCCTGTACCATTAAGATATATAAGAAAATAACTATTTAACCGAAAATTAAGATCTAAAAGCTAGATGTACATGTTCTGTCCACTCTATTCTACCATTGAAGCATGCATGTTAAGAAAATTTTGTAAATCTAAACGCTTATTTCAAACAGAGCATGTCCATTCAGCTCTTAAAACCGAAAGAAAAGATTTAGGTTTCTTTCTTACCCAAATCCACCAATTTGAATCAAATCTTTGCAACACTTTCAATCAAACGCAAATTAATACAACTCTGCAATCAATAAACAAAACGCAAGTTAATACAACACTGCAATCAATAAATAAAACCCACATCAAAATTTTAACAAAGAAAGAGAATCCAGAAACCAAACATATCAATCAATTCCTAAAATCAAGTTTTCAATAAATATGTATCTAACCCCACAAATAAACAAAGCCCATATCAAATGATTCACAAAAATTAATAACAACTAAAGAAATACCTTCCAAGAGATGGAGACTCCGAGTAGGCTTCCAATAATGCTTTGATCGATAAGAAAATAGTTGTAGGTCATGGGATATCACTTTGGGATTTTCATGGTTTACCTTTTCTTTTAAAATGGGTTAATACTTGTTCATCCAGTCCTCCAACTTTCTATTTCTCAATGTTCTGCTAGTGAAGAACAAATCCGCCCTTTTACCATTGCTGAGCAGTGCTAAAACTCAACTATATAATATACAATGTGTGTTCCTTGTCAAAACCCATTGAAAGCCACAAAGCACCAATATGATTAATCTATTGGGAGTTTACACTACTAGTCTCTCACCATTGGAAATTGCAGATAGTCCACAGCGATGGAAACCAATGGCAGGCAAGGGGTTGGAGTCATGGGTTGGAGAACTGGGAAGGGGATTTGACATGTGTATTATTTTCGCTTTCAAATGTCATCAAATAAAAATCACATACTTCATTTGGCTACTTAAAAAAATCAAAGAAATAAGAAAAAAAAAAACTCACTTTCAATTGTCTTACCCACTAGCGGAGAAACTAGCTGTATTTTCTTTTTCAAGTATTTAATTTATTTTTAATTTTCTAAAATATAAGTTCAGCTAATTTTAAATGGAAGTATCACGAATGACGTGGTAGTATAATACTATCTAATAATTTTTCGTTTTGGTCCACTACGGGTTGGAATTTTACAAACCATGCTTTAACTATTTCATTCTCGGACGGGCGGGTCGTAGTTTGGAACTCAATAAAATAAATTTCAAAACGATCCAACCCATTATGTCACGGGTGGCTTTGACGGGTTTGGCGGTTTACTAAAAAAATGAGTATTTATGCGAAAAATTCACTTTTAATTTCGAAAATATCTTTGTTTTTTTATTTTTTTATTATAAAACTTTCAATCATATCTAAAATCTCACTTAAATAGACACAAATACCCTTAATTTATGTGAATAATTAGTTGTTGATTAAAACATTACATCTCACTTAAATAGACACAAATACCCTTAATTTATGTGAATAATTAGTTGTTGATTAAAAGATTCTTGTGCTATAATCAAGTGTTGCTCTCACCTATATTTTTCTCATTTTTTTTTTAATTTTCTTTGTCAAACGAAGACCACAGGTTTCTTAATTTTAATTTTTTAGTAAAAAAAAATGGGAACTAACATCCTACTAATAAGATACGTAAATAACAGGCAAAGAATATACATGATATTAGATTGGTTTTCTGTTAATTTACTCAAACAATAGCAATCACCGATGTTCCAATTAAAACCAACATTCTAAAAATCAGCCTAGACGCTCAACGGTGGAGTCCCGATTCAATTTGGGCTAAATGGTTCAAGTAAGGTGGGAATGATTTAGGCGGCCACCTAGGCGTCTCTAGGGGCTCAAGGCGGCCTAGACGTCTCTAGGTGCTCAAGGCGGCCTAGGCGGTGCTAGGCGGCAGTCGATGCAACTGATTCTCTCTGCAAATCTCCCTTCGCATCCGCACGATCCACCACCCATAACCTAAATCTTCAAACCTGGGCCCTTGCACCCAACATCAATCCATGAACCCAAGTAGATTGAGAATATACATGGATGTACAATACACATAATCCGTTCGTTGGGTTTTATTGCAAAGAGAGAAGGGGATCTGGGTTTTACTGTAGAGAGGGAAGGGGATCTGTTGAAGAAAGAGAGAGAGAGACAATGTGAGGATGTATGTTGTCGGAGAAATATAGACGGTGGATAAGCGTCTAAGAGTGAAAGCGAGGATGTGTGTTGTTTAAGAAAGAGGGTTGAAAGAAATGAGACATTTCTAATTTTCTAAAGAGAGTGGCCTAAGGATTCTTAACATAATTAGAAATGAGAGAAATGGGAGAGATATGGCAAGATAGAGAGCCATTCGGCTCTGGGCTCAAGGGAATAAAGAAAAGAGATGGCATCTTTAGGGTTGAGACAAAGGGAACCAGCAAACAATATATTAACAATAACATGCCAACTGCATCCCATTACAATCCATCCCATTGGTTTTTGTATGCTATTGGACCTGAGTTTGGGGTTGGGTTCAGCCCAAAAGGTTCTTCCAGGTGTGTTCATGATGATTTCTAAAATAAGCCCAGGCGTGTCCATCTTGTTAGAAATGTGCCCTAAAGCCAATAATATGATGATACTTTACGAACATTTCACATGTTAAACTAATCTAGTTTAATATAAAAGGTAAAGATTATTCTTTTAAGCCGTCTCATATAAATTTTATATGCTTAAACAATAAGTCCAAGGAATATGCAACTGGGAGAATGTGATATAAAGAAGTTAGATACATGATACCATTCTCTTTTGTATACATATCCTAAACGTTCCTGATCATAGGATTGCCAATTGGGCATTGACAGTCCATTAAGATCAGTACGTGCTATGTCTTCTCTTAGGGAGAGTGGCTGGTCTCGAGTCATTGGTGTGACTGACACCAAGACAAGCATGTAGGTGCTCAATAGAGAATGAGTCCACTGAACACGATCAACGAGGAGTTCTTATACTCATGTCACATGAGAACTCATGGTTGGGATAATGCAGAGTAGTCCTTTGACCTGAGGCATCATAGTTGTCTTGTGGTTAAGTCCTTGAGCTTTGACTATGTCAAAGTCACTCCATTAAAGGGTGTCCACGACATAGTTGGGGTTAAGCCACTTAGCCATGGAGGCAAGTGAATGCGCAACAAGGGATCTCTAACCTTCAAATTGTTTAAGGGAGAATACTCTATGATATGATTAAGAATCTCTAACCAGAGTATGAATGAGATTTAGGAAGTCGTTCCAAATCACATTCAAGGTAATCATATAAGTAAAAGAATTACATTGGATAGTAGACATGAATAAACTATCAAACCAAACAATGTGGTCAAGAGTATTGTATTAGAGAAAGACGTTATTGCATTGTAATCCTAAATTGAATAGGTTCTCCACCTCTTCTGATTAGCTTGGGTAACCATGACATACTGCTAGCTGTCACTCATGGTTTGTGGAAGCCCTAAATGTGTATAATCACTAAAGGGAGAATTGAAAGTAAGTTTCAATTCATAATCGATATAAAGAGTTATAATCGCCTACTATCTCGCTAAAAGGAACCTAATGGATCGTACAACGTGTAAGGTAGAGATTGAAGAAATAACGAAGATGAGTAAGGATAATTAAATGGTTTAATTATTTATGGCAAGGATTAATTAATATGATGATTAATCAAACGAATAAGTTCGTTTCAGACCTAGGGTTAGTTTTGGGCCGCAAGGCCCAATTGGACTTGAATGTCAAGTCTAATAACTCAAGTTGTATGACAACTTGAAAACACAAAAGGCTTGAAAGCCCTATAAACCCTTAAGGCCGGCCATATAGAGAAAGGGTAGTGAACTTGTTTTAGTTGCAAGTTTGCCACTACATTGTGAGGTGGTATAAATGCAACTTTATAGCCATTTCATTCTTAGGGTTTCTTTTGGAGAAAAGATGAGAACACAAGCTCCCTTTTCTCTGTAAGAGGCCGGCCACCCTAGGAAGGTTTTACTAGCATCTAAATCTTCCTAGGTCACTCATCTCCTCATCAAAGCTCTCCTTGGTGTGGAAGAATTAGAGGTTCTCAATTTTGGGAACTTGGAGAATCCTTTCAACCATCCTCATCCAAGAAATCCATGGAGCTAAGAAGTAAGGAATGAAGGCCTTATCTCTTGGGTGATTAGCTTTTGCTTATGCAAAGAGGAATCAACAAAGGTATAGTATTTCTCAACTCATTTTGTTCTTGAGTTGAGTCTTGGTTCACCCAACTACTAGGCTTTGAATTTTATGGGTAAAGTTTTATTTTTGAGTGCTTACAAGTATGATTCCGCCTTTTAATTGTTAATAGCATGCATAGATGTTGCTCAAATGAACTTGTTTTCACAAATATTTCCTTCACATCTCCACTTTATGTTTTTATTTTTATTTGTTTTGTTTTTTTTCATCTATATTTTGTTTTGTTCATATTTTATAATATATAATGTAAATTTATGTAAATCCGCCTAGGCGCTAGTGCTAGTTAGTCGCCCGACTAGCGCCTAGTTTTTTTTTAGAACCTTAATTAAAACCTGTGACCATGTATAATATTGCCAAGATAATACATAAGTCAAAAAGTGATTATGTTGTTACTTTGAATAAATAAGAAATTGTTTAATGATATTGTGAAATGTTGACAATTTTTATCACTCTAATTTTTTTCCCATTGCATTATGTCTTCATCTTTTGTACCTAGGCAAATCACCACAATTACAGAGACAAATACATATAGACTGATAGCAAAAAATCATAAATCAGCGAAACCAAGTTTAAGTATTATCTATATTATTTTTTCCAAAAAATCAACAAAATCAAAGAACCAAAGAAAGATACCGATTGAAACATGAAATAAATTAAAAAAGAAAAAGAAACCCTTGATGAGAAAAAATTAAGTGATATTTTAAATATATTTATAAATTTTCTAAAAGCTGACATTTTTAAAATTAAGAGCTAATATTTGATAAATACTTCTCAAAAAAGCCATCCCTAATATTCAAGGTTTCAAATTTTAATAAATTTCTTTCTTGATATATAAAAAAAAAAAAATAAAAAAAAAGAAGAATGAATATCAATCAACGGCTGTCGATTCGCTAGGTGCCATCCCAAACCAGATCTGGGCCGTGGAGACACTTTCGCGTTAGAACTCAAACTGACGTGGTATTTAACTGCACTTTGAATCCGGGTTTGAAGTCCGGACTACGTATATATCCACAGCACAAATAAAATTAAAAAAACAAAACCAAAAATAGAAATTCGAAGCATAATAATAATTGTGTGTAAGAGAGAGAAGCAGTGAGAGTGGGACTCGAAGACTTTTCCGAGCTCCAAATCAACCAACACAAAACTCAAATCTCTGTAAGTTTCATACCTAAATCAATTTTTATTCAGTTTTAATTACCAATTATTCTTTTTTTCTGTAAAGTTTGTTATTTTTGGCTATGGAGTTGGGGATAATTGAGGTGCAGAGCTTAGGGATTCCAACTGGTTGTTACAGTCTTCAAACGTGAATTTTGCTTGATTTTTACTGATTACTGTGCAAAATTGGAATTTTTTTCTTGCTACTGTTTGGTTGCCGAGAAAGTTGAAAATTTGAGTTTAATTTGTAGTTTGAATTTCGCTTGTCTTTTGGTCCCAAACTGAATTAACAGATTTTCTTTGATTTTTTGTTCTATTGACGTTGTATGGTGAAAAACTGAGGTTCTTGCTTTTGTTAAAGCAGTGTAGAAGCTGAAGATTCAAAATTTGTCTGTTGGGCTCTGCATGTTACATACTTGGTCCAGATTTAGTTTGGAATTTCATTTTTCTGGGGACTCTAATTTTTCTAGTTGTCATGCATTTTTCTACTAGATTCTGTTATTGCTCTTTGGATTCTTTTTTGTTTGAGAAAATCAGCGGTAGCTGCAGAGTTTTCAAGCTTGATGATTTATATTTGAATATTTCCAAACTTATGGCATTTTATTTGTTTGAAATTATGGTGGTAACCCCTAAGTTTCTATGAGAGTTTCTTTTGCATGCGACATTGTGCACCCCTAAGTGAATACTACATTTGTTTCAGGAGTTTTTCCAATCAACTTTGCCACGGCCATAATCTGTTTTAGATTAATTGATCATGGGTGAAGAAGACACGGTGGCCAATGACACTGAAATAGTGGCAAATGGGACTAGCCAGTTAGGGAAAACCAGCAAAGATGCGACTTTGAAAAAAGGGGACGAAAAGGTTGAGGTAAAAGAAATAGATGTATATAAGAAAGGTGATGAGAAAGATGAAGCAGAGAAAAAGAATGAAGGCCAAGAGACCGATGGAAGCAAAGATGAAAAAGTGAAAGAAAAAGCAGAGGAACCCAAGGTTGGGGAAATAAAAGAGGAAATTGGTCCAAATGAAGTTAAGAAAGATGATGAGAATGCTCTAGTTGAGAATGGAAGCAAAGGTGAAAAGGTGAAAGAAACAGAGGAACCCAAAGTTGAGGAAAAAGAAGAAGAAACTGCTCCAAATGAAAAGGTGGAGACTGAAGAAAAGAAGCAAATTGAAGTGGAAGAAGAGAAGGTGGATGGGCTTCAGGTGGAGGAAGAGAAGGAAAAAGTGAAGGTAGAAGACAAGGAAGAAGATAAGGAAGAAGAGAAGGAAGAGGATAAGGAAGAAGAGAAGGAAGAAGAGATGGAAGAAGAGAAAGAAGAAGAAGCTAAGATGGAGAAAGGGTCGAGGAAGCGTGGAAAAGGAAAAAGTGCGGAGAAAACCAAAGAGAAGAAAAGGAAAGTTGCAGAAAAGAAGGAGCCAGAGCAAAGGACTCCCGCTATTGATCGCCCTGTTCGTGAGCGGAAATCAGTTGAAAGGCTGGTGGCAACTATTGAAAAGGATAATGCCAGGGAATTCCATATAGAGAAGGTCTTCTTTTTATTTGTTTTCTGTTCTATAGATATCAGTTTCTGGTTATGTCTTACTGAGGATTATTTTGTTTATTGTTTTACCTTAAACATTGTAGGGACGCGGTACACCATTGAAAGACATACCTAATGGTACGGTTCCTGCCCTATTCTCTTCTTTTTTATCCTACTGTTAATGAACCTCACTTTGGTTTTCTCTGTGAAAGTTAATCTTCTACATTTTATGGTACGGTTCCTGCCCTATTCTCTTCTTTTTTATACTACTGTTAATGAACCTCACTTCGGTTTTCTCTGTGAAAGTTAATCTTCTGCATTTTAAATTCTTTTAAATGGACATTATATCAGTCCGGTAATCCACTTACACATTCTTTTCCTGTTTTAAACTCCAATCAGTAGTAATTACATTGAAATATTTTTAGCTTCATAGGGTTGTGAAGGGGTCAAAGCTTTCATTGGTCACTTTTGTTTGGTAAGATATTTTCACATTCTGTTTGATGCGTGAAGTATCTGGTGGTTATGAATCTGGAAGGATATAATCATGATGCTATTCCTATCTGGAATCTTATTTGGTCAAGCCAGTGAATGTGAGCTACTGTTATAGGGTCTTTACTGCAACAGGGAAGAGTGTTCTAAGTTTGTACCTCATGTGTTGGGGTAATATGTAGTCCTATAGTAACTAATGTTGGTTCAGAGTTAGTGTGGTGTCTAGGATTCATACATTTAGTAATTAATATTGGTTCACTGTATCCATGGGTTCAACATGGATTACATGCAGTATCTAACCTAGTACAACTCTATAAAAGGCTTGTAAGCCCTTTTTCATTCAATGAAATTAATGAATTTAGAGACCTTTCCAGTGAGTGCGCAGCATATTTTTCTCTTTAGGACTGTGTGATGAAACCTATCTGTGATTCCTAAGGCAACTCCTAGAACCCTGTTTGTGTGACTGGGGCTTTCATTTTAATGAGTCCAGCTTTTCCTTATGTACCAACAATTTACATAACCAAAAAGCCCAAAATTGTATTTCCACATTTTGCTCCTTGTCCAGGTTGTCCATATCATGTCAAAATATGAATAGTTAGACTAATTGTAGAGCGCGGAGATTTTGACTACAATTCACCTGCAACTAATAATTTCATTTATAAATGGTGGAGATTTTATGTCCATGTATTGACCATTAATACTCGGACATAAAATCTCCACCATTTATAAATGAAAGTATTAACTTCAGGTGAATTGTAGTCAAAATCTCCGTACTCTACAATTAGTCTAACTATTCATATTTTGACATGATATGGACAACCTGATACAGGACAAGGAGCAAAATATGGAAATACTGTTTTGGGCTTTTTGGTTATGTAAATTGTTGGTAGATAAGGAGAAGCTGGGCTCATAAAAATGAAAGTTAAGAAAGAAACTCCGGTTACACTAATAGGGTTTTAGGAGTCGTATTAGGAATCACATGCAAGTACATTCTTGTTTGACCAGTTGCTTACAAGAAATTCATATTGAACTCTTCCAAGTGATGCATTGTATGTGATCGAATTTATTATTAACAAAGAATTTAGGTCTTCTCTTCCTTATTCTTTTAATTATATACATCAATGTGTATACTAAATTACTATCCCTTTGATTTATAACAGTCTGATATTGCAATTGGTGAGTTTTTAATTATGGCAATGCAAATTATTGATGTTTGTCTTGTTCAGTGGCTTTCAAGTTGTCAAGAAGGAAAATCGATGATAACTTAAAGCTACTTCATACCATTCTTTTTGGAAGGAGAGGAAAGGTAATTCATTTACTGCTAACTTGGTGACAAGAATGTACTTACTGCAAAATTAAACTGCATGAATAAAATCTCTCTGGAGATTTCAAAGCTAGTATTCTTCATATGTAGTCTTTGAGTATTGAGGTGTTGTGTCTATTTGGCTCTCCTTTAATTTTGCAGGCACTTGAGGTCAAGAGTAATATATCCAGGTTCTCTGGATTTGTGTGGCGTGGAAATGAGGTAAAAGATGCATTATCTTTGATGCATGCATTTGACATGTTTTAGTGCTTTGAGGGTGGTGTTCACTAAGGTTTTAACAGCGTGCATTTACTTGTGATACGATAGTGAGGTTCAAATGTTGTCATTGTTGCAGGACAAGCAAAATACTAAAGTAAAAGAAAAACTTGACAAGTGCAATAAAGAGAAGTTATTGGACTTCTGTGATCTGCTCAATGTATCAGTTTCCAAAGCTACTACTAGGAAGGTTTGCTAACTTATTACTGCCGCAGCTACTTTTTTGGTTTGGAAATTTGTCCCCAAATCTTTCTGTTCATTGTGGCGAATCTATTATTTGATCACTAACTGACTAAAGTAGCAACTATCTCATAGTTGGGATGTTTTTTACTGGTTGATTAACTAACATTATACACATTGTTCAGTCCAGACTTAAATTGTATGCCCTCATATTCCACATGAATTGATAATCTAACTGTGAATGGACCTCAGATGCAACAGTGTATCTGATTTTGTTTTCTCTAGAAAATAAGGGTTGACGCATCCTGGGATTATTGGAAACACTGGTTTTGTTTCTCATTTGAGAGCAGGCGAGGCATATCAGAAATGAATTTTCGGCCTAATTTAAAAATCAAATTTTGTTATTGTCAAATTTGAGAGGACAGTTGCTTAAATGAGCTGGAAAATGATGCAGGAGGATATAGTTGCAAAGCTTATCGAGTTTTTGGTGGCTCCTCATGCTACAAGTGATGTCCTCCTCGCAGAAAAAGAGACGGTTTGTTTACTTGCAAATTTTTCACTATTGGAGAAATTTGTTTTCTTGCACAGTATGTTAACAACTTTCTGTTTCTTGTTTGAATGTCAGCCAACTAAGGGCAAAAAGCGCAAGAGGGCAACCAAAGGAAGTCCTTCAACCTCTGGGGGCACAAGTTCAAAGCGCTCGGCAAAGGTGCTATTTTCTCATCCTCTAATATCATAAATAAAGTTGTGACATCAGCATTAGTATAATAGCTTAATTGGCGAATAATTTTTTGTGTCGTCTTGCTGTAACTGTAAAAGGTTCTACTTCAGCAGAGGTAGGTGTTCTTGTATTCGTTTGTAGTGTATATATCTTTTGCACTTGGACAACTATTTGTCTCGCCATTTTGGTATAACTTGTGTCTTCTAATGAATGTTATCTGTTCCTTTGTCAAACTTGCTAGTGATGGATGTACTATTCCATGGCTTCAGTGTGTATAGAATGTAGCTTCATAATTCTTTCCAGTTTATGTAGCATTGGTGGATCTTAAGATAAGAGCATCTATATATACACTGTTGCCGAGGCTTTTACTGATTGTAAATTTTACTGCAATTTCAAGAGATTTAAAAAGTACCATGAGAATTTATCTAGAGAAGAAACATGCTTGCAACCTGCATTAGATTTTAGCACTTCAGTCTGTTTAGAGGGCTTCGTACCATTTATTGATGGCTTTCTACCATTTATTGTTCTTTATCTTATGTATATGTAAAAGAACATTTGTTCTGTAATTTTCCAGAGTCGTAGAAAGAATGATGATGATTCAAAATTGGAGGACAAGAGTACACCAGATACAGAAGATGAGTCGGTGGAAGATGTAAAAGAAGAAGAAGAAAATGATGAAGACGAAAATGAAAATGGCATTCCAGAGAAGTCAGAGGATGTGATGCCTGAGCATTCAGAAAGTGAGGAGAAACATGATTCTTCCGATGATACTGACAAAGAAGTGATAAAAAGGAAGCCACGGTCAAAATCATTGTCATCCAGAAAGAAGGAATCTTCTGGAAAAGCTAGAACAAAAAAATCTCCAGTTTCTGCTAAGTCTACTCCACCACCTAGTAAAAGACAAAAGAAGTCATCATTAAAACGCACTCCAGTTGATGATGACAGTGATACGAGTCCAAAGGTATCCTCAAGGAAGAAGAAAAATGTGAAAGTGTCCAAAGCATCAACTCCAAAAAAATCTGCCTCAAAGGAAAAAACTGGTATAAATTGAAATCTCTTGTTCCATTTGATACTCTCATGATTATTGTTATTATCATTACCATCATCACCATCATCACCATCTTGGTTAAAATACATTTTCTTTAATAACTTTTGATTTTGAAATACTAGTACTTAATTCTATTTTTTTTTTTTACTAAATTTTTTTGCTCCATTTGTTTCTCTCAGAAAGTTCATTGCTTTATTGTTGCAAATATTCTTGAAAACAATTTTCTTTTGGAATTTTGGTTTCAGTTTTGTTGTTTTTACTTCTTCAAAGATTATAGC
Organism: Pyrus communis; assembly: GCF_963583255.1. Taxonomy (NCBI): domain Eukaryota; kingdom Viridiplantae; phylum Streptophyta; class Magnoliopsida; order Rosales; family Rosaceae; genus Pyrus; species Pyrus communis. The sequence goes on from NC_084810.1 coordinate 10,311,080, forward strand.
TTTAGTTTTTTTTTTTTTTTTCTCCTCCCTTGTTTTTGTTTCTTTAGCTTATAGATTTGTGTGCTGTGTATTGTACATCTTTGTTGTCTTCTCGTCTTATTTAGATATTGAGGGACTGATTTATCTGGTCAATTTTTTTTTTTCACGATTTGATAATGTTGTCTAATACATATTGCTCATAAACAATTGATTGTTTTGGATTTTTTTTGGCAAGAATTGGAGCTGTCGTTTCATCCTTGTTGATAATACTATTCTTTATTTGAAGGGAAAAAAGTTGCTAAAGGTAAGGACAAGACCAAGGAAGAAAAATTGAGGCCAACTGATGACAATTTGAGAGATGCAATATGTCAAATTCTTAAAGAAGTTGACTTCAATACGGTAAGCTTAGAGTACCAGTTGTCTGCCCGGTAAACATGGTTGTAGCGGCATATTCTTGAATGAACTGGTAAACTTGGCTGTAAAGGGTGTTTGCATATATATACTGAGAACATTATACCGATCAGCAATCAAAAGAAGAAGTATCCGAGACCATCATATTTTATTGTTTATACTTTATATTACGTGATGGTTGTTCTCATACACTTACAAGTTGCGTTCTCTATATTTTGCAGGCTACTTTCACGGACATTCTGAAGCAACTTGGTATGCACTCTCGTTTCTTTTGTTTTATTGAAAATTTAAATGGCCTTTTTAAATATTAGTGAATCCAATGGTACTAATTTGGTCTCAGCTTGTAAATGGGTTCTTCAAAGAAATTTGGCTAGAAAAATTGTGAACATTCATCTGCTGCAGGATTGAAGAAATGATTAGCTATCATTTTGAAACGTAGTGCCTGATCAGATAAATACTCATGAACTCTTATTGCCTTCCTGCCTGTCGTTCTTTTTCAGCCGGGCAATTTGATGCAGATCTCAGCCTGAGAAAGTCAGCCATAAAGCTCATGATCCAGGAAGAGCTTACTAAATTGGCTGATGAGGCAGATGAAGAAGACGAAGAAGAAGGGGATGCAGAGAAAGACGAAACCCAGACTGCTAAGGAAGGGGAGGTCGAAGCCTGACCAATTAGAGGGAACATGACTGCATGGACATAGTAATAGCTATTTGTCTTTGTTTTTTGCTTTTTTTACTTAAAGTTAATGCTGCATGTACTATTTAGTCTGTCACAGTAAGCTGGATGTAATTTATCGTTAGCGCTCTCTGCTTGCTGGCAAGTAAACTAGTAAATTTGAATTTTAAACCAGTTGATGTGAAACTACTCTCAGGTTGTGCAGCAGGATTGCAGCTTGTTATGTACACGTTAACACAATTAATATGAATTTCTCTCTAATGTAACCAACCTCTTTTGGATGACAATTAAGTTTCCCCAATTTTCCAACTTTATTACTGCGGACCCAATTTTCGGATGTGGTTGCTTGATGTTTTGGTCTGTGTTGAACTGATTACATCTTTGCAGGGGTGAGAGCCCAACTGATTAAAGTCTTTCAGTGCTGAAATCGCAGGTATGTCCGGTCATTTTTTGTTGTGGTCATGACTCTATTTTGTGATCAACTGGCTGACTGCTCATCTGACTATAATTTCTTCTACTTTTCGTGCTGATTAATCAATGTATTAAAAGCATGAGTGAGGAGTCCGAGGGATAGTCCAGCCTAGACGTGAGGCAAAGCCTTACGGAACCTAAATTTTTTAATATATACTTGAGAGTACACACATATTATATTAAAAGAAAAGAAGATTATTAATCAATAATTACTTTGAGAACACACATATATATACATATATTATATTATATATATAAAATAGAGGATGAAAGCACACATATAACAATGCATGTAGGCAAAGAAGGGGGCAGAGAGATGATAGTGTAAGGAATTGGTATGAGACAGTTAAACCTACCCAAAATTTAGGTTTAGGAGTTAAAAAAAAAAAAAAAAAAAAAAAAAAAAAAAAAAAAATCCCCTAAGGTGCACCTAGGCAGTTCCGGCGGCGCCTTCCGCCCACTTTCTCAAAACAAAGGCGGCAATCCTCAAGCCTAGCCTCATGGGTGCCTAGGTGCGCCTTGAGGCGAGCCTTGTACAACATTGTGATTAATTGAGAGTTTGACTTTGCCTCTATTCCTTTCCTTGTATGACTAAACAGTTTAAATAAGGGTTGTTTAAGTCTGTAGTCCTCCATCAGTTAATTATGTGTCAATTTGGTCATTCCGTCATGGTTGTTTTTCTTACAAAATATGTAAACATGTTCAGTCATGTTGTTTGCTTCCCTAACCTCGTACCTGTCATTTTCTTCTCAAGTCATCCGAAATTGAAGTAGAAACAAGAGAAGAAAATGGAGACTCAGGGACTTGGTAACAATATATGGTGTGAGTAGAACCGTTTGCCCCTGAAAATGAATGAAAAACCAGCGGACGTTGACCGAAGGACGCAAGTGACAACTTTACAAGTAGGAGGGATCTAGCTCCAATTTCCTGTTGTTGCAATTGGTAATTATTTACTCATATGGTGTGAGATAAAAGATGTCACGAGTATTTATTTACTCGTATGGTGTAGGATATTTTAGAACTGTACAAGCCAAGATTGGCTCCGATGAATTGTTCTTGGATTTTCTAGAGAAATTTAAGCATGTAATCCCATCCAGAGTTTATGTGAGGCGAGTGAAAGACGGATGTACGTGAACTATGAACCGAAGCTGCTTCAAGCATGGAGGATAGCTATCAATTTCATTCATACTATTTTATGGTGAGATTTACCTTTCCTATGTTGCGCTTCTACCAAGAGGTGATATGCTCTATGAAGTGTGCTCAGCGCAATGTTCTCCCAATGCAATTTGTGTGATGGTGGAATTTTCTAACCTGAGTAGGTTCTTTGAGTTGGATTTGACCGTTAACAAATTTTGGTAGTTGTTCGAAATTGGTCATAAGGATGGCGTGGGGCATCTAAGGTCTACGTGTCATAAGCTCTTTGATTCTTCAAGCATGGGGGACCAAAAATTGGCCAAAGACACTCAGAAGACCAATGGGGAGTGGGAGTCCGACTGTTTGGCTGAGCTGCGTGTCCAAATGTAGTTTATTAAAGGTAAGCAAACTGCTCTATTATTTGCCTGCTTGAAGTCTAGTAGTGAGATACTCTTGACTTTGGTATTGAATATCTTCTTTCATGTGTAGAAGTTTGGCTCAACTCCAAAGACTAAGCATGACATGAAGAAGGACCATATTGCCATGGGCATTCTGGCCAAGTATTGTGAATGGTGTTGGTTGCTCAATCCCTTCATAAGAAAAAAGTCGGACTGCCACCTAGAGAGGAGATGAGGCTGATCAAGGAGGAATCATTTCCCCACTTTGGCTCCCACAAAAAATGACAGCCAATTGCTATAATTTTTATTTATTTAGTATTTATTTCCTTCTTTTTATGGTTTTTAATTTTTTAAATTCAAGCGGTACAATTTGATTGATTTTGTTGGCCCCACATTTGGGCCACATTGTTATACACACAAAATGCCTAACGATAAGGAATAAATTGATGTGCAAGGTAATATATCGAGGACAGACCAAAACTCTGTATGCAATACATAAAAAGACTAGTGTGATAAAAACCAAAATTAAATTAAAACCTCAGTTTTCCAAACAAACAAACCAAAGTGATGTCTGGAAAAGGAACCTAAATCAATACAAAGACCATAAATTTGCAAACAAAATTGGCGAAAATTTAATATTTGACGCCTTGTTTGGATTGGTGCTAATTAATACGGAAAAAAAAAGAGAAACGAATTTAATGAACCGACGTATACTAGAAAGGATTTCATCAGGCAACTCACTAATTCTATCCACCAAGTTGTTCTCGCCCTTAATTTTCTGTTTTCTTCCCAAGTTTTTCTTTTGTCCTTTTAAAAGGTTCCTAGTACTAGCAGAGGCCGCTCCCTTTAGCACGAAAAAGTGAGAATACAAGTTTATGTGGAGAGCGAGTGATTTTGTCCACCGCGTTGCAGTTGCGCTTGTTTTTCCCCAAAGTGTTTTCCTCTTCTTGTTGCCTTCCCAAAGTTGTGCTCATCTTTCTAATAGAACAACAGGCACCCCCAAAGGAAAAACAACAACAACGGACCAAGTGAGGACTAATGAGTGATACAAGGAGGCGTTCAAATACATGATTCCATGGAAATAACTATTAACTATTAATAATACTTCCATCCCCCGAGGCCGAGCCCGAGCCCGAGCCCGAGTAGGATGCACGCATACCACCCTTGCAAACAAGGTATTTTCATCTTACAAAACTTCATAATCCTATAACCGTTCAATATCTTAATCATCATATAAAGATCACTGTGACGATAAATCTTTCAAATTGACGGAGATGGTTTAGTCATCCACAATTCAAAATGTATCAAATAAATGGACGGTTAGACGTGGTAACTGCAGCGCAAGGTTTTTTTCTATACATCAGAATGACTAAATGACCTTCGACTCGAATGATTTTTTCAGAGGATGATCCATGAATACAGATAGCGAGAAATTGAACGGTTAAGATTACGGAATTTCAAGGATGAATAAATAGATATCTAGGAACCAGAAAAAAGAGGAAAAAAAAAAAAAAAAAGAGCGTACCTTGTTTTTGGCTGCCAATTGAGAGGCTGGGCGCACCCTTTTAGTCATCAGATCTGGCAGGGCAACGTTTCTTCCCTCTTAATAATCTTTCTGACTACAAATAATTCAAACCAAGATATGGTCTATGCCTAGTGCAAGTAATTCAAACCTCCGTTGGCGGGCGGTACAAGAGAATTTTATTGATACGAATAAAAAGTTCCGCCTAGTCACGAGGCGGAGGGAATTGAAAGTGGCCCAAACAAAATTCCAGAGAATAAATTTATCTCCAAAACACAAAAATCCAATCACGCTTGAATGACTCGGAAAGAAAAGAAGAGAAAACAGTAATACCCCAAATCAAGCGGTTGGGGTTGTCTCCTGGTTGAAGATGTTCTTAGAAAACTGTGACAGTACTGCAGGCAGTGGTTGAATAGTTTTCTGTATTCATTAACAACAAAGAAACCAAAATATATACCAATACAAATACATCGAACCCCCCAGTTCAAAAGGAGAGAGGTATAACAAGTTAGTCTTGTTCGGTTTGTCCAAGTCCATTAATTAAAAGGAAAACAGGTTTCCCAGATTGCTATTTCCCACGTGTATCCTTTTTTTTTTTTTTTTTTTTTTTTTTTTTTTGAACAAACGATATTATCGGATGAGCTTAGTCTCACAATGAATTATCAATAATGTGGTTCAAACTCGCATTTGGTGAGAATCAAACTTAAGACCTCTCACTTACAAGTGAAGATGAATATCATTATACCGTAATACTAAGTGACCCCACGTACCACTTTTAGATACATCTAATCTAAACCATCTAACTACTAAAAGTAGGGTACATGAAGTAGTAAGACTTATTTTGTACTGTGGACTGTATTTTTCTTGCCAATTAAATTACTATTACACCCTTTTATACATACCTGAAAGAAAAATTAGGAATGAAAAATGTGAACTGTTAATGCTCAAAATTGTAAGGTTAACAAACTAGAACAATGAACCCATGGGGGGCTTGGTATATGAACTGAAATGAAATGGACACAATGATATAAAGTGGTTCTTCCATAAATAGGGCTATGTCCACTATAGTCTGTTCATAAATTTGTGTTACAACCGAATCGGTTTGGGAGCCCTCCCCATGTGTAATCTCATCCCCTAATTTCACTATTTGCATCTACATTTCCTATTCGTATCTCGTAGTTATGATGCGTTTATATTTGCAGCGCAAAACATCTGTTATACTAAATGGAATTCTACGTGGACGTATTAGTGACACATCCCAAATCATGAATGCATTGATTTTACGCACACTATTGATATGGCGGCAAAGACTTAAAATTTGAAATATCACTTGGTAAATGAAGCAAAAAACAATTGAATAACCTAGAAACAGTAATACATACCTCTCAAGCATCAAGATATGAATCTGTGTGAACAAAACCTAATCAACAATTTATCAAAACAAACTTGATCAACAAATCTAGCAAAAAACCTAATTAACGATTCGACACTTACTCAACATTGCTGAACTTGTGAGTATGTGCGATTTTATTCAAAGTCGTCCACACTCTTGCGGTTTGAGAGTGCCAAGAATCTTGACCTCTCGGCGTGTTTAGAAAAACATCATCCGCAACAGTCCACATCAGCCATAAATGGTGCGTACACAACACATGCAAATTTCCGCAGTCTCTTCCTTTGACAAAAAATGCACCTGCAAAATAATAACACATAAGATTAAGGCCAAAAGCCTCACGCGCCCACAATGAATTGGGGTTGGGGTGCTTTGGCCGAAGAATCTCGAATGCCAAAGTTAGAATTATGAAAAGAATGTGTTTGAGTGTTTGTGGGTAGCAAAAAGCCTCTTGAACTTTGGAGATAAATGGTGTATTTATAGGAGAAATGGAGGAGATGGGCCGGCCTTCTAAGGTTTAGGGGTGGCCGGCCCTAGGCTTGTGTTTAAGTGGGAATATTCCGAGATATTTGTGCAAATAAATATCTTGGAGTAATTAGGTAAATATCCTAAATAGATGGGATTAGGATTACTTACTTAAAATAAGTCTTCTTTGATTATGAATGTATTTATGATAAGAATAAGGGATTATTCTACCATAAATACCTTTGACTTTTCCTACGAGCAGGGGTGCCTTGAGCAGTTGTTGATCTCTGTTTGCTCTACCTCAGTTGTGCATGGTGAATGAGGCTGCTCCCTGCTTAGGCCTGGTAAACGGGTCGTGTCTGTCGTGTTCTTGTCATTTTCGTGTAACACCTGTTATCTTAACGGGTCGTATCGTGTCACACCCGTTATCTTAACGGGTCCTTAACAGGTCGGGTCACTTTACCCAACGGGGCGTACTAAACGGGTAAAGTGACCCGACCCGTTATGACCCGCTATGACCCATTAAGAAAAATGTATTTTTTTCTTAAATTTTCACATACCACACATTGCCACATAAATATTACTCTAAAACATTAAAACACATTTGTCGTTTAAGTACTACATCTACACTTGAAAATAAGAGCCTAATAAACAAACATCCATACACTACTAGTCTATTACAAAATATTAAATGTGCAAGGATATGCAAAATGAAAGAGTTTTTGTTTTCAAGGTTGTGAAGCCTTTCTCAAAAGTTTAAACCTTGCCAATGGAACTCCAAGCTTGCATATTATTCCTTTTACAAAATCTTCAATTTTCATCGATCATCATGACATAAGATTTTGTGGTATCCACCAGTGTAAATATTTTAAATTGAAGATCGAATTCATTCATTGTATTCATATAGGGTCAAGGAGTGTACCTGTAAAAAATCATCAAAATCGGAGTTAAAATAACCGTTAAATCGTGATTTTTTGTTGATAACCGTTGAAAAGTTTTGTCTCGTTACTTGATCTCTGAATGTTTGTTTTTTGCGATTTTTGGCGTATGCGATCTTGAAGCATATACGAATAAGTTTGATGGTTGGATCATTGAAATTATTTTCGTAGAATGCGTATCCCATCAAAATGATAGATTCACTAACACTCAAGAGTTTATTTATATTTTTATTAAGTATAACATAAGATTTTGTGGTATCCACTAGGGTAAATATTTTAAATTGAAGATCGAATTCATTCATTGTATTCATATAGGGTCAAGGAGTGTAGCTGTAAAAAATCATCAAAATTAGAGTTAAAATAACCGTTAAATCGTGATTTTTTGTTGATAACCGTCAAAAAGTTTTGTCCCATTACTTGATCTCTGAATGTCTGTTTTTTGCAATTTTTGGCATATGCGATCTTGAAGTATATACAAACATGTTTGACGGTTGGATCATTGAAACTAGTTTCGTAGAATGTGTATCCCATCAAAACAATAGATTCACTAACACTTTAGAGTTTATTCATACCTTCATTAAGTATAACATAAGATTTTGCGGTATCCACTAGTGTAAATATTTTAATTGAAGATCGAGTTCATTCATTGTATTAATATAGGGTCAAGGAGTGTACCTGTAAAAAATCATCAATATCGGGGTTAAAATAACCGTTAAATCGTGATTTTTTGTTGATAACCGTTAAAAAGTTTTGTCTCGTTACTTGATCTCTGAATGTTTGTTTTTTGCGATTTTTGGCATATGCGATCTTGAAGTATATACGAATAATTTTGGTGGTTGGATCATTGAAATTATTTTCGTACAATGCGTATCCCATCAAAATGATAGATTCGCTAACACTTAAGAGTTTATTTATACTTTCATTAAGTATAACATAAGATTTTATGGTATCCACTAGGGTGAATATTTTAAATTGAAGATCGAATTCATTCATTGTATTCATATAGGGTCAAGGAGTGTAGCTGTAAAAAATCATCAAAATTAGAGTTAAAATAACCGTTAAATCGTGATTTTTCGTCAATAACTGTCGAAAAGTTTTGTCCCATTACTTGATCTTTGAATGTTTGTTTTTTGCAATTTTTGGCGTATGCGTCTTGAAGTATATACAAACATGTTTGACGGTTGGATCATTAAAACTAGTTTTGTAGAATGTGTATCTCATCAAAACAATAGATTCACTAACACTTTAGAGTTTATTCATACTTTCATTCATTAAGTATAACATAAGATTTTGTGGTATCCACTAGTGTAAATATTTTAATTGAAGATTGAGTTCATTCATTGTATTCATATAGGATCAAGGAGTGTAGCCGTAAAAAATCATCAAAATCGGAGTTAAAATAACTGTTAAATCGTGATTTTTCATTAATAATCGTCGAAAAGTTTTGTTTCGTTACTTGATCTCTGAATGTTTGGTTTTTGTGATTTTTAGTGTATGCAATCTCGAAGCATATACAAACAATTTTGATGGTTCGATTGTTGAAATTAATTTCATAGGATGCGTATACCATCAAAACGATAGATTTACTAACACTTAAGAGTTTATTCATACTTTTATTAAGTATGAATAAACTCTTAAGTAATTGGCCCTGATGAGCTGTTCTCGGATTTTCTAGAGTAATTTAGGCATGTAATCCCATCTGGAGTTCATGTGAGGCGCTTGAAAGGCAGAGGTAATCATGAACTATGAACTAAAGTTGCTTGAAACATGGAGGAGAGCTATCAATTTTGTTCAAACTATTTTGTGTTGGGATTCACCTTTCCATGTTGTGCTTCTACAAAGAGGTGATATGCTCTATGAAGTGTGTTGTGCGTAGTGTTCTCCCAATGCAATTTGTGTGATGGTGAAATTTTGTAACATGAGTAGGTTCTTTGATCCACATTTAACCGTTAACAAATTCTGATAGTTCTTTGAAATTGGTCATTAAGATGGCGTGGGGCAGCTAAGGTCTATGTGTTGTAAGCTCTTTGATTTTTCAAGTAGGGGGGGACCACGAATAGGCCAAAGCCACTCAGAAGATCTGTGGTGAATGAGAGTCCAACTCTTCAGCTGAGCTATGCGTCCCAGTGAAGCTTATTGGAGGTAAGTGAATTGCTTTATTCCTTGCATGCTTGAAGTCTAGTAGTGAGCTGCTCTTGGCTTTGGTATTAAATATCTTCTTTCATGTGCAAAAGTTTGGCTCAACTCCAAAGACTAAGCCTGACGTGAAAAAGGACCATGTTGCCATGGGCATTCCAGCTAAGTATCGTGAATGGCGTTGGCTACTCAGTCATTTCATAAGAAAATAGCCAAACTGCAACCTATAGAGGAGATTAGGCTGATCAAGGAGGAAGAATTTCCCCACTTTGGCCCCACAAAAATGACAGCCAATTTTATAATTAATAGTATTTATTTCCTTTTCTTTTATGGTTTTTAATTTTCTATTTTTTTAATCTATGTGGCACAATTTGATTGGTTTTGTTGGCCCTACATTTGTGCCACATGATCATAAATACAAAATATCTAACGATAAGGATGAAATTGATGTGTAAGGTGAAATATCGAGGACGGGCCAAAACTGTGCATGCAATACATAAAAAGACTAGTGTGATAAAAACCAAAATTAAATTAAAATCTCAGTTTCCCAAGCAAACAAATCAACTGGTGCCTGGCAAAGGAACCTAAATGGATACAAAAACTGTCATAAAGTTGCAAAAAAAAAATTGGCGAGAATTTAATATTTGACACCCTTGTTTGGATTGGAGCTAATTATCGTGGGAAAGAAAGAGAAACGGATTTAATGAACCGACGTTTCACTGGCAATCCGCGTGAAAGCCGAAAGGCTTCGGTGGGGTTAAGTTTCACTAAAGCCAGGTCACACACTAAAAAGCCAGGATCACCAGTGTGGCAATTCAAACGGTTCAAATAAGAAAACTCTCAATGGGGGATTTTGTATTTTGATTTTTTTTTTGTTTTGTTTATCCTCCACAAATAAAAAGAGAGAACAAATCGACTATTACAGAACCAGATTTTGTTGGAGAATAATTCAGAAAATAAATAAAAATGACATAAATACTGATTCTTTATTAATGAAAAATACTTACAATACAGAATGAAATAAATGAAATCATTACAGGAATTAAAATGATACTAACTTGATTGAATCATAGATAGAGGCTAGCGCAAAAGTTATGTCCTTCAAACAATATTTCCGTCCGACTCTTGTGCTTGTGGTTCTACGACTTCTACTTGATCAGGATACAACTATCTAATTCTACAACCCGCACTGGATTATAGAATTCTGGCGAATTGCTTTGTATGTTTACTCTTTGAGATTTTGAACGGAAGAGAAAGAAGAATGAAAAAGAAGATTCTATTTGGAAACTGAGAATGTAATTACATAGTTTGTTTCATACCCCTTCAAATACCTGTTGAACGTATTTGAAAATGCACAACTCTTTCTAAAAGTTGCATCTCTTAATCAAAACAATTTTTAATTAATATGTTAATTTAAAATTCAATTCGAAATTAAAATTAATGAACTCTGATTAATTTTAACTTCCAAGGCCCTTGCCTTGATTAATTAATATTAATTTTGTTAGGCTATATTACATAAGCCTAATCCACACAATCATAAGGACCAAGCCTTCAATCCTTTTCCAAATAGTTCAAATCCTAAGTACTAGTATAAAGGACTAGACCTATATATAGGTCATTGTGAACCATGCTTTTACCAATGTGGGACTATGAGTCTCAAAACCTCCAACAGATTTTCCAAAATTTCCAAAAATCAAAGATACACGGCCGCAACCATGTCTGAACTCCTCCCTGCATTTGGATCTGCATTTATCTGAACAAAACATAATCAACAATTTATCAAAATAAACTTAATCAACGAATCTAATAAAAACCCTAATTAACGATTTGACACTTACTCAACGTTGATGTTGATGAACTTGTTGTGGAAAATATGGAAGAGAATGCTTTTTCTCATTATATTTCTCTACAAGATTACAAGGATATATATACATGATACAAGTGTGTAGGTAGGACAAGGTAGCCGTCCTAGTGTGTAGGTAGGACAAGGTAGGACGGCTGTAGGACGACTAGTGTGTAGGTAGGACAAGGTAGGACGGCTGTAGGACGGTTGTAGGACGGCTTGACGGCTGTAGGACGGCTAATTCTTCCAATACTCCCCTCAAGCTGGATCAAGGAGGTTAATTGATCCAAGCTTGGAGAGCAGACTTTGAAACTGAGGAGAAGCAAGAGACTTCGTGAAAATATCAGCAAGTTGATCTTGGCTTCGAGTGAATGTGGTTTGAATTACCTTGGACTGGACTTGTTCCCGAACGTAGTGACAGTCAACTTCAATGTGTTTGGTGCGTTCATGGAACACCGGATTGGAGGCAATATGCATAGCTGCTTGATTGTCACAGAAAAGAGACATAGGTGTGTTGATTGGGAACCTCAAGTCCGAGAGAAGGCCCTTGAGCCAAATGAGTTCACATGCAGTGGAAGCCATGGCTCTATACTCAGCTTCGGCACTTGAGCGAGCAATTACATTTTGTTTTTTGCTCTTCCATGTCACGAGGTTTCCTCCAACCAACGTGCAGTATCCAGTAGTGGATTTTCTATCAATAGCATTCCCTGCCCAGTCAGCATCGATGTAGGCAATGATTTGAGTATGACCATTGTTTTTCATGACGATTCCCCGACCAATGGAGCCTTTGAGGTATCTGAGAATTCTTTTAACAACATTTAAATGAGCTTCAGTGGGTGCATGCATGAATTGGCTTACAAGACTAACGGCGTAAGTTATATCCGGTCTGGTGATGGTGAGATATATAAGCTTACCCACCAATCGTTGGTAGTAACTGATATCACTGAGAGGTTCTCCTGTCAAGTCCAACTTCAATTTGCTATCAAGAGGAGTACGAGTTGGTTTGCAATCCATCATCTTCACTTCTTGAAGTAAGTCAATCACATATTTCCTTTGACTCAAAAAAAGTCCCTTGGGGGAAGTGGCCAGTTCAATCCCAAAGAAGTATTTTAAAACTCCTAAGTCTTTAATGGCAAATTGTTGATGAAGAGAATGTTTAAGAGTGTGAATCTCATCAATGTTATCACCTGTGATGATGATATCATCAACATAGATTAGTACAACTAATTTGCCAACTGATCCTATTCGAACAAACAGGGAGGAATCAGCATGACTTCTCTTGAACCCAAAATTTTCAAGAACCGAGCTCAGTTTGGCATACCAGGCACGAGGAGATTGTTTCAAGCCATAGATTGACTTATGAAGCTTGCAAGCCATACCTGAATTCTGTGCTTGTGGATGACCCGGGGGTAGTTGCATGTAGACTTCCTCTTTGAGGTCTCCATGTAAAAAAGCATTTTTTACATCCATTTGGTACAATGGCCATTCATGGTTCACTGCAACAGATAACAAAACCCTTATTGTGCTCATCTTAGCCACGGGAGCAAATGTCTCCTTATAGTCCACTCCAAAAGTTTGAGTAAAACCGCGAGCCACCAATCTTGCCTTGTGTCGTTCAATTGAGCCATCAGAATTAAACTTGATTTTATAGACCCATCGACTGCCTACCACCTTCTTGCCTTTGGGAAGTTGAACTACACTCCAGGTTTTATTTTCATTCAAGGCTTTGAGTTCTTCTTCCATGGCTAGACTCCACACAACTTGACGATTGGCTTCTTGAAAGTTCCTTGGTTCACTTTCATAGGACAGTTTACTGAGGAAAACTACATGAGAGTGAGAGACTTTGGAGTAATTTACAAACTTGTGAATAGGGTACCTGGCATGGTAAGTTTCATAGTCTTGCAGCCTTGATGGTGGATGTCGATCTCGAGTCGGATTCCTGCAGGTTTTACCTGGGATCACAATAGGTTCAGCTCCACTCTCTTGTATAAATGTTGTGTTATGGTCATGGGGAACTACTTGTGCTTCTGAGGCTTCAGTGTCATCTCCAATAAGCAGGTTGTCATTAAGAGTTGCATGAGAATCCCGGTTGTGAGGTAGTGAATGGACACAATCACTTGGTTCGACTGAATTTGGCAATGGGAAGAGATCTAGGAAATGCTCCCCCTGACGATTTTGATCTGATGATTTGTTGAAATATGGTTGGTTTTCATCAAACCGTACATCTCTTGAGACAAACATCTTCCTGGAGCACGGATTGTAGCATTTGTACCCTTTTTGGGTGGAGGAGTATCCCATGAAAACACACTTGACAGCTTTGGGATCAAGCTTGTCTCGGTGATGGGATTGAATATGAACATAACAGGTACATCCAAAGATTCTCAGATGGGAAAGATTAATTTTTTTTGTTTTGCATAACCTCAGATGGTGATTTTGTATCCAGAACACGACTAGGCAGTTTGTTGATAAGGTAGGTGGCTGCAAGAACTCCTTGAGACCAAAACCTCTTAGGCACATTCATTTGCAACATTAGCGCCCTGGTTTTTTCAAGTAGGTCCCGATTCTTCCTTTCGGCAATTCCATTTTGCTGAGGAGTACCTACACAACTTGTTTGATGTATAATTCCATGGGTGCTCAAATAGTTAGTCATATTTTTGGATGTATATTCAGTGCCATTATCAGACCTTAGTATGTGGATTTGGGACGAAAAATGGTTCATGACAAGATTATGAAAATCCTTGAAAGCATCCATAACTTCACTTTTGAATTTTAGGAGGTACAACCAAGTGGCTCTTGAGAAATCATCAACAAAGATAACGTAGTACCTATAACCATCAAAAGACTCTAGAGGTGCAGGTCCCCAAACATCGGAGTGCACCATCTCAAACAACTTGCTAGTCCTAGACATGGAAGAATTGAATGGGAGTCTAGTAGATTTTGACAAATGACAAATTTCACATACAAGGGAGGATTTGCATAAACTAGGGAACAACGTAGACAACACAAATTCTGAGGGATGTGCTAGGCGTTGATGCCACAACCGATGTTCTAGGTTTGAGCTGACTTGGAACCCCTTTGGAACATTGAGGTCCTCTGAAAAATAGTACAGCCCATTTAGGTAGTGACCTTCACCAATCAGCTTCTTGGTGGCTAGATCCTGAAAAACAACATTGTGGGGGGAAAAAATTGCACGACAGTTTAGAGAGTTTGTAATCTTTCCTACGGACAATAATTGAAAAGGAAAAGATGGAACATATAACGCTGTGGACTCAACAGTTTCTGAGATCAGTTTAACTTTCCCTATACCTAGAACTGGCACACCTCTACCATTTGCTACAGAAACTAGTGATGGTTTAGTGTGGCTTTCAAAATCGTATAGCTTAGAATATTGATTTGTCATGTGATTTGTGGCACCTGAGTCTATAATCCAAAAATCATGAGAGTGACTAACATTTAGAGCAGTTGAAAGAGCACACATGATACCTGGAATGTCTCCTTGAGGTACATGACCAGATTCAGCTAAGAACCCTGCAAACTGTCCAAGAAGAGCAGTTTGACTTTCCCCAGTCGACGTTTCACCTGTGCTTCCTTTTCTGGTTTGAAGGTAGGTTGAGAACTCATTCAACAAGTCAGCCAGATTGGCTGTAAAGTTCATCGACCCACCGATGGATGTAGCAGCAGCAGCATGGTACTTGTTTATATGTGGTCTAGCGTGTGAGCCCTTATGATCTCTTAAAGGCTTGTTCTCAAACCTTGGCTTCAACTCAGGGTGCAATATCCAGCATCGATCTATTAGATGTCCAACATTATTACAATGTAGACACTTCAGATCTGGCCTTTTTCCCTTGTATACTTTATCTCCAAATGACTTGTGATTTGTCACAAAAGCTCTAGCCTCAGACACACTAGGTTTTACGTCAACATTCATGACTTTTCTGCGTACTTCTTCTCGCTGGATAGTAGTGCAAACACTTGCAAATGATGGAAGTTCGGGATTCATTAGAATATGGCTTCTAAGATCTTCATATTCAGAACCCAAACTTGTAAGCAAATGAAAGATTTTGTCTTCCTCGGACCTTTTTAACAGTACGGCAGCATCGATAGTGTGTGGTCGATACATTTCTAGTTCGTTCCACATGTTTTTCATGCAACCGAGATGATGAACAAAGGATTTATCACCTTGTTGAAGACTTGCAAGATTCCTCTTAAGCTGGAACACTCGAGCAGCATTGTTTTGATTTCCATACATGTCCTTGACTGCCTTCCAAAGAGCACTAGAGGATTCTGAAAAACTGAAAATTTCAGATAGCTTAGGATCCATGGAGTTGAGGAGCCACGACATGACCAGCTGGTCTTTGCACAGCCATGCTTCATACTCCGGCGATGCGACGTCAGGTGCTTCAATACTTCCATTGATGAATCCAAGTTTGGATCTTCCTCCAAGGGCAAGAGATATTGATATGGACCATGGAAGATAGTTAAACTCATTTAACAACACAGAACACAAACGTTGGTTTGGGTTGACTTCAGCTTCTGGAAAACTAGGGCGAGGAGCTGTGAAGCTTTCAGCTTCTGAGACAAAAAGATTATCTTCTGCCATTATCGAAACGAATGTGCAGAAGAAGAGAAGGGACAACAATGGAGTCAGGCCGGTTAAGGTTCCGGCTCTGATACCATGTGGAAAATATGGAAGAGAATGCTTTGTGGAAAATATGGAAGAGAATGATTTTTCTCATTATATTTCTCTACAAGATTACAAGGATATATATACATGATACAAGTGTGTAGGTAGGACAAGGTAGCCGTCCTAGTGTGTAGGTAGGACAAGGTAGGACAAGGTAGGACGGCTGTAGGACGGCTTGACGGCTGTAGGACGGCTAGTGTGTAGGTAGGACAAGGTAGGACGGCTGTAGGACGGCTTGACGGCTGTAGGACGGCTAATTCTTCCAATACTTGTAGGCCTGTTAAGTTTTATTCAAAGCCATCCACACTCGTGCGTCTAAGGGCGATATGACGACATTCAATTCGGTTGTCGTAATCTTCTCCTGTGCTTTGAAAGTGCCAAGAATCTTCGTCTCCCGGCACGTTCGAAAAAAGACCCTGTAACTCGCTCCACATTAACCACAAATGCCTAAACCCGTCTTATTTGGGTAACAAGAGCTATCTAGTGAATCCAATTGTTCCACCAAATTTAGAGCAACGCATTACTGAAATCTCCAGCAGTCGATTCGTCAAAATGGATTCGTAGAAATGACGAGCATGTGATGTAGATGAGATCAATAGAGCCTCCTTCCATGCAAGTCAAAGACAACCTCTTCATCTCAATCAAGAACCGAAAATAGTTGAACGTCGTGGTGGACTTTGTTGGGAGAATCCCGATTGGCCTCATCTCCACTGTTGACTCGTCATCTCTTCGAATCCAATTGACGGATTGACTGTGGGAGATTTGAGTAATGTATCTTTGTTACCCATAAAAGAAGGGTTCAGGCATTTCCGAGGGCTGCGTACGCACTATTTGTGGCTAATGTGGAGCGTGGCATAGGGTGCTTTCTAAACGCACCGGGAGGTCAAGATTTTCGGCACTCTCAAACCACAAAGAAAGATTCGACGTTCGTATAAAATGTCATCATATCGCCCTTAGTCGTAGGAGTGTGGATGACTTTGAATAAACTGACACATATTCACAAGTTCTGCAACATCAACGTTGAGTAAGTGTCGAATCATTAATTAGGTTTTTTGTTAGATTCATTGATTAAGTTTATTTTGATCAGATGCAGATCCTGATGCTTGAGAGGGGTAAGTATTATTTTTTCTAGGTTATTCAATTGTTTTTTTGTTTCATTTACTAAGTGAGATTTCAATTTTTTGAGTCTTTACTACCAAATCAATAGTGTGCGTAAAATCATTGAATTCATGATTTTAGATGTGTCTTTTTTTTGCTGAACAACTAAGTGATTTCATGTTGTTTGCCTAATGGTGATGGGGTGGAATGAGGCCAAACAAGGCGTAATATTTTCAAGTACAGAGGTATTTGCTTGCTGATCTATTGGTGTATGAATGATATCAGTAAAAGGCAGACATTTGATAGCACTGGCAGATGGCTTAATGAATGATTGAGTCCTTTGTGCATAAGTATGTTTTACATATATATATAAATTTAAAAAAGTCTTGATTTTTTTAATGAAAATTTCAATGTTCAAGTGCTCATTTTTACAAATATTTTTTGTTTCAAAAATATTTTTATAAAAGACGTTTTTAGTTATTTGAATGCATCTTCAAACGAGCTTTGTATAAGTTGTGCACCTTAGCTTTATCTCACTACACATTACTTAACAACTAATATCCATAACATATCTTTTTGGGTTTCACAATATCATAAACAATGTGTACAAGAGTCTAAGAGATATTGTTAATCAATATCATAAGCAATTCAGTTTTTGTTTCGGGTTTCGGACCATAAACTAGGTTTAATTTCTAATTTTTCACAAGTGACATGATTAGAAAACCCAAGCCATGCTTAATAGAGAAAAATAGTTGAAAGTCACATAATTCGTAAAAACTTGCATTTCAGTTGGTTACAAGTATTCACCCTTTTATTAAATATTTGAGTTTGAATCCCTCATCCCCCAATACCGCTTATAAAAAACCAAATCACATTCTTTAATTTGATTGGATATTCTCTTTCCCTTTCATTTTTTTTTTTATTTTTATTTTTTGTCAATTAACTCTTTTGTTGTTACATAGTCTAACCTGCTACATAAATATACCACAATTGTAAATACTGGTTAAGTAAATTGTGTGACACCATATTGACAATTTAACAAACGGTATTCATAATGTTCTAAATTTTTTTATTTTACATAAACAAGTTTTGCAATTTGGTTATTTTTATACAAAACATTATCAAATTTCACTACATTATACGACTTATAAGTTGAGTACTTATTTATTCAAACAATGATAGTGTGAGACAATAAATTTCAGAAGAACGCAGAATAAACTTGGTCGTGGATTAACAACTCAGATGGACGTCCGAGCTTACCAACTAGTTATTGATCTATTAGTATCTGTTTCGACCTAAAATTAATGGGTTGGGTCGAGTATGGAATTGTTCTCAACCCAGAAGCTCTGCTCGAGGATTGCTACAAACCAGCCGATTCATGGGCAGCCTAACTAAGGTCGGCCAAGTTCTGTTTTGGAAAAATACTCCAGATGAATAGGAAGTGATGGGCCCTATTGCGAAGCGGATGGATGAAGAAGTTGAGTCCTGATACAGTAAGGATTCTTGGCTGGATAAGGACGCTGAAACTTAGAAGTGAATGTGGCCTGATAAAGGGTTAAGTTCAAAATCCTAATGGGAGGAGGATTGGCCAAGATAAGATAGATTGGGGTGAGGAACCCTAGTCCAAGTATGGTTTAACTCGACCTTAAGGAGGATTTGTTGCTATAAATAGAGAACAGAGTGCATTATTCAAGCCCCTCAAATTCAACACACAACTGCCCTGCGTAAAACCTCTCAAACATCTTGAGATTTTTTTTTATTTTCTTTTTCCGCCAACACATCTTCAGTTTGGATAAACAACACTATTACCATAGAATCAGCTGACCAATGAGCACTTTCAGTTTGGATAAACAGCACAGTGCCGAGGCCAATTGGTTACCTATCCAAGTCTCGGTCAAGAAGGGTTTCTGAATCCTTATTGGCAGAAGTCATCTTATTAGCCTTCTCGGCGAAGTAAGGTGTCACAAGTTATTACATTCGGCGCATTAAATGCCGAGTGGTTTTATGATTGGATACTCACAAGTAAGTTTCAGAGTTCGGCATTCTGACGGCCTAACCACATTTACCATCGAGACATACATCTCCTTTGAGTACTTGTGTCCATATCGTCTGGAGTTAATTCGGCGTGCTTATACTCTCATGAATATAATCATTGTGACCTTCGCCGACGATTCATGAACTTCGCAGAATTAGCAGCCTTGTCTTCAGGTTTGAGAATCCAAAGGCCGAGATTTGTTCCTTCCTCGGCGACAATCGCAAGATCAAGAAGTCAGCAGCGTATTCAATGCAGCATCAACAAATTTTACTCCTCGACTGAGCAAGGCCGACGAGTTGGCATGCCCCGCATTCAACCGAATGACGTAGTTAGCTCATTAGTTACTCGGCTTGCGCACCACGTAGGCTATAATTTTTAGGGTCAACATTTTAGCATGCCTAGTGGGACCTTGTGCTAGACCTTCGGAGTTCATGACCATTGAGACATGGTCCGTAAAGAAGAAAACAATCATGGGCAAGTCAACAACCGACTTACCAGTACAAGGCCTTGGACAAGATTTGTCTCAGGTACAAAATCCCTTCATTGTTATGCCACTAGAGGCTATAAGTGTGACACACCGAATGAAGGAATTTGTCTCGGCGGACAGCCTCGCAACCCAGAAATTCCCAACCAAATCGCAGGCGTTTTCGTCGAAAAAATAGTGAAAGATTGCGACGAAGATGGTGGGGAAAATTCTGATCCCCCAACTAGGTCGTTTCTTCGAAGACGACTTGATGAACAATCTCGGCAGGTCGAGCAGTCGATTGGTCGGAAAATGAATAATTTTCTTAAAGCAATACAAAGCAATAGTAATACACATACCATGTTGCTTAAACTATTGGTCAGTAAAGCCTTCAAAGATGGCCACGTCGGCCAACCTCAACAGCTTCCCTTTAAGAACATTACAAGTTGAGAAATGATCTGCTCGGCTCCAACCAATTGACGTGGAAAAAAGAGGAGGATCAAGTAGTAGATCCGATAAGCCTGACCAGGGAGTGGAAGCAATATCCGTCAATATGACTGAGGTCCAAAGGATGATCAATTCGACCTTAAACAAAGGGCCGAATTTCCCAAAGTTCATCCATCCGTACCCGGCTTATGTAGAAAGGTTTGAATATCCTAAAGGCTTCAAGATCCCGGACTTCAGTCTTTTCGTCGGAGAATCGTCCTTATCTTCGCTAGAACATGTAGCTCGGTTCACTGCATAATGTGTAGACATTAATAGCGACTTCCATAAACTACGACTATTCAACTTCTCATTAATGGGTTCAGCCTTTGCTTGGTATATTAACCTCCCACCGAACTCTATCCAGAGTTGGGAGGAATTGGTCAAGAAATTCCATGAACTATTATATCGACCAGGGATGGAAATGTCTGTTTCATCATTAGCTAGAATGGCTCAAGCTTCAAACGAATCGCCAATGGAATACTTAACAAGATTCAAGTCGGCCAGGAATTGGTGCCGAGTACCTCTCCCTAAAGTTGAATTCGTCAGAATCGCTTTAAACGATCTGGACGTGGAATACAAAAAGAAATTCCTAGGGGCAAATATCCGAGATATGTACGAACTGGCTTAGCACGTTGAGTAGTATGATTATTTGCTCTAGGAGGAAAAAATCTCAAGTCCCGATCCCGGGGAACGATATACAAGAATCCCATGGTTAGCTACGCATTGACCGAAAGCGAGTATCCTCAATACGTCAGTGTGGACACAGCTAAAATAGGAATAGAAAAACCATACGTTTGCAAGGCATTAACTCAAATCAGTCCCAAGGATGCCAAACCCGCTCGGCCTTTGAAGAGATGATTAAAACATCAAAAGTTTACACTTTCGATATCACCAAGGCCGATGCAATTTTCGACCAGTTGCTGTTAGCAAAGATCATAAAACTTCGGCTAGGACACAACATTCCTGAGGCCGAAGAATTGAAAGGCAAAATGTACTGCAAGTACCATAATTCGAACAAGCATGCTACCAATAATTGCGTCGTGTTCCGTGATGCGATTCAAAGTTGGATTGAGAAGGGCAAGTTAAAATTTCCTGAGAAACAGATGGCGGTTGACGCCAATCCCTTCCCATCGACGACAATTGGCATGGTGGATGCTCATCTCCCTAAAAACAAAGGAAAAGGGAAGGCCGAATTCGTCCCAGTACAACATGTCCGTAAGCAAAGTGGTCAGCCGAGACTAAAGATTAATTTATTTTCAAATGGACCACCCACGGAGTCTTCAAAGCTGGCCATTGTTAAACCTATGTCAAGTTCTAGTTTCGAAGAAACTGATGAATCAATGGTTTTGTGCACCTGCTGTAAAACACGAATGGCCCTAACCAAACCTAAAGAGAGACAACACCTCCAGCTCCAACTTCATGTCAGCTGTCCACGGCCGCAGCAAAACCTCTGAAGGAACTCGGTATCGGCCAACGCCGGCAGGTGTTCTAGTGGTTTGGCCCACAGTACAAACAAAAGATCCAACCCTAGTCAAGCGGCATCTTGACTTCGACGCACCATTCTATAATGAGGATTATTACTCATGTAACTCCAACAGTTCGAGTTCATTGGTGGGTCAAAAAAACCTTTAAGCCATGTAACCAATGTTAGTACAGTTACAATTCTCCGACTAGCATGTATACAGCGTTATCCAAGTCTCAAAAACGTCGTTGCCAGTGGATAAACTGCATGGCCCAACGATAAGAAGCACAAGCTAATTCGACCACTCGATGGTAGCCAAAAAAGGCAGCAGGAAGCGGTGACGACCGACCTACCCCGACCATTAAGGCTGAATTACTTAATGAGAAAAATGCAGTTGATCGCGACTTTGAAACCACCATTGAAGAGTCCGAAAAATGCATCAAGCTCATTCTTCAACCCGAAGAGATGAAAACTCGTCTCGATCATTTCAGATAAGAAGCCGAAAGTAAGCTTCCCCCATTACCACCGCAATAACCGTTAATAAAAGTATGACGCAATCTGCACCCTCCATTTCTGGGTGAATCCTTGGAATACATGCGAGAATTTCATAAGAAAAATCTCGCCAATGACTTGTATGGACTAGCCAAGGCATGTCAGGAGGCCATCGATTTAGCACTAACTTGTCCTGATGCTGAACAGATTATTCAGAAAACCATCAATCCGGCAATAAAAGTTAGGTTCCAGCACATACGTGAGGCTCGAGTCCTCGGCTTTGAGGTCGACCCATACACAGACATAGACACTGTCGAGCTACCTTTTTCACTTGAAGACCTTTAGTACCTGCGATATCATTTCGAAGTCTTCTCGGTTGTGTCCCTTTTTGGCCTTATGGCCGATAAGTAGCTTCATCGACGACAAGTCTCAAACCAAAGGAATGTTCCCGTTAGAAGTAAGCGTTGCAGGTCGCAACCACATGACTGCATTCTTTATAATTGACTCAAAGACCAACTATAATGCATTGCTCGGCCGCGATTAAATCCATCAAACAAGTTGCATTCCATCATCGCTATACCAAGTTCTCATCTTTGGGGACGGCAAATCGGTAGTAGTCCATCCAGCCGATAATCACCCATTTGAGACCAACATGATTCAGGCTAGTTATTATGATGATCATGTTTGCTACATTACCCTATAGGGTTTTAACAAGGACAGACGGCTGACTCGAATCTCAGTTCAGAAAGTCATCGAGGTAGGCGCCAAGATTGTACAGCAGGATTCGGCGAGACTCGACTTAGCATATCTAATTACCAACACCAATGACTGACGCCGCCAAGCAAGAAAGGCGTCGGGCCGCAGTTTCATCACCATGGAACGTCTGCTGGCTCATTGGTATGTTATTACCAAACAACCACACTCAGGCATAAACTTAATCAAATTTTTGGCCGAAGGAGATAACGGCCCAGTTTTATCGTTAGACAAAGTTCTGGCCGCATCGACTGAACTTGAAGACAATCAGCCCCAAGTCAATGACCCATTGGAAGAGATAAATGTTGGCACAACCGATGAGCCTCAGCAGTTGTTTATTAGTGCGTTGTTGCCACCCCCCATGAAGGTCGAGCTTAGTAAATTACTCAACGAGTTTAAAGATTGTTTCATGTGGAATTATCATGAGATGCCAGGCCTTAACCGAAACCTCGTCGAACATGAGTTACGCATCAAAGTTGGTTGTAAGCCTTTTTGACAAACCCCTCGTCGGTTCTCGATAGAAGTACAACTCGGCATAAAGGATGAATTAATTCGACTTTTGAAAGCTGGGTTTATTCGGACCTCTTAGTACGTCGAGTGGTTAGCCAATATCGTCCCGATGTTAAAGAAAAATGGAGCCCTACGCATCTGCATCAATTTTCGTAATTTGTATACGGCAACTCCTAAGGATGCATACACGATGCCGATCTCAGATTTATTAATTGATGTCATAGCCAATCATGAAATGTTGTCCTTCATGGACGGCCATGTTGGCTACAACCAAATCTTTATCGCTGAAGCTGACGTTCACAAGATCGCCTTCCGTTGCCCAGGGTACTCAGCATATACGAATGGGTAGTTATGCCATTCGGCCTCAAGAACGCCGACGCCACATACCAACGAGCTATGAATTAGTTCAACTTTTGAAAGCCGGGTTTATTCGGGCCTCAAGAACGCCGGCGTCACATGCCATTCGGTAGAAGTATATATTGATGATGTCGCATCTGGATGATCTTCGACAAGTTTTCCTTCGTATGCGTCAGCATAATCTCAAAATGAACCCGGCCAAATACGTCTTTGGTGTATCGATCGGTAACTTCTTAGGTTTTCTTGTGCACCATCGTGGCATCGAGGTCGACGAAAATAAAGCATGCGCAATCATTAGCGCTCCACCCTCGACGACCAAGAAGCAACTCCAGTCCTTGCTCGGGAAGATAAATTTTCTCCACCGTTTCATAGCTAATTTGGTAGGCAAAATGAAAGCATTCTCTACACTCTTGAAACTTAAGGACTCAGATAAGTTTGTGTAGCGCAACAAACATCAGGCAGCTTTCATGCAAATTAAGGTCTCCCTTACCACGTCACCGGTGTTAGTACTGTCTCGCAGCGGTAGGCCTCTCACACTGTACATTTCGACAGCCGACGAGTCCATCAGTTGCCTCATCGTGCAAGATAATGATGATGGGCGTGAACAAGCTATCTTTTATCTCAGTTAGAATTTGAATTCGCCTGAGATCAATTATTCATCCGTCGAGAAACTCTGATTAGCTTTGTTTTTTGCCGCATCAAAACTTCGGCATTACATGCTCTCATCAGTTACACAGGTCATTGCCTAAACAGATGTTATGCTTTACATGCTTACTCGGCTTATTGTAAAAGGCCGAATTGGGAAATAGATAATGGCATTATCAGAGTTCAGTTTGTAGTACGTACCCCAAAAGACCGTCAAAAGACAAGCTCTAGCCGATTTTTTTGCCCAACACCCTCTCCTTATGGTTTCGGAGGTAACGAAGTCAACATCAGTCTAGTCAAAACACGAGAAAATTACTGGACGATGCATTTTGATGGTTCTAGCACCTCAACCTCGGCTGGTATTGGTATCGTCATTCCATCTCGCGACTAATGTTGTTGGTATTTCTCTCTTAAGTTAGATTTCAGTTGTACGAATAATTAGGCTGAGTATGAAGCTCTCATCATCAGCCTTCACGTCCTCCACGACTTAAGAGCAGCCCGTGTCCTCGTCCTTAATGATTCTGAACTGGTGATAAACCAACTAAACGATGTTTTTCGTTGAATGAGTTGCACTTTGGTGCCCTATCACATGGTTGCCACCTATTTGGCTGAGTCATTTGAAAGAATTACATTTGAGCACATTTCGCGCATTCGAAACACAGACGCAGATGAACTCGCCCAAATCGCCTCCGGAGCACAACTCCCAAGGGGCAAGTTAAGACTGGCAACACCCACAAAATGGCGGTCTTACTCAGCCTTAGTTAATCAGCAAGATTTCCAGCGCAGTCAAGTGATACGCACACGAGTAATGTCTTTACCGTTGTTACTAGAGCGACATAGAAGTATATGCTGTCGAGATGCTACCAAACGATTGAAGAAAGGCGATTATACGATATCTCGATAACCCCAGCAACAAACACGACCAAAGGACGAGAGTTCACGCCACGAATTACGTGTCATATCAGAATGAGTTATATCAAAAGGGTAAGGATGGCTTGTTGTTATTGTGCCTCGGCACATAGGAGGCTGCCCAAGCAATGGACGAAGTACATGAAGGGATTTGTGGAGCTCACCAACCCAGACGTAAAATGCGTTAATTGCTTCGCCGACACGGTTACTTCTGGCCAAGTATATTAAAGGATTGCATTGAATACGCCCAAGAATGCATACATTCTCAGATTCACGGACCTATACAGAGAGTCCCAACCGAATTACTCCACTCAGTTACCAAACCATGGCCGTTCAGAGGATGGGTAATGGACGTAATCGACAAAATCACGCCGTCTTCTGGAGTAGCAAAACACGCGTGGATATTAGTAGCAACCGATTACGTCACTAAGTGGGTCGAGGCAAAGTCATACGCCTAATTAACAACTAAAGAATTTTGCAATTTTGTAGAGGAAAATATTGTCACTAGATTCGGCATGCCAGAAACGATCATAACCGACAATGGCACAATCTTCACAGCCGACATGTTTAAGGAATACACGGCGAATCTAAATATTCGACTTGAGCAGTCTATGCCGTACTACCCATAAGAGAATGGGTAGGTCGAAGCAAGCAATAAAGTATTGATCGGCATTCTTGAAAAAATGGTAAGAGAGAGACCTGGGATGTGGCATTTAAAGCTAAATGAAGCATTATGGGCCTACCGAACTTCACCCCGATCAGCAATGGAAACAATTCCTTACGTGTTAACTTACGGACACGATGCTATGTTACCAGTCGAGCTAAATATGAACTCATTACGAGTGATCAAGCAAAATAGTTTAGTCAGTTCCGAATACAGTCAAGCCATGAAACAAGAGTTAGAAGACATGGAAGAAATTCGGCTTGCCGCTTGTAATCTATTAGTAGCACAGAAGAAAATTGTCGAACGAGCTTATAATCAGCGTGTCAGACAAAAAACGTTCGACGAAAGAGAGTTGGTTTGGCAAACTGTGTTGCCCATGGGGATTAAGGACCCCAGATTTGGCAAATGGTTGCCGAATTGGGAAGGACCATTTATCGTCCACAAAGTTCTTGGTAAGGAGGCATACCACCTTAAAGACCGAATTGGTTTAGTTCACAAATTGCCAATTAACCGAAAATTTTTAAAGAAATATTATCCAATCACGTGGGAGATATGAGAATGAATATCATTGTATTGAAAGGTGTACAGATACATTTATAAAAAGCTCCTACAAATCTAAGGGGTCGAGGAAAGAAAGGTTTCAAGAGTGGCCTTCAACTCCAGCCACTTCACTTCGCTCAGCATGATCTCGGCCTGCCTTGTCTTCTTATTAAGTTGAAGCTGCTGGATCTACTTTATACCGACTGTGAAAGTCGTCAATTGAGCCTTATTTGCCTCGAAATCCCTCTCAAGCTCTGAAGCAACAACTAACCTTTGTTGTTGAAGCTCGGCGATTTGACCCTGAAGCTCAGAAATTTGGCGATCAAAACCGGTCAGTTGCGCCTTCTTCATTTTTATTGCCTCAACCTTTGACTGGTTGGCTTCATGTGCAATCTTTGCCGTTTTCAGGTTGTCCTCGGCTCGGAGAGCTTGTTCAAAAGTGGTAAAATGTTGCCAAGTCCACTCCAGAAGATCAGACAAATAGGCGACATTCTCCATGCTTAAGAAACCGCCAATTGCGAGGTCGTTCAGGCACTCCTCTACGGAGTCGAGGCCCTTGCATTGAAGGACCTGAGAGGCGGAAAGGGATAGCAGTTCTTGCAGCTTGACAAAAGCATGGGACGAAGCCAAGGTCTCCGTAGGCTCAGCCAAAGCAGCAGAAGAACCAGCCATGCTAGTAGTGCTCTGAAGAAGAGCGTCAAGCTCGACTTCCCACGAAGGCTGCATAGAAAGAATTGTAGGAAGAAATTAGAAGAAAAATAGCAGAGGGCGTTTGTTTGAAACCTGCCAAGAGGAGACCTCGACCATGTCTTTTGGTTCATTGCTCGAACCCAGAAAACTCAATGGCCGAGCCCAGTATTTAAGATTGCTCCTCAACTCACGCGGCCGATGGAGGTTATCCACGTTCGACAGCCACTGAGGTGGCCAAGAAATATAGAAAACACCATTCGGCGCGTAAAATTGTCGGTGAAATGAATTATCAGGCACCTGACATTTAATATTTTCTCGGTTCAGATTGTTTATAGTAAAATCAATGAGAGAAGAGGTTCGAGCCTTACAAAAGTCGAAGTGACCTATTGGGGAGGAATGTCGAGGTTATGATCTTGCGAATGGATCGACGTATCTGCCGTTGCTTCAGGCTCGACAAGTAGCCTCTTCCCACGATCTACTACAGGAAGGAAGATTGGGGCGACCGCCTCAACCATAGGAGGGGGATTTACAATAGGGGTTTTGGTTGGTTAAGGGCGGTTTATCAATGGGATCTCATCGTTTTCGTCTTCCTGAAATAAGAAGCCGTCAATACTTGCGAATTTAATGAGACGAAAAGAGTTACCAGCAACAGAATCATACCTCTT
Organism: Pyrus communis; assembly: GCF_963583255.1. Classification (NCBI taxonomy): domain Eukaryota; kingdom Viridiplantae; phylum Streptophyta; class Magnoliopsida; order Rosales; family Rosaceae; genus Pyrus; species Pyrus communis. The sequence goes on from NC_084810.1 coordinate 10,338,895, forward strand.
CCAAAATGATCGTTGGTTGTTTGTTGGGAGTTGTCTGGACGGGTGTGGCAATCTTGTCCAAGACAGGAGCAACGGCTGGCTCCGAAGTTGCAGATGGAGCGACAGTTGGTCCAGCCACGACCCCAGGGATTGGTTCGGTTGGTTGGTGGGATGGCGTTACCGTTTTTCCGTCAAGGCCTAGACAACTGGAATGGGAGGAGAGACACTAGGGTCGGTCACTCCCGTGGTCTGGCTAAAGATGACGTAAATCTCCTGTTCCCCTTTTTTTGCCAATTTCTTAACGCGTTTTGGACGTCGAGGAGCTTCACCTCCCGTCTCAGCATCCTGGTAGGGTCGTTTGCTCAGCAGGGCATGGGCGATGGTTTTGGTTTTCTTGGAAGAAGGCACTAACATCTTCTTGACCGCGGCCGCGACAATCACGTTCGTCCTTTTTAGCATTTGACCGTCTAAGGAAACCAAAGCAAGTTAGCAAAGTTGAGTTAGGTAGTTGAACAACGAAGATGGATATACGAATACCTTGAGCTTGGGAGCGGAGGCGGAAGTTTTCTTCAGGCGATCGTCGAATATTTTCTCGATAACGTCTTCGACGGGAGCGTCGAAAAAATCTTGAGTATATGCGGCCCACCAGTCGATGAAGGTGGCAGTATTGAGAGTCTTAGGAACGTTTGGCCGAACGTGGAATTTCTTACATCTTTCTTGAAATTCTTGATCGGCTTCCCTGTATTCCCTTTCCTAAGAACCAAAAAGACGTCCTTGGCTCAGGATAGAACGGGATGATAGTAAGGGCAACGGGCAACCTTGAAGATACCTAAGTTGCCGTGTGGTGAAGTAGGGTTGGTAAACTTCCCAACTTGCACGTTTGGCGTCATAGCCAAAAGGAAGGTCACAGGTCAGAATGAATGACCCCCAGCTCTTTCGAAGGTCAGCATCTTCTACTTCATCCCATGCCGAGGAATGGAGCTTGATGGAAAATGGGCATTCTTGATGACCGCAGATCAAGAATTCATCATCAAAAAGGTCTTCTAGGCCAAAAAAGTATTTGAAGACTTCTTCGGCCGAGTGAGGAGGGGCAGGTCTAGAGCCTAATTAAAGACCCAAGACTTTGGTGGGTACGAAGTTTGGGGTTTCTGGCCTGAGGATGGTGAAATAGACCTACAGCCAGAGTTGAGCAACCCAGAGTGGGCCAGTCTGATGTGGATCAATTTTGTTTATCGTTGCCTCTGCCAGACAACGGGTAAGCTGGGCAAGAACAGCCGAGCTAAGGGCCAGGATGTGACCACTGGCTAATGCCTCAGCAACCGGCATGTTCTCGACCAAACACTTGTTTTATTTGGTACAACAAATGAATTTGTTGTACCAATAGAAAATGAAGGCTTCATGCTCCCATTTCTTGAGGTTTTCTTCGCCTTGGCCAGCGAAGTGTTGAATAAGGGTGTTGTAGTTGAAAAAATTCTTGTGTAGTTTCTGAAATTCTTCTTTTAGGGGCTCTTGGTGTTTCTTCCGCAACGATTCGACGGCACATTCGTCGAAGAGCGTCTTGAGGTCGAGATTAGATGGACACCCAGAGAGAGAAACGTCGACCGGAAGACCCAAATGAGAGGTCCCGAGAATGGCTGAGATATCAAGAGTGGTAGAACCAATGGGGCCGAGTGAAAGGACCATGGTATTAGTGGCCAAGCACCAAAAGCTCAGAGCTGCCAAAAGAAGCTTCTTGTCCATAACAGTCTCGATGGTTGAGAGCCTAATGACGTCGCAGATACCAAGAACCCTCCATTCTTTGCTAAAGAACTTCTCCATCTTTTCGACCCATGCTACCTAGGTCACGGTGGTTGAAGGCCAAGCCCCTTGGGGATTAGTTGATTCCCACTTTGACCAATCGAAACCTTGACGCAGGGGTGTCAGGTAGTGATCCTTGAGAAGGTTGGTAATAGACGCCGGAACATTGTCCTTGAAAAATAGCCCCAAGATTTGATGAAAGGCGCTTGAGTCACCTTCAAATCATAGGTTTTTTATGGTACTCCGGTCTGTAAAAACCCGACATTTGGCACATTCGTCGGAGAGTTTGGAAATAAAGGTGTTGGAAGCCACTTTGGAGAGCTTGGAAAGTTTTCTAGGATAGAAGTCTTTGGGTTTTCTGGGATTTTGAAAGCAGAATGACAAAGATTTACAGGTTTTGGAAGCGTAATGTATGAATGGGAAGGTTTTAGGTATTTATAGGCGTATTGAGAGAAAGGTTAATCGTTTGATCTTCAAAAGCATCCGATTTTCAAAATTTAAGGCGAAGTCAACTAGGAAATTCCTAATCATTATGGATATCTAAGGGATCTTGGGGAAATGATCAAGGTTTTCGCGGTTCAAGGACGCACGATTGCATGTTACAGCGGATTTAATGCGAAGATGACGTTTTGGTTGTCGCACGTTTTCGACGGCCATGATTAAGGGCTGCTAGGTTTACTGGAGAATTGACACGTGGCAGGACATTGGGAAGAATAAAGATCATTCAATCACATTTCATAAATGCACATGGTGGTGATTATCGAGACGGTTAAGTTTAATGGCAAATGACATTTTCGTTTCTTTAAGGTCGAGACTCGAACAAGGATTGATGGTCGACGACCTCAGAAGCGAGGGGGCAATGTTTGGACCTAAAATTATTGGGCTGGGCTAAGTATGGAATTATTCTCGACCCAGAAGCTCTGCTCGAGAATTGTTACAAACCAGCCAGTTCATGGGCCGCCTAACTAAGGTCGGCCAAGTTATGTTTTGGAAAAATACTCCAGATGAATAGGAAGTGGTGGGCCTTATTGCGAAGCAGATGGATGAAGAAGTTGAGTATTAATACAGTAAGGATTTTATGTTGGATAAGGACACTGAAACTTGGAAGTGAATGTGGCCTGATAAAGGGTTGAGTTCAAAATCCTAATGGGAGGAAGATTGGCCAAGATAAGATAGATTGGGTGAGGAGTCCTAGTCCGAGTATGGTTTTAACTCGACCTTAAAAAGGATTTGTTGCTATAAATAGATAGCATAGTGCATCATTCAACCCCTCGAATTCAACACACAACTGCCCTGCGCAAAACCTCTCAAACATCTTGAGATTTTTTTTATTTTCTTTTTCCGCCAACACATCTTCAGTTTAGATAAACATCACTGTGAAGGCAACCAGCGAACATCTTCAATTTGGATAAATAGCACTGTTGCCGTAGAATCAGTTGACTAATGAGCACCTTTAGTTTGGATAAACAGCACTGCGCCGAGGCCGATTTGTTATCTATCTAAGTCTCGGTGGAGAAGGGTTTCCAAATCCTTATTGGCAGAGGTCATCTTATTAGCCTTCTCAGCAAAGTAAGGTGTTACAAGTTATTACATTCGGCGCATTGAACGCCGAGTGGTTTTATGATTAGATACTCACAAGTAAGTTTCAGAGTTCGACATTCTGACTGCCGAACCACATTTACCATCAAGACATACATCTCTTTTGAGTACTTGTGTCCATATATTCTGGTGTTGATTTGGCATGCTTATACTCTCACGAATATAATCACTGTGACCGAATCTGGTGCCGACGATTCGTGAACTTCGTAGAATTAGCAGCCTTGTCTTCAGGCTCGAGAATCCAAAGGCCGAGATTTGTTCCTTCCTCGGCCGCAATCGCAAGATCAAGAAGTAAGCAGTGCATTCAACGCAGCATCAACAAATTTTACTCCTCGATCGAGCACGGTCGATGAGTTGGCACACCCCGCATTCAACCGAATGACGTAGTTAGGTCATTAGTTACTCGGCCTGCGCGCCACGTAGGCTTTGTAATTTTTAGGGTCAACAGTATCCCTTTTCTCAATTGGATGAGGTCGTGCATTCAAACTGCCTATCTTATTAATTTTTATCTTTTTGGCTTACATTTCTTCTACCCTATTTCCTTTGGCTACATGTGTTCAACATTGATGGACTCCTTATGCCTCCCACTCCTCATCCCCTCTATTTGGGACAAAAAAAAATTTGGGATGCTATACAAGTACCTTTTCCTTTTTATTGTTGAACCACTAAGTGAGTTTTCAATTTTCGAGTCTTTGCTGCCATATCGATAGTGCGTACGAGAACTTTTGATTTGGGACTTTATCAAAAAATTTGGGTCTTCTTTTCCTTAACCTACATGCACTGTCAATTTGGTTTTGAGTTTTTTTTATGCATCTTGTTATGAAGTTGTAGAAAGCACTGATGACTTCTCACCGGTTCAAAAATTGCTTTTGTAATAGATACTTTAATAGATTTGTGATACAAACCTCATTTTGCTCGATTACGAGAGGGAAGTGCAATAAACATGCTTCTTAGTAATGGAAAGAATCATTATGAGGATACTTGTAGGTTCAAAGGGAAACCAAAGTTTCAGAGATGTGGTTTCTTGGCCATATACAGAAGGATTGTATTGTGAAGGTCAACCAAGCTGAAAACTATGTAGAAAAAGAAGACAAAAATGCTAGTCTTTTCTATGCGTGTCATGCAACTATGACTGCAGACAAAGAAGGTGATATTTGGTTTGTTAATAGTGGATATAGTAAAATGTAGTAATCACATGACTAGCAACAAGAATCTCTTTGTGGAGTTTGATGAAACAAAAAAGACAAATGCCAAAAAAGGTAGAAGATTTATCAGGGATGTGATGCTTCTACCTAAATTTGATTAGAATTTGCTTAGTGTTGGTAACTGTTAAAGAGTAGTCAACATACTCAATTTGGTGATGACTTTTGTGAGATATTTGATAAGGAAAACAAACGAGAAGTTTCTTTTTCTTTTTCTTTTTTCTTTGTTTTTTTTTTTTTTCGAAAGCAACGATAGTAACAAACAAGAAGCTATTGCAAGGGTTAGAATGACTGAGAACGTAAGTTTTCCATTGACATTGAAGTATTCTAATTTGGTGGCAATGAAGGTAGATGTAACTGATTCATCATGGATTTGGCATAGGAGGTTGGGACATCTCAATTTCTAAAGTTTGAAACGTCTTCAACAATATGTCATGGTATATGGGCTCCCTACAATACATGAATCACAAGAAGCATGTGAGGGTTGTGTTATAGAAAAACAATACCGATACTCATTTTCTAGAGAATGAGCATGGAGAGCATCTAAACCTTTGGAGCTCATCCACTTGGATGCTTGTGGACCAATAAAAGCTGCCACACATAAAAGTAACAAATACTTTCTGATTTTTGTAGATGATTTTTCAAGAATGACATGGCTTTATTTCTTGAGGCATAAATCATAAGTATTCTCTGTGTTTAAGAAGTCCAAATCTATAGTGTAAAATAAAAAAAGGTTTGAAAATTAAAACTCTTAGAAGTGATAGAGGTGGTGAGTACAACTCAAATGAGTCTGGAAGATTCTATGAGGATATGCAACTTGAAAGACAACTTACTGCATCTTATTCACCACAACAAAATGGTGTAGCTGAGAGGAAGAACATGACTATTGTTGAAATGACAAAGTCAATGTTGCATGAAAAGGGGATGCCTTGTGAATTTTGGGGAAGGGGTAGTTGTATATACTACTGTCTACCTAACTAATAGGTCTCCTACTAAAGCATTGAATGACAAGACACCATATACAGTTGTCAAAAATCATCTGTAAATCATTTTAGGGTGTTTGGGTCAATTTTATATGCTCATGTTCCCAAGAACCTCAGGCATAAACTTGAAGAAAACAGTGAGAAGTGTATCTTTGTGGGGTACAATGGTCATACAAAGGGTTATAGGCTCTTTGATTTGAAGAAAAAAAAAATCATTTCAAGAGATATTTTTTATGAAAAAGCATCTTGGGGTTGGATGAACCAATCCACCAAAAATTCTTCACTTCAAGTTGATGATAGCAACGAAAATGAAAAGAATGAAGTTTAAATTGAAAATAGAGATCCACCACAATCTCTTCCTCAAGAAGCAAGCTCTTCATCACCACAATCACGAGCAAGTCGTTCACCGTCTTAATTTCAAGTGTCTACACCTAGTTTATCTCCTACTAGGATGAGACGACTTGGTGATGTGTATGCAAGTTGTAATTTCTATGTCATTGAACCGGAAAGTTTTGAAGAGGCTATGCAAGATGTAGCTTGGTAAAAAGCTATGGAGGAAGAAATCTTAGTGATTGAGAAGAATTCTACATGGGAATTGGTGGATAGACCTAGTGACAAAGATGTCATAGATGTCAAGTGGATTTACAAGGCAAAGTTGAATTTGGATAGTTCAATCCAAAAGGACAAGGCAAGGCTAGTTGCAAAGGGCTACTCACAAAAACTTGGAGTAGATTTCCATGATACTTTTGCACCATTGGCAATACTTGAGGCTATTCGGATCCAAATTGTTTTGGTTGCTCAAAAGGGTTGATATTTGCATAAGCTAGATGTCAAGTCAGCATTCTTGAATGGGGTTCTAAAAGAAGAAGTCTATGTTGATCAACTGGAAGGCTTTGTTATGGAAAATAAAGAAATGAAAGCTCTCCATGGGTTGAAGCAATCACCTCGTGCATGGTATGGGGAGATTGATGTTTACTTCATCAAGAATAGCTTTGAAAGGAGCAAGAATGAGGCTACTTTGTACACCAAAACTGACGGTAATTCAAAATCCTTATTGTCTCCATCTATGTTGATGATTTGGTGCTTACTGGAAGTTGTGGAAAAATGATTTCTAATTTCAAGAGAGATATGATGAGCAAGTATGAAATGAGTGATTTACGCGTGTTGCATCATTTTGGGAATTGGTGTGTGCCAAACCAATGATAGCATTTTTATCTCACAAGAAAAGTATGCTAAGAATCTCCTTGAAAAGTATGGAAGGAGAGGATGTAAGTCTATATCTACACCCTCTCTTGTTGCTAATGAGAAGCTGCAAAAAGAAGATGGAAGTGATGAGGTAGATGTTTCATACTCTAGAAGCATTGTCGGAAGCTTGATGTATTTAATTGCTACAAGACCAAATATTATGTATGCAAGTTTACGGTTATCTAGGTTTTAGAGTAAACCAATTGAGATTCATCTTGGGACTGCTAAGAGAATGCTGAGATACATTCAAGGTTCGCTAGATTTTGGCATTCTGTATGAGAGAAATGTTAAGCCAAAACTAGTTGGATTTTGTGACAGTGATTAGGCAAGTAGCATGGATGACATGATAGGAGCATATTTATGTGACTTTGTTATCTTATTTCTTTGCATTTACTTAGTTAATTTCCATTTATTGTAGTAATTTAAGCTATTTTCATATTATTGAAGGTCCAGTTGATAAAGATGATAATAAATGGCAAAATGGAGCATTTTGGAGCAGTTTTGGACTTGGATTGGATAGCATGCGTGGATAGCATATGGGATGGACATTTTTTGTGTTTAAATGGTGTTAGACATGTGCTAAACTCTGGAGAAATTAAAGTTGAGGCTTGGAAAACAAGGAATTACACAAGAAAGAGGAATACTAGTTGGAGAGAAACATTGTCTTATCCTATCTTATCATATCTTATCTTATCCTACATTATCTTATTTTATCTCCAGTTGCAAAGAGGAATCCTAATCACATTCAAACACTTTCTACCTGATTCTTAGAGTCCTAAAATAACTCAAAACACTTAATCCCTTTTCTCCTTGGATTCAGTTGTTCCCCCTATATATATATATATATATATGAAATTCCTGCAGTGATTTAGGGTGTGCCGCGCCTACCATTTATCCACTGAAATTGCTGGAATTTTCAAAGTTCTTTATATCTTTATTTTAAGTTTCAATGTTTATTTTAGATTGTTTTTTAGTTATGATTAACATGTGTAACTATGTTTCTTTTTAGTTAGAGGTGAATTCAAAGCCATGATCATATGTTTTATATGAATTGATTACATCTAATTATTGTTTCATAAGACATGAATACGATTTACTTATCTGCTTTATAGAGAAATTATTCATGTATGTTTATTAAGGATGCATACTTAGTTTGCATACAGGGATTTGATGCTAGAATATAAGGGAATTTCACCTAATCGTTATGAACTTATATTTGTAAGTAGTAAAAGTCACTAGTTATGATTGAGTTAAGTAAATTCTTGGCAGGAGTATCATGCTTTTCATAGTTAGGGAACTTGAGAAGAATAATTTGGTTGCACCGCTGAGTCCAATTCAATGAACTTAGGAAAATCTGAGAGTTAATTAGTGCAGTTCACAGTTAATTTAGGGCATTGTCATTCATGGTTTATAGGAAGAATAACTGGAAATTGATTTGTATGCATATGATTCATGTGTGAAGAAGAATCCTTTAGCTATCCTTTCATCCATATTTCATTCACAACTTAATTTACTTGCTGCACTTTACTTTTGTTTTAATTAAATTCGTCCAAAATCCCTCTAATCATTGTTTTGTTGTTAGTTTAACTTAGGTTTCAATTTTATAAGTTTAATTTGTGTTGATTAGCATCCCTTCTAATCCCGAAATAAAATGATCCCTATTTACTCATACTATGATTGCATAATTAAAGGGTTTAATTTGTGTGTTAGTTTTTACCACATCAAAATTTTGGCGCCATTGCCCTGGATTAGTAAAATTGCTAATCGCTCTATGTTTTTCATTTTTTTTCTTTTTCTTTTGATATTTGATTTAGTTTTATTTCTTTGATTTCATGTACTAGAGAAGTAAGACATGGCTATTGCTAATCTTCAAGCTCGAAAGGTCCACAATGCAAAGTGTGGCTACATTTGATATGTCCTATAGGAAAGGATATCAAACTAATCAACATCCTCAATTAATTGAGAATGGAGGTTGGGATAGTGTCAATGCTTGGGGTTATCAAGGCCATAATCAATCAATGAACAATTTGTTTTCCAACACTTACAATCCAAGTGGGAGAGATCATTCAAATTTTATGTGGAGGGAAACTCAACAAGTTCAACAAGAAAGATATTGGCAGCCATCTAAGGAGTTCTATTCAAGACCTATGCAGCCACCACAATCTCCCCCACAACAATTCCAACCAAATTCAAGTATGTCCATAGATCATGTTAAAATTCTTCAAACACTAAATACTTCTTGTGCTTCTTTGACTCAGGACTTAGAAAACCAAGCTAAAGAGATGGTCGAATTGAAAAATCAACTTGGACAAATCGCAGAATTCATGGGACAAATTCAAGAACAAAGCAAACTCTCCAACTCAGCTATTGTCAATCCAAAGGGAGATTTTGAAACCACTGAAGCTATCACTTTGGGAAATGGTATGGAGGTTGGAGCTGAACCAAAGATGTCCAAACATAGCCTAGAAGTGGACAAAAAGTTGTTGTCCGAAGAGGAGGAGGAAGACTTAGCCATGCAAACTTAGAAGAAGCCTTGTCACAACACCCAATAATCGATCTAATCCTATTGTCGCAGCTACCCTAGCTCCACCACTACCCAATTCAAGTAAGGTTGTTCCAAATTCAAGCCTTTCTAACCCCATTCCACCAAATGTACCTTTTCCTCGCAGGTTTTTGCAATCCAAGATAAAAAAGGGAAAGAAAGACATCTTCGAAACCTTTCCAAAGATTCAAGAGAAGAAGTGGCTAGGGAATATCTAGAATTCATCAAAGAGGATGTACTGGAGGCAACCATCCCCAAAGAAGTTGAATTTTATAACACGGGACAAGTTACTGCCCTCATACCAAATCTGGATGAGTGCAACATTCCTGAAACTTTCGAAGTAGTGTTTGTTCTTGAGTTCTTGTCACAACACATAGGTAAGCCGCCTCCTCAAGGTTTCTACTAACATGTTGATTTCAATGATTCAAGCACCTACTCTAGAATTTAAACCATTACCGAAACATTTCAAGTATCACTTTCAATTCAAAGATCAACTCCATGCCGCTGGTCTTAGTGAGGATTAAATGGAGGTATCATCCGGCAAGAAGACATTAAATCAAACGCTTCTTGGAAGGCAACCCATGTGTTCAAACAAAGAGACATTGGAATTTCCGACTCCTACAACCAGATTGGCTTTCTTTTACCCTTCTCTTTATTATTTTTACTTTTCCATGATTGTCTTATTAGCTAGTTATCTTTTATTGCTTTCTTGTTTAAGTTTATTTTTGAAACATTGAAGACAATGTTTGTTTAAGTGGTTGGGGGGAGGGGGTGTAAACATATTGTTTTTCATGATTTCTCTTCTTATTTCACCACCTATCACTACTAATATTGTTATTCACTGTTTTAAAGTGTTTTATTGTGTTACAAAAAAATTTGAAAAAAAAAAACGAAAAAGCTTGAGAAAAAACCAAAAAGAGTCATTTTTGTTGCTTGTTTGTGTCTTAGGGTACCTTCCAACACAATGATTGCATGACTGTTAAAGAAAGTTACAAATATGGGTGGAAGTTTGATATGCTATTTGGTTAATAGTTAGTTGTAGTTGTCATTTACGTATTCACATGTAATCACAAAGAGAAAAAAATCAGTTTTTGTAACATGCTTGAAGGAAGAAACTCAAACTAACACTACAACCCTGTGAGACTTGAGCCTATTCTTTGTTTGGAAAGTTATTAATCTATGATATTCTTGTTTTCTAAAGTCGTTGCATGATCTCATTATTTCTTTGCTTGGTTGCTACTTAGAATGCTTTTTCATCTTTTTAGTTCCAAATACTAGAACTTATGCCCGTTTCATTCAAAGCATAAAATTGTTTGCATGAAAAATAACAAGATGAAGTTGTTTAGTTACCACCAGAGCCAAAAAGCCTTATCCCTTGCATATGTATTGTAGGTTTAACCTTTGAGCCTTATTTAGGTTATTTTCTTTGTTAGCGTGCATTATCTCTACCTAGCCTAATATAGGAATATTCATACCCTTGTTCTTAAAGAATAGTGGACTTATTGGGAATTCATTTTGATCTATGATTTGCAGAAAAACAAGTGTGGGGGAAGAATTTGTTCTTTTGAATCCAGTGAAGTAGTGCTTATCTTTTATGTTTCAAAAAAACAGAAAAGAAAAAGAAAAAGAAAAAAAAGAAAGGCAAAAAAAGAGTTGAGAAAAGAAAAAAAAAAAAAAAGGTTGAAAAGAAGTGAGAATGAGTTCATAAGTGTTGGTTGTTGAAGAAGGGTTCAAAATTATGAATCTGACCCTAAAGTTGTACGAATCTTCCCTTTGTGTTTAAAGTTGGGTGCTACAATCAAAAATTGAATTCGAAGTGTTGATTTCATTACTTTGCTTACTATCACTTTAAGAACCTTTGTTTATCCTTAACCTTTGTTTGTTAGCCAATACCTTAGCCCCATTATAACTCTTAGACTTTTATCTTGATTGTTATTTGTTTTAATATGTGGAGTTTGAAATTGGTATGAGCATATAGAATCCCTGGTTCTCGCTTCTAAGTAGTGGCATTCGGTTCATCAGATCATATACATGTGTGTATTAATAATTCCAAAAAGTGTCTTCTTTGTTATAACATATGTGAGTGCTAGTTTACATGTTTACATCAATCTTCTCACATATACTTAGTATAAGGAGTGTAGTTAGAAAATCTGTGTGAAAATAAAGAGTATATCCAGTGAGGAATTGAGTGAATTCTCTAAGGCATGTTACTACTTTCAAATGTTGTTTTAATTGATTAAATTAGAGCTAGTGAGTGGTTACTGCAATTAGGTATAAGCTCAAGAGTAAGGATGGCTAAAATCTATGTGAGTAGTGGTTTTTAACATATCATGTTTCATTAGAAATCCTTGAGACAATTGTTGGAAGGTTTAGGTTTTGTTTTGTTTTCTTTGTTTTGCTCGGGGATTAGCAAAAGCTAAGTGTGGGGGAATTTGATAGAAGCATATTTATGCGACTTTGTTATCTTATTTCTTTGCATTTACTTAGTTAATCTCCATTTATTGTAGTAATTTAAGCTATTTTCATATTATTGAAGGTCCAGTTGGTAAAGATGATAATAAATGGCAAAATGGAGCATTTTGGAGCAGTTTTGGACTTGGATTGGATAGCTTGCGTGGATAGAATATGGGCGGACATTTTTGGTGTTTAAATGGTGTTAGACACGTGCTAAACTCTGGAGAAATTAAAGTTGAGGCTTGGAAGACAAAGAATTACACAAGAAAGAGGAATCCTAGTTGGAGAGGAACATTATCTTATCCTATCTTATCCTATCTTATCTTATCCTACATTATCTTATTTTATTTCCAGCTGCAAAGAAGAATCCTAATCACATTCAAACACTTTCTACCTGATTCTTAGAGTCCTAAAATAACTCAAAACACCTAATCCCTTTTCTCCTTGGATTCAACCATTCCCCCTATATATATGAAATTCCTGCAGTGATTTAGGGTGTACCGCACCTACCATTCATCCACTGAAGTTGCTGGAATTTTCAGAGTTCTCTCTATCTTTTTTTTTTTAAGTTTCAATTTATTTTAGATTGTTTTTCAGTTATGATTAACATGTGTAACTATGTTTTTTTTTATAGCTAGAGGTGAATTCAAAGCCATGATCATATGTTTTATATGAATTGATTACATCTAGTTATTGTTTCACAAGAGATGAATGCGATTTACTTATCTGCTTTATAGAGAACTTATTCATGTATGTTTATTAAGGATGCATACTTAGTTTGCATGCAAGGATTTGATGCTAGAATATAAAGGAATTTCACCTAATCGTTATGAACTTATATTTGTAAGTAGTAAAAGTCGCTAGTCATGATTGAGTTAAGTAAATTATTGGCAGGAGTATCATGCTTTTCAAAGTTACAAATACTTTGTCAATGCTTATGATTTTCACAAAACTTAATGATCTTTGAGATGTATCTCTATCATGCTTTTCATAGTTAGGGAACTTGAGAAGAATAATTTGGTTGCGTCGCTGAGTCCACTTCAATGAACTTAGGAAAATCTGAGAGTTAATTAGTGTTGTTCACAGTTAATTTGGGGCATTGTCATTCATGGTTTATAGGAAGAATAACTGGAAATCGATTTGTATGCATATGATTCATGTGTGGAGAAGAATCCTTTAACTATCCTTTCATCCATATTTCATTCACAACTTAATTTACTTGTTGCTCTTTACTTTTGTTTTAATTAAATTCGTCCAAAATCCCCCGAGTCACTGTTTTGTTGTTAGTTTAACTTAGTTTTCAGTTTTATAAGTTTAATTTATGTTGATTAGCATCCCTTCTAATCCCCAGAATAGAACGATCCCTACTTACTCATACTACAATTGCATAATTAAAGGGTTTAATTTGTGTGTTAGTTTCTACCACATCATGACATGAAGAGTACATCGGAGTATACTTATTCATTAAGGACTAGTGTGTTCTCAAGGACCTCAAAGAAGCAAGACAATGTTGCTCTATCAACTACGGAAGCTGAATATGTATCAACTACTTTGGCAAGCACTCAAGTTATATGGCTGAGAAAGATCATGAATGATATTGGTGAGAAGCAAGAGGAGCCAACTCCTCTCCTTTGTGACAACAAATCAGCAATAGCAATTTCTAGGAATCCTATCAATCATGGTGCTACTAGGCACATCAAACTAAAGAATCACTTCATCAGAGATGTTGTTGAAGAAAAAGAAGTTAACCTAGTCTATTGCAGAACAAAGGAGCAAGTTGTTGACATCTTCACCAAAGCATTGCCAAAGATCAGATTTTAATACTTGAGGATACTCTTGGGAGTTCAACAACTTCACATTAGGGGGCAAGTTAAATATATGTTCAGTTGTAACTTTAAGAACATCAGATGTCCTTTTTCTGTAAATCATTGTGACTTGTGTGACTTTTGTCTTGAAAAGCCAATATGGCTGCAGACAAGTAGGTGAAAGTGTGTTGAGAAAGGTTGTAATGTATTGATAGAAGAGAAAATCTCTCTCCAGAAAAATCTCTGTTGAAATCAATAAAGAAGCCAAATGCCAACTTTCTGGTTTTGTTGGCTTAAGACCATTTTCCACAAAAACTTAGCTTGCTTTTTCTTTTCTCCATTTTTATGCAAGCCCTGCACATCTCTTGTGAAATCTTGAGTAAATATTCTAGCTTGATACAAAAAAAAAAATCCAACATTCACCTATTAGATTTGAATGCTTGTACTAGCAAGTAAAGTCGTGCAATGCTTAAATTATACAAGGTCCAGACATTGTGTTGTGGCTTTGGTGTTTGGTGTTTGTTTGCTTGGAACTCTGTCTTTGTTTTTTACATATCTTTTCATTTCAGTATATGTTTTATGTTAAAACCAAGTCGAAGTTTTCAGCCGGTCCTTCCGATTCCAATGTCGTCGTGGATACCCTTGTCTGTCTCTTTTGAAGATGTGAATTATCAAGTAAAGTTTTTAAGCTGTTGGTTGAGATGGTATTGGTATAAGAATTTAGAACAATTATGTCAAAATCCCTGAATGATCAATTATCAAGTTTCTTCTTGAACGTTTCCATCTCGTCCTCTAGCTTATCAAACTTCTGGAGGATTGGATTTCAAATATCAAATGAATAAGATGTAGCCTATAAAAGTGCTCGTATGGTATCGTGTATTCTGTTATAAAGTCCGTCGTCAATTCTGATTTTATTACTGTGGGCCGTGGCATCAATTTTCAAATGTTCGTGCTTAATATTTTGCTTAATGTGTCAATTTGGTCAGTCCGTCTCATTTATTTGTCTAACAAAATAGGTAAACATGTTCACTCATGTTGTTATGCTTCCTAGCCTCATACCTCCCATTTTCTTCTCATGTCATCCCAAATTCAAGTTGAAACAAGAGAAGAAAGTGGAGACTCAGGGACTGTGTAACAATATATGATGTGACTCTGTGAGTGGAAATGTTTGCCCTTGAAAATGACTGATAAACCAGCAGACGCTGATGGAAGGATGCAAGTGACAACTTTTCAAACAATGATTAATAGTGTGAGACAACTAGTTATTGATCTATTGGTATTTCTCTTTTCAATTGAAAGATGTCGAACTCCCTATCACATTAATTTTGCTCTTTTTTGCATACATTTCTTTCTACCTATTTCCTCCGGCTAAATGTGTTCGACATTGATGGCCCCCCTTATGCCTCCTCCTCCTCCCCCTACATTTGGGACATAAAGCTGACCCTTCTAATGCATCACTTTAGGTGGACATCCTCCCATGCATGCATATGAATAATTCGCAAATAGAGCTATAATTAATTTGGAAATCATTTAACTATTCGATTATCATTGACACGACATTTGTTTTGTTAAAATGTATTTATTGTGGAAAACACTTCGTTCCGACGACTGTTATTGATAATATTTTGTGACATCAAGCAAATTACCACTAATAATCTGATGTTTCCCAGTGCCTGCAGAGTTCCTTTCGTAAATGCGTTTACACTAGTGATCCTTCCTTTAGACAAAGACGGATTGCTCCACTCTCACTTGTGACTGCGAAGTGGAGCACTTGCCAAACATCGCATCAGAAAAATATGCAGATAGAATGGTTTAGCCCCCGGTTAATTATTATATTTTAAGCGCATTCAACTTTAATTATTGTGTTATTTCCTCCACTTCGTTGGAATTGTATTTTATTTGTATCGAAAATGACATTTTATCAAGGAATCAACTTGAGCTTGCATCATCAAAATAATTTGAAGTAATTAAATTAAACATTTATTTGATCAGTTAATATATGGGTGAGGGTGAGGGTGAACTAGCTATTGTGTCCAATCCACATCTATATTTGTATGGAGAATATTACTTCAAACGGTTAAGAACAATTATCCTTACGTCGAAGGTTGAAAATTTGAATATGTAAATTACAAGCATATAAGGATGGAGGTAAATTTACCAAGTGAATAAACTTAGGCGACTTTGGCTTTATGTGGAATGTGAGACAGTCTATCCAACAGGCCAACAATATAGGATGTCAATAATTCAGTACGAATTCATCAATTAAGAGAATGGAACTCAAGAAAACTCACCATTTATGAGAATGGAACTTAGGACCTAACATTTACATATTGAAAGAAATATTGAAATTGTTTGGGGTTTCTGAATGAATGAAACTCATTTCAACTTGTGTTTTTAGACTGTAATTTTGCGACATTACCATGGATTCAAATTTCAAACCCTTTTATGGTGCAAGTTTGTGCCTATTTTATGTTGTTAAGTGAAGACAAATGTTTTATGATCATTGGTTGTCATATAATTTTTGTCATGTCAATCAAAGTTGTTAGAATATTGTAAGGCTGTTAAGTGATTTGTTAGCTAGTTAATTAGTTACAAATAAGCTTCTATTGTGCTTAGTATATTAAGAACTGCAACTTACAAATGTAAAAAGTTAGTCAATTTTTTAAGAAATACAAAAGTCTTATTTCTCTCTAAAGTTTCTCTCTAGTTCTTCATCTTTTCGATTCTTCGTTCTTCCTTGATTTTTTGCAATGGAGTTAATATTAAGGACGATATACAGCAACATATCGAATATAAGGAATTCTTCCGATCACCATACAAAGGGTCAAGAAAGCCAAAATTAGGTATATAATATATTAAGGGTAAGGACATGAAGTCGGCAGTTTGCTTGTATACAAGATTATTTAATGTGGAGATTTTAAAACTACGTTTAGTTGCCTTAATAGTAGGCCACTGTGTGTGACCAACACTTACACTTCCACTAGAAACTAGAAAGTCCAAGCTCACTTCAACAGTAGCATTCGGAACAACTTAAATGTAACGAGTTTAGCACCATGTGATATTTAAGGTCATAATATAATATTATGTAATAAAAAAAGTTACACATGATATTTTATTTTTTAGCTTTTTTTAGTACATCGATATTTTTACCTTAAAAGAATAAGGAGTTCGGCTAAGTCACACAATGGGCTGCCTAATGTGGTATCAAATCCGCCATCCACGAGATTCGAACCTAAAACCTCTCAAGTTCAAATAAAAAAGAAAACCACTAGACCGTAGTACTAAGTGGCTTCGAACATTTTATTATTAAATTAGTATATTACAGTGGCTTTGAACCTGTTCTATATAAATCATTTTCAAAGAAAATTTGATAATTTGCCTAGTAAAAAAGAAGTGATTAAACATTTTTTATGTACAAGTAACAAGAGTCATTTTTTTAAGGAAAATTAATGAAAAATGCTTAGAAACTTTGAGTATTAATGATAAGGACAAAATAAGGGGTAAAGTGAATAATACTAAGATTGATATTAGTGTAAAAATATGATTTTTCATTAAAGTGAACAATACCTTGAACTTTTCGTTAAAACTTCTTTTTTATTCATTAGTAACATAAACAATTCAGTTTTTGTATTGGGTTTGGAACCCTTAAACTAATTTAATTTGTCAATTTTCACAAGTGACATGATCGAAAGAGACAAATTCTCATCTAAGTGTTACTTGGAGGAGGTGTCAAATGGGGATTTGCGCTGCCACAGAAAACAGTTGAAAATTTCTTACTTTGTAGTTCACTTGTTTACAAGTATTCACTCTTTTACTAGAATTTTCAAGTTGGAATCTTTTATTTTTTTTCTGTATCGCTTATATAAAGGAAAATCACATTCTTTAATTTGATTAGATATTACCCTTTCATTTTTGTGTCAATTAACTACTATTTCTTGCTACATGGTCTAACCTGCTACATAATTATACCACAATTGCTTTTGCTGGTTAAGTAAATTGTGTGACACCCTATTAGCAACGTAATATCAGCTATATCTCGATAATCATAATGTTTTAAATTTTTATTTTGTATAAACAGGTTTTGGCGTTTGGTTCTAAAAAAAGGAAATAAGGATTTTAACAACAGTAAAATATACAGGCTTTGGCTTTTGCTGGTTAAGTAAATTATGTGATCCTCCTGTAGACAAAGACAGATTGCTTCGCTCTCAGAGTCTCACTTGTGAAGTGGCGCACTTGCCAAACATCCCATCAGTAAGCGCATTTCAACTTTAATTTTTGTGTTAGGGTTTTAATTTCAGTGTCTCATGATATAAAAATACAAAGTATTATTTGATAGAAAGATTTAAACCGAGTTAATTTTATTTTTAAGCCCATTTCAACTTTAATTTTTGTGTTAGGGTTTTTATTTCAGCGTCTCATGATATAAAAATACGAAGTGTTATTTTCTCACTACGTTGGAATTGTATTTTATTTGTATCGATGACGATATTTTATTAAGTAATCAACTTGAGCTTATGGTCACTAATCATTAAGACAAATAGATAGTTTAAAGCACAGTGATTAACAATCCAAAATTTTTATGCATAAATTCATAAGTAAATTAAAAAGAGACTACGTATTCTTGCTAAGGATTATAGCCTCACCCTAGCAAAGAGAATTAATTGCGCATATTCATAATTAAAATCAAAAGAATTGTATTGAAATAGAAAAAGAATGAAAACACCTTGTAGAATAAAGTCTAAAAATCTCTAAGCTCTAGCCAAAATCTTCTTCTCAAATCTTGCGTACATACTAGAAAAACCCTAAGTCTACCAAAAGGCTTATTTATACTACTCTCAACAAAATCCTCCTAGTAAAATGTCTTAGAATCAAAGTAGGAAACCAAATAAATTGAATCAAAATAGGAAACATAATCTTAAATTAACTAGGTAAATTCGTCAAAAAATCTGCACAGCCACGTTTTGAACCCATAACAGCTCCAAAACTCACCCAAAATAGCTGGATTTAAAGCTTGGACTATTCTGAACACTTCTCTAGAAGGCCACGAACCTATTTGAGGTCATCTTAGGCTCCAAAAACGTAGTTTAAACCCAGAAACGTCACTTTCCAACAATGCGCACTGCTTCTTTAATAAATCGCCAGAAAATAACAACTTGGTATAAAAATCCCAAATTTTGACAAGAACAAGCCAAGAGACACATGAATGTCCTCCAATTTGAATCACTCAATAATTCGTCCGTTTGGTCATGTTTTGCCCCAGAGAAAGTCAAATGTCATATATTGAAAATATAAAGCAAAGTATCAAAATTCTACCAAAATAATTACCAAATTATACTAAGAATAAGGCAAAGTATATAATATAATATTGACTCATCACCTTACATCATCATTAAATTAAACATTTATTTGATCAGTTAATATATGGTGAGGGTGAGCTAGCTATTGCCTATTGGGTTCAAGCCACATGTATATTTGCGTATTTGAGAATATTACTTATGTAAAGGTTTTCATCTCAAGTATCAAGTGGTTAAGAATTATTATCTTTGCGTTCAGATTCAAGATTCATATGAACTTGTGTGTTTTGAAATTGTAATTTTGCAACATTTGGTAATGGTAAATTCGAATTTCAAACCCGTTTACAGTGAAAGCGTATGTCTAGACACCTTAAACCCTCGTATTATTTTGTTGACGATGATGTACAAGAACGTATCGAATACAAGGTATTCCTCCGGATAGAAAGGGTCAACAAAAACCAAAATTAAGTACATAACATATTGAGAGTTAGGTCATCAAATCGGCAGTTTGTATACAAGATTTGGAATTGTGCGTCGTTGCCTTAATAGTAGGTCATTGTGTGTGACCAACACTCCCACTAGAACCTAGAAAGTACAAGCTCACTCCAACAGTAGCATTTAACAAGAACAACATGTATAAAATGAGTTCCATCACCATGCGACATTCGGATTCAATAATATAATGTTATGTATTGAATTCGAATGTTATGTGAATGAAAAGTTACAGGTGACATTTAATTATTGGATTAAGAATCAATGACTACCTGTTCCATATGAATTATTCTCAGAGAAAATTTGATGCCTTCCCCAGTAAGAGATAAGTAATTAAACATTTTATATTCACAACATGCACAAGAGTCATAGACATAATGTTTATTAGTATCATAAACAATTAAGTTTTTGTTTTGGGTTTGGAACCCTTAAACTAAGCTTAATTTGTAAGTTTTCACAAGCGACATGATCGAAAAAAACAAATTATCACCCAAGGGCAAAGTAGAAAGCTTCTTAGACAACTTGGAGGAGGTGTCAAATGGAGATTTGTTCTGCCGAGTTGGAAGCGATTCAAGGCATAAATATTACAATAATAAACCATACTAAGACAAAAAGTTAAAGCAACAAATCATGTTTAATAGACAAAAACAGTTGAAAATTGCATATTTTGCATTAAAAAAAAACAAATACTTGTAATTCTGTTGTTTACTAGTATTCACTCTTCTATCAAAAGTTTCAAGTACCAATTCCTCTTTTTCCAATATCGCTGTCTTTAATTTGATTTGATGTTCTCTTGCCCTTTCATTTTTGTGTCAATTAACTACTGTTTTCTAGTTACATACTCTAACCTGCTACATAATTATACAATAATTGTAATTACTGATTAAGTAAATTGTGTGACACCGACAATGTAACAATGGAATATCAGCAATATCTCAATAGTCATAATGTTCTAAATTTTTATTTTGTATAAACAGGTTTTTGACACATCCCGACCGAAATTAAGGCGTGCTGGCCGTCATGTGAAGGTGACGTAGCCATATG
The DNA here is from genome assembly GCF_963583255.1 of Pyrus communis. Taxonomy (NCBI): domain Eukaryota; kingdom Viridiplantae; phylum Streptophyta; class Magnoliopsida; order Rosales; family Rosaceae; genus Pyrus; species Pyrus communis. The sequence goes on from NC_084810.1 coordinate 10,359,331, forward strand.
CACAGTGCGGAAGCAAAAGATAATAATAAAAGTACGAATAAATAAAAATCAAACTACTAAAAAAAAACTAGTTAAGGTAACACACTAATGCGAGACTAAGTGTGATAAACATAATCAGAGTACAGAAAGCCTAAGTGCAGTCCAGAAGAATGAATACTAATTACACAACACCCAAAGGTGATCCTACATTTGTGATGTTCTATTAGAACCACCGTCAAGTCCTCGTGACCACTAAAGTTGCTTCTAACTATAACCTGGAAGGGCGCAAAACAGAAAGTGTGAGTAGGCAAAAACAAAGCTTTTCAAAATCAATTCATTATCAAAAGTTCTAACCCCTCGCTGTAAAACCTGTATAGTTTCCCAGAAAATAGAATATACATATATATCGGAAACATGTTCAGAAATATGCCATGTCGAATGCCTCCACATAAACTGTAAGTAACCCAGGTAATGTCAATCAATGTAAGTAACATGTCAGCCGGAGTCACCTAACGTGACCTGTACGGCTGAATCTAGAGCTCAAATCCTCAACTCACTAACTATACCTGCACACGAGTCGGAACCACCTAAAGTGGTCTGTATGACAGGACTGGGTGTAAATAAATACGCTCAAGTGCTACGATCACGTGAAGACTGAGCGAATAATCGCGGGTCACCTACGAGTCGGAACCAGCTAAAGTGGTCTGTACGACAGGACTATGCACCTAACTTGGATCCAAGATGAGCGTATGGTGCGGAAGGTGAACATCGCGTGAAGGACTGTGCCTTACTCTGGGCGGGAGCACTAACACCGAGGGTGCAGGTTATGAGCTCTTTATGCATCTCACATAACCACTAATTCACAATCATAAACCATAAACTTACCCGGCACTTACCTGTGCGTCCGTAGCACTAAACATACATATATGCAATGCATAAATAAATAGGCAAACGCTATGCATGGCATTTAAAACCTATAAACATTCAATTTCATTTTCTGGGAAAAACCACAAGTATATAGGTATATACGGAAAACCAAAAGCCCACTTACTGGTATGTGGAAGGGTCGTAACCCCCTTGCCTCGAGTGTCTACGCTCGTCCTCAGGATGGGTCTCACCTATATGCAAAACAACTATAAAGTCGTCAATTTAAAGCACATAACCAAAACTAGGTAATAACTTCTCATACAATGCTCAAATGGGGTGTGTGAATGTGTGTGTGGTCCAAATGCAACCAACAAAACCACAAAACAATCACCCCAAAATGACAAATACCCACCAAGGGCAAAATCGTCATTTCACACCTACGGTACGAATAATTCGAGACAGGCTGTCACAGTTTTGGTGTTTGATCATTTATATAAAAAAAGGTATCAAATTTCACTACATTATGTGACTCATATTCACTTTCTTTGGAATTGTACATCTAAAAAAGGGTTTTAAGATTCAATGTATACATTTCCACAAACTTGATTTTCTATTTTTATAAATAAAAAAAAATAGGAAATCATTATTGGCACTTCAAAAATCTCATTTTGCACTTCAAACTTCTATAATTAGTAAGAAAATTTTACTTATAAGGAGTGTAGAATGAAATTTTTGGAGTGTTACCAAAAAATAAATAAATAAAACTTCAAAAAACAATGAATCTTTATTCCTCTTCACTTGGAAGTGAGAGGTCTTAGGTTTAAATCTTATAGATAGCGAATTTGATACCAAATTAAGCTGCCTATTATGTGTCTTTGACGAACTCTCATCTCCTTAATATAAAAATATCGATATACTAAAAAAAAAATTAAGGATTTTAACAACAAAACATCCCAAAACATTTAACAAATATCTATCTAATACAAGTACTGATTCAAGCTCGTTGTGGGAAAATAAAATAAATAATAAAAAAATAATTATAGGGTGAAAATTGAAATAAAAAAATAAAAATAAAAAGAGGTATTCCACAAAAGGTTGGATATCTCCTGAAAATGGAAATCCAGGTCAGACCAACCACGTGTCGGATACCAAATGAACGGTCCAGATCATCCACCTCAACTCATCGGACGCCCGCAAAGCCGTCGGTGCGCACTCAACACTTATCGGCAAACAACGGTCCACATTCGTCCACGTGACCACCGGATAGGCGTTATTAACTCCATGATCCAACGGACCCAACTCACTCGCTCCCAAACCCAGCCCCCTCTCTCGTCGAAATTTCTCATATTCCAAAGCTCCGATTTTACAAATTTTCCAAATTTTTTGGAATCTGTCTTTTTTCTTCTTCAAATTCTCCAAACAAAAATATATCCAATTTGTTCAAAAATCCAAGCTCCAATTGCAATTTCTGGAAATTTCAGCTCGAAATTTTCATTTCTTTAGCGATTTTGATCGAGGACTACAGTATGTGAAGTCAACTTTGTATCATTTTTGTACCGATATTACTACAAGAAGCTTGAAAATTGTCATCAATGGCGGACTCGGACAACGACTCGGGAGGAGCGCACGGGAAGAGCGAGCTCTCGCCGCGGGAACAGGACCGGTTGCTGCCGATAGCGAACGTGAGCCGTATCATGAAGAAGGCGCTGCCGGCGAACGCGAAGATCTCGAAGGACGCGAAGGAGACGGTGCAGGAATGCGTGTCAGAGTTCATAAGCTTCATTACCGGGGAGGCCTCCGACAAGTGTCAGAGGGAGAAGAGGAAGACGATCAACGGCGACGATTTGCTCTGGGCGATGACGACGTTAGGGTTCGAGGAGTACGTGGAGCCTCTGAAGGTTTACTTGCAGAGGTTTAGGGAGATGGAAGGGGAGAAGAGCAGCGTGGCGGCGCGTGACAAGGACGGGAGCGGTGGCGGAATCGGTGGGGTTGGGTATGAGGGGGGTGGTGGTGGTGGTGGGAGTAGTGGTGGAGCTGGGGTATATTGGCAGCAGCAGCAACAACAGCAGCAGCAGCATCAGGGACACGTGTACGGAGGGAGTGGGTTCCATCAGATGGGTGTGAGTGGAGTTGGAATGGGGAAGAGTGGGCCTGGATCCAGCATGGGTAGGCCCAGATGATTATAATCTGCTGCTGCTCTTGGTGGCTATTTGCTTTAGGGATGTTTTTGTAATTTGATTGCTAATTATTTTGCTTAAAAGTGTTTTAATTTAAGGACAGTCACAGTGTATGTTTATGTAAACTCCTACTTGTTATTCATACCGCTTTTTGGAGAAGTGTTTTACTTTTACTTGTCACTAAAATTAGTTTGTAATTTTGGATTATTAATTGAAAGAGAGAAACCATTCTCACCGTGAGTACCGAGTTTTATGTAGATGTATATTTAATCAAGTTGGCTCGAGTTGTATGATATTTAGATCGAGAAAAATTTCACTCAGATCAAACATTTCTCATTCTAAACCCAACTTATATTATTTTATTTTGAAATCCCTGTTTTACCCCCATATACTAAATGGGTTTAGAAAGAAAAAGCAAAACACAACCTATATTAGTGAAAATACCTGTGATTACCCCATTCACACCCCACCACGAAAACAACCCCTCTCCAATCACCGACCGAAACTCTTTGTCATTCCTATTGAATGATTTAGACTCATTGACTTTCATCAACCTCAAATTAGTTCATCACTCTCAACCTCAAATTTTGTGAAAAGGGAGAATGAAGAACTAGGATTTTGCACACATGCTCATTGATTGAGATTAAACAAATTGGCTCAATTAGATGATATCCCTTAATTGATTTATCATTATGGTCTTGAAGTATTGCTTCCATATTATAGTGCCGTGTATTTAAAAATCCGCCTCGAGACGCACCTAGGCAGTTTCAGAGGCGGGGCGACCATGAAATTGCATCTCCCAGCAGGATTAGGCAAAAACTCACCTAAGTGTGGTTGAGGTGCTCATAGGCGGCTGAGGCGGGCCTCAAGGCGTTCGAATGGCGTCCTTTTTCTTTCTTAAGTTGCAAAATCTAGAATTTTTTTAGTTGCAGAGTTGGGGCGCCCAGGGAAGAAGATGAAGTTGCAGAGCTGGGGTGCCTAGTGAAGAAGATGAAGAAGATTAGAGGGTTTTTTCTTCCTGACTTTTCTTTCTTTTTCTTTTTTTTTTATGTTTTTTTTTTCTCTTTTAAAATTTAAAGTGACCTCACCTTACTGACATTTATTACCTTACTATCTTTTTTTCCGTTCACTTATCTGATTTTAAATTTCAAAGACAAGATAGATAGATAAGCATATTTTTATTTTTGTTAATGTTTTTATTCTTTTTTAAGATAAATAAGCATCTTTGCAAGTGGCCATTTATTACAGTGGTGGAGAGGTGTTCAGCCCTTGCATGACAACGTGAACCTCGACCATGGCTAGTTTAACATTTAACGTAACAAAGTTTATCGTTTGACAAAAAAAAATATATATAAGCATCTTTTCCTAGATATTCTCATAACAACCTAGTAGAAAAATTAAAGGCCTTATATGGTTTTTTAACGTTATATTTTTCTTTTTCTCAAAAGATATATTATATTATTCTTATTTCTCTTTTCTAAGACTACATATTACACCGTCACTCACTATTACGGTCTGGTAATATTCCTCTTCGTTTAGAAGTGAGAGGTTTTAGGTTCGAATCTTGTGAATGACGAACTTGAGACTAGGTTGCTCATTGTGGGGTTTAGCCGAACTCTCCCTCCCCCTAGTGTAAAAATATCAATATACTAAAAAAAAATAATAATAAAATAAAAAAAAGACTACATATCACACCAAAATATTACTCAAGACTACATTTCAACCACACCTTTGCCTTTTAAAACATTATTATGGTGGGAAGAGATTTGGTTCTTTGATTGTGGGTGGTAGGGAAGGTGCAAGGGGCGTGGCTGGGTGCTTGGTGAGGGGGCGAGCAACATTGGGTGTCTTTGGGTTTGGAGAGGTAGGGGTGGATGTTGGTGGTAACTTTGGCTGGGTTTCTTTTTCATTATCTTCTTTTTCTTAAAACAGAAATTTCAAAGTAATAAAAATTATAAATTGGGTTTAGAAAAGAGAAATTTTGGGTCCAGATAAATTTTCCTTTGACCTAAGTTTGAAACTCCCTTTTTGTAGTGTAGATGAATTTAGCGTACTTATCCTATCATTTATGTGTGTGTAAACAAAATAATAATAATAATAATAATAATAATAACCCAAATTATTATGACTGGGTTACCCGCCTTGTCTAATTTCTGTTTGTGTTTGAAAGAAAAGGAAAAAAAAATGATGATTTGGTTGACGATACAAGTCTTACAAGTCTTGATTGCCCACTTTGGTCTAATTGGGTTGAAGCTCATCTGCTCCCTCCCTTCCTTCCATGGGTTCAATCCCCTTGCCTTTGTACGTGGTTAGGATTGAAAACCCACCAAACGGAGGACTTTTCATGTCCTGTTCCAACTTCCCACCAAATAGGGGACTTACATGACACAAGTTTACCGCCACAATGACGTCTTGTGCAAATGAAATGAAGACACGTAAAGATGTCTTCTGTCCACAAGCATTTACTTCATTGACCTGGAACGCCACCTGGTGGTGAACCCATATCATGTGAGTTGTTCTCCACCAAACGAGCGGAATACCCACTCCTTTCACTAACCCCACTCATAATTTTCGAACGATAAGAGGGTCTATACTTGTACTAACTATCATGTTCATATTCAAGAGAGGAGGAAGGTAAGAGTAGAAGCGTATCAAAGAAGTGTAAAGGTACCTAAACCCTTCATATTCAGCCAAGATGGAGCATGCCAAATGATATTTGCGAGAAAATCCACCATAAGCAAAAGGAGCATTCAAGCTAATAATTCAACAAAACAGAACAAGCGAGTGATCGCTCGCTCGCTCGCTCCCTCGCTCCCTCCCCCCGTCCGGAGAAGAATCTGTATCCATGACAAAGTCCATGCAAACAGAAATTAAGATAAACTTTGAAGACGAGGGAGACACATGTATGAAAATGAATGAATTCACTATGCACAAGATAACATACACCAGCTTTTCGTTATGTACACGATGCCGCCGACTTACAATTCTATTTCTAAAAGGTCTAAAAACAATTACTACAAATGAAGGGCAAAAATTTGGCACAAACAACAGCATTGGAGGTACACACCCAAACCCAAAACCAAAAATGGGAAAAGATACAACCAGACCAAGGCATATTAGCAACATCGTCTGCTATGTCCTATTACAACAGTCAAATATTAGGTTACAAAATAATCTACCACATAGACTTGGGCAATTTCAAGCGATAACAATATCCACAAATCTCTTTCGATCAAGTGCTAATTAACTGAAAAACATAAACGCAAAAGGAAAGCTAAAACTAAAAGCAAAGTGTTCAGCTTTTAAGTCCAGGTAGTGACGGGGAAACGACGTGCATTGTCTCTTCAGTGTAGATGTTCGAGGTCCTTCTTCATCTCCACGGAAACTCTGAGTTCTGCTTAACAGCTTCAATTCTCACGGTAGATTGTCCTTCAAACTATTAGACAGTGATACAGGCGAGAGTAAATATCTACAATTACCAAGCCAGCAGTAAACTTAATATACTCTACCATCAACACAGCACTAAAATAAAGTGATAAAAGGTCCAGTTCTTGTATGGAGATTATAGTATACACTCAAAACCAACGCATAAATAAGTTTAGCAAAAAGCAGCCACATCCTCAGAATCCTAGGATGCCCCCCAGGCAGCTCAATCACAACAGCAAGGGAACTATTAGGTCCTATAGATTGGTTGGCCATACTAATCATCTACAAACTGCACCGACAATAAATGACAGAGTTCCAAATCACCAGGATTGGTGACATGGCTACTGAAGGAAAGGCAATATAGAACAGCCAGGTAATGTAGGCGACACCTCTAGTTAATCTAAAAATATTATGACAACATCATCCATCGAACCCTGTCCAAGTATGATTCCAGGTCACTGTTATCTGTTTGATTGTTTTATTTTTACTTTTGATCACCAGCGTGTTCAAATATGCTAAGCAGCCTTCAAATTTGGAAAGTCATTTGATAGGTCAAAGTCATCAGCGATTACCATCGCAACTGATACTATAATTATATTAGACAACTAAATAAAAACCATGGATACCTTTACATTAGACAACTAAAGTCATCAGCGATTACCATCGCAACTGATACTATAATTATATTAGACAACTAAATAAAAACCATGGATACCTTTACATTTAGAGTACTGTCCGCTAGCCAGATAAAGCCATTAATCAAGTGGAATCATGTCCAAATGCAATCCTAATTTATAGTCAAACAAAGGAGACACAAAACTGTATTATAACCGTATACGCAGAATTTCAAATGTGGTCATTGTGCGTTCAATTCGACCACACAGCGAAGTCAACAGATAAACGACAATGAGGGGCTTCCATGTCATACAAATACCATGGTTTGAAAAAGCACAAATTTATGGAACAATACATAATCAAAGGTTGAGAGCTTGGTGTAGAGCTGTACCATTTAGATTCTAATTGTAAAGAGTATCTCAAGGCATCATGTTAAGCCCAAATGATAAACATCGCAATAAAAATAAAATTGGAAACACTAAAAATTGCTAGTAAGAGACTGTAATTTGTGAATACTACAGATCTACGAATTTAGGAAAAAGAAAACTGAAACAACAGTAAGAAGTAATCAGAACAAGGACATAAAAACCTCCCAGAACAAATAAAATAAGCACCAAAATATGAGTACAACCAACACACAAAAATAAAACCAGAATAAAAGAGTGATCATGTATGATAAAAGCACAACATAAGTATGGCACATCCAAAACAGACAAAAGAACAATTTTCTAAGTAACAAACACCAATGAAAATTAAAGCCTTACCTTTTTTCCACTTGAGAATTAACTCTGCTCCTGTTAGACAGAAGCAATAAAGAAATCTACGCAATGAGGTGAGAGGAGCCATTGGATGAATCAAGGACCAAAAACACCACTTGAAAGAAAGTCCAAATAAGCACGGGGAACCAAAAGCCACCAGAAGTTTTTCTACTCTGTTGCATTTCTTTCTCAATGGAAAGTAACCACAAATAAGAAGCAGAGCAGTTACTCGGAAGTAAGCCGCCTTCTCTTCCCATAGTCAGCATCCCTTGATCTTGACCGACGGTCATCTTCTTGAGATACACGTGCCTTACTGTGCCTCGATGACCGTCCCTGCTCCCATTCATCATCATGGTCCTGTTCACGGTCTCTATACTTATGATGATCAGCGTATCTGTCTCTGTCTTCCCTGTACCTGTCACGGTCCCGTTCTCGTTCACGATCTCTGTCACGATCACGATCTCGAGAACGTTCTCGGCCCCTATCACGATTTCTGTCCCGTTCTCGACTAACATCAACATCATCACGATACCTTCTTTCAGATAAGTCATGGTCATGAGCCACCTCTTTCTCTCTAGGCACATCTCTCTCATATCCCTGATCTCTATCATCCCGATACCTTCTATCAGAAGATCCAGACCAGTCCCTCTCTGAACCTCTATCTTTCTCCTTCATGGCATTTGGCCATGCACCTCCTCTATCATGACTAACCTCACCATATTGATGGTCAGAAGCAGCTTCCTCACCATAACTAGACTCCCCAACTCTGCCACCACCATGCTCTTCACCAGCCCATCCACCCATATTAGGATCGGACCACATCCCCATATTAGGCCCATCAACACCTGATGTGGGCATCATTCCCATTCCATTCATGGGCATTCCTCTTCCAAAAAATGCAGGATTCACATGAGGGGCTACTCCAGGTAGCCCAACACCCCCAGGTGGAAATGAAGACAAAATTCCTGAGAAAGGAGGCGTAGGAGCACCAGGAAAGCCTCCATAATTTCCCATTCTCCCCATTGGAGCACCAAAAGCAGGATCAAAACCCTGACCCATCATTGACTGAGGGTGCATCATAGGAGGGGTTGCACCAATACCTTGCCCAAACCCATTTCCACCATTACTCATTATACCCCTTCCAATCACACCCCTATTCCTTGGACCAACTGGTCCTCTATTTCCCATACCCTGAGAATTACCTCTCCCCCAGTTACCTCTCCCATAACCTCTATTACTCTCCCCGCCTTGATAATTCCCACCAGTCGCAATGTTACTCCCACCAGTTTTATTCCCGGCTTCGTTGGGCCCCCTCCTCCCACCAGTTTGAGGTACTGCAGTTTGGGCAACCTGCTGGTTCCTATTTACTTGAGCCTCCCCCATTCTCTTAACACTGAATGGTGATGCGAACGCAACAACGCATGGCCGCCCATTAAACACATGCCCGTGCATCCCTTCCTTGCAGGCCGTGGCAGAATTAGGATTAAAAAACTCAACTTGACAGTACCCTTTTGACTTCCCACTTGCTTTCTCGTCGAAAAACTTCACTTCCTTCACAGGTCCATACTTACACAACTCTGCCTCCAGCTCTGCATCCGTAGTCCACCAATGCAAATCACCCACAAACAATATTGTCCCAGCTCCACCACCAGCGGCACCACCAAATCCTCCCCCCGGACCACTATTCCCACCAATCCCATTCATATTACCACTTCCAACACCACCAGCTTGTCTCAACATGCCCTCATTCCCCATATTCCCAACAACAGCAGCACCATGTAATTGTTGCTGTTGTGGCGGAGGTTGTGGTTGGTGGTGTTGTTGCAATTGGGGCGCCAGCTGCTGAGAAACAATCCCTTGAACCCCAACACCACTATTATTCCCACTTTGTTGCTCAAACTCATTCACCTTATTTGATGATTGCCCTAATTCAACCCTAATCCCACCTCCTCCGCTGCCCCCAACGGGCCCCAACCCACCACTCCCCTTCGCACCCATCTCGTTCCCTCTAAACCCTAGATTCTGATTATTATACCCAGAACCCCTAACCCCTCCATCACCCCCATCCCCACCAGTCCCCTCGCCGTTACCGCCCCCAACACCCGGTATCGGACCACCTTGAGATTCCGACGGCGCAACATCGGGTGACTCAACCTCAACCTTCTTCTCCTCCACCACCTCATTCCTAAACCCTAAATCCTCGTTCTTTCTCATAGACTGATAAAACCCCTCGCCGACATTGACGTCGTTGTAAAGGTCCTCATAATCATCGTCCTCCTCGGCCAAAAATCCATCGTCAGCCACCGCCGAGATCGCCTCGTTGCGGTGAAACTGATCCATCTGATCGACCCCGTCGCCTTCATCCATTGGTTTCTCGTATCTTTCGAAGGTCTAGGTTTTCTATATCTATTGTTTTCGGGTGGGCAGTGAAAGTGTTTGCAGAAATCAAAAAGTAAGCATTTTTTTTTCTGGAACCAAAGACGGAGAAAATAAAAGAGGGAAAATTAGGGTTTCGAGATCTTACCGGCGAAGAGAGAGAGAGAGAGAGAAAGTGAGTCTTGAGAGTTGGGAGTCTTGAGAGTTGGAGAAAGAAAACCCTAATCTCTGCGACTTTCTGGAAACTTGTGAGAGAGGAGAGAGAGAGAGAGAGAGAGAGAGAGAGTTTTGGTAATCTATCTAAATTTCAAAGTCTCTGCCCCCTCCATGTTTACGCCTCCGTGCGTAATGCTTAGAGCAACTCCACCGTGGTGGATTGCTCGGGGGACAGGCCAGAGAAAAGGGCCCGAGGTCCTGTGGTTTCGCTCCAGCGTGACAGAGCCCGAGTGGAGATAGAGGCCCGAGCTCAGGGCCTGTGAAGAATTACCAGTCCGAGAGTCCGAGTGAATGTGATGCCAGGACTGACGTCAGCCTGGTGTCAGACCTTTTTTTTATTTTTTTTTGTCAGACACGTGCACGCCACTCGCGCGTGGGGACGCGTTGCCCGACATATTTTCAAAAAAGTCAGTCCACTTTTCAAACTGAAATGTTACCGTTGGAAGCCACGTGGCTTCCTACGGTCCATTCGATCTCAACAGCTCCTTAACTTGGACTGTTCGATCTCAATGGTAAAAAAAAATAAAAAATAAAATCTTATTTAATATCAACCGTTCGATCTGAAATCGACAGTTGATATTAATCTGCTTTATAAATAAAAAAAATAAAAAAATAAATAGTTTTAAAATTAAGAAAAGTTACCGATGTGACACATGGCACAATCTGGAGTGTTGGAATTCAAATTTTTTTTAAATCCAACGGCAGAGATTAATTAGTTGAATAAAAATTTAAAAAAAATTGTAAAAAATTCGAAAAGAAATCTGAAATTTTTTTTAAAAAAATTGTTTTTACTTTTCTATAAATACCTTCTCATTATTTTGTATTATTTAATAATACTTCGGATAATGACACGTGGCGCAATGAGAACAATTAAAAATCTTATCCGAAATTACAATTAAAATTATTTTGTATTATTTTATAAATTAAAAAAATAATAATATTTTATTGCCTGTTGCCAGGGCTAATGAAGTGCAACGGTGGATATGCAAAAGGCGATAACTGTTCATTAAGGGCAGTTACTGTTCACCAGGTGGATAACATAGTGTATTGTCTTGGGGGAGGTTTCACACGCTAGAGTTGCTCTTATGTTTTTGTTTTTACTTCTTTGTTTTTTTTTTTTCAATTTTATTCATCTTTTTTCAATTACGTGTGTGCTATGCACTGTGACCAGGCATGCTCTTTCCCTCTTTTAGGAGAGGTGCACTTTGGGTGGATCAACCTAAATTTGTTCATGTGCAATTTGATTTCAAATTCAATTGAGAATGTTAGAATGAAGTAAAAATCCGTTCAAATCTAATATGTCATTAGTCCAAATGTTTATTGGGTTGTGTTGGGTTTGCTCATGCATATATTACCCGTCCATGTCAATTCCAAGCTCAATCCAATTTCTAGCTCCCGTCCATGTCAATTCCAAGCTCAATCCAATTTCTAGCTTGAATTGCTCATGCATATATTACCCGTTCCACTTCATATTATATAAGCTAGATACAAGTTTGGGAGGGCTAGACTTGAAGTTTGTTGTATGACTTTTATTTGAACAATAACGATAGGGCTGCTTTTACGTTTCTTTTGGTTGAAATGGTGGTACTATCTTGCCATTTAATTTTAACTTTGCTTGGTTAAAACGAATTTCTAAATTTGAGATTTATCTTATAAAATAATGTGTTACAAGATTGACTTTGATAAAGTTGGGCGAACCTGAACCCGAATAAACCCGTATGAACCAAATCTGAATTAGTAATGTTGGATTAGGATTGGGTTGACCATCTAACTCACCAAACCCACCCGAGTTGTACCCCTATCTTTTAGTTAGTCAAAAATAAAAAAATTCAACATTTTTTAACTTTTAAATTGTAATTGTTTTTCTTTATGTTTTTTAATTTTCAATTTTAATTATCTTTTTTTTGTCAATATTTCTATTTTTCTGTGAGGTATAATCGTATGAGACCATCTTCAATCTTTAAGTTAAAATCTAAAATTTAGGTTTCAAACCCCCAAAACTTCCTCCTACAGTTGGGCCTAAGATTAGTATTAGGTTAAACATGATTTTTTTTTTTGGCAAATACTTGCCAAGATTTAGGCCTGGGTTAGTGAGGATAGCCCACAATGTGTGTGGACGCGCTGATAAAGAAGGGAAGCGCAGCAAGGCAACGGGTCGAACTCAGGGGCCGCTAACAGTAAAAAGGGCCCCACCTTGACGAGGCTGTCGGCGACAATAAACAAGCGAAACAGCTCTTTTTTCTATCAGACGATTTGTATTATTGGACCAATGGCCAACGGTCCAGATTCAAACTTATTTAATTTTTAATTTATAAATACATTATATCTAACAGCTGAGATCGAATATGAACAAATCTAATGGTTAAAAAAAAATCCTACGGCCCAAAGTTAAATCCAACGACTATAGCAATTAATAAAAATGTTTGAATCAAAGTTCAACCAAAAAGTCTATAAATACCTATGTATTTGTTCAAACATCCACACAATTAGCTTTTCTCCTACAATTCTTCCAATTTTTCTTTCTGCCCACTTCCAAAACCATATCTTCCTATGAGTTACATGAAACACAAGTTTCACAGGGTTTAGTAATTTTACATTATTTATCGGAATCTAAATACAAGTTTGAGAGGGGTATACTTGAAGTTTGTTGTTTGGCTTTTATTTGAACAATAACGATATTGTTGCTTTTGCGTTTCTTTTGGTTGAAATGATGGTATTGTCTTGTCATTTAATTTCAACTTTGCTTGGTTGAAACTTTAGAAATTCATTTTACTTTATTTAGTTTATTTTTGTATGGATGGTGACAAGATCGGCCTTTAGAATTTGGGGGTTCTAGGTGAGCCTTCGAAGTGGGGCCCTAAAGTTCTTTGACCCCCGGTTCTTTGTACATGCATAAAAAAATATTCATTAAATACATAAAAAATTATATTTCTACATCAAATATCATTTAAAAATTAATATCAAAAGGAGATAGATATACAAACATTACTCAAATATTACACATCTCGTGTTTTTAGATGCAAATGTACTAAATGTTTGTAGTCAAGAGTCTAAAATTGACAGTGAAGAACAATAAAACTTGATGATCAAGAGAGTAAAGAACAATAAAACTTGATTGATGAGTATAATAAATTCAACGCCAATTGTTTCTTTTGTGTTTTTTATCTAAAATCAACATCACACTAACGAATCGAATATTAAAATAATCTATTAAATAATAAATTATCGAAAAGCAAAATATAAGTTCAAAGTTTTGATTACCTTAAAGTACAATCTTCAAGACTGTGACAACCCATCCTTAAATTTACGATTATATTAATTTTAAAAGAGTGAATTGACAAAAATGCATCTAGAGGCAAGGATTGACTTCCGTTTACCATCATTTAGATAGACGTATGACTCATTCTTTTAGCGTATTTGTGTAGTACGTGACAATACGAATGCTTGGGCATAAACGGAATCAAATTTGAAGCCACGATGGAGATTTTACGAATTTACGAATGTGAAGAGCGATTTTGTAATTTCATGTTTAAAGATATTTTGTGGCTTGTTTTGTGAGCCATATGGGGCCCACACCCCACTCTTGCCTTGTCCTATATCCCCTCCTTCTAGAAACCTTGGTTTCTCTCTTTCTCTTTACTCACCCAATCTCTTGTTGCCACCTCACCTCCCTTCACCACTCAACACACTCTCTCTTCATTCATCTCCCTCAGCTTTCTCTCTAAAACTCTGGACTCTCTCTCATTCTTGGCAACCCGAGACCCCTACACACCTCATTGTTCCAGCGAGCTCCATCACCCCAGTCGTACGACAACACCATCTTCCTCACTTCATACCTAGAATCGACGACTAGTTTACAAACCTCGATAGTGGCAGAGGCTATTGTACCTTTCTCCCTCAAGGACCTCTAACGATTTGTGGACTTTTCCGACCTCGGTAAAGACTCGCACTCCTCCATTTTCTCTTAGTTTTCAGTTTCTAGCTCGATCTCAAGCTTACTCGCAAGTTTTGGGTAGCTTTTACACATAAATCAACTAGGAGAAAATACTCCTTAGTTTCCGGTGAGGAACTCGAGATTTTGCAGGATTTCTCCGGCCAACTCCGGCCACGACTTCGTCCTTCATTGGTATATTTTGAACCCTTACTTCAAGAGCTTCATTTTGATTTTTATTTCATTTCAAACGGTTGAGTTTTGAGCTCTAATAGAGCCCTAGTTCGCTGCCCAGATTCTGGCTGAATTTGGCGACCTGCAACCGGGTTGACCCAACCCAATTTCAGAAGAAGAGAAAAAAAAAAAAAAAAAAAAAAAAGCCCAAGTCCAAACCCAGATCCGAACCAGCCGACCCGGACCCATTTAGGGATTTGGAAGGAAGAGTCTAAGGGAATATTCCGTTAAATTTTCAATTAACTTTAACAAAATATTCCACTTGAGGATAGAATATTCTATTAAAGTTAGATGTTGACAGTTAGTTGACTTTTTCGAAATTTTCTCAAAAGCCCTTACAGGCCAATTTCAACAGTCCAAGTCCATTTTTGGCATCTATTTAGTGAAATTCCGAAGTTCTAACATAATTGACTACCTCAACAGCTTGGTTGACTTTTTAGGGTTGATCGTTGACTTTTCGTTGACTCTTTACAAAATTTGCCCGGGACCTCCTTAGCGTATTTTGACGTCCTGATTCCAAATCTATCATTGGTTTCTTCAAATTTAATCGTTTCAGTAAAGTTTTACTAACGGGTCCCAATATTATGGTTAGATGGGATTACTATCGGAGACTTCGACTTTCCTAGTTCGAACGGTTACAACCTCGCAAATATCTGTGAGTGGGTCTTTTCTTTTATATAGTATACATATATTTATTTAGTTTCCATATATACTTAATAATGAATTTTCTACGTGATGCCATGATTAAATAATGTTTATAAGAAATGTCGTACTGTTGGGAAATTCTAAAATAATTCTACGGGATGCATAGGTAAGTTTACTATAAGGTGATGCCTTAATTAGATTTATGGACATGAATAGTATTATGTTGATTAGAATTATCATTTATCATTGCATGATTATATATACGATATCTACTCATCGTGTGCTACACTAGTGTTTGTACTCGCTCAAGCCAGGGCCAGTCTTTCACGTGTATGTTCACATCGCACCATACGCTCACTTTGGATCCATTGTAGGTGCTAGTCATGTCCTGGATTGCTATAGGCAATTAGGACTCGTATGTGATGCGCATAGCGCCAATCTTCACGTAATTGTAGTACTAGAGTGTGAATAATTATTACACCCAGTCTTGTTCATGTCAGAATACCTTTGCATGAACTCGTGTGTCGACATATGTCGATGAGCACTCAATGAGATATGTTTATTTCTGTGAGATATTGTGATTACTAGAAGTGATATGCCTATTTACGAATTTTGTGACGTATTGAATTCTTGAGATATTGCAGGCTACGGTAAGTATTTTCATACTATACATAGTATGTATATTTTGGAAACTATACTTGTTTTACGGCAAGGGGTTATAATGTTTTCAAAAAGGTTTATATAAAACCTTATTTTTAGGCCCACTCACCCTTGTTTTTCACCCCTCCAGGCTTTAATATTGAGCTTTCGTGCCGACAAGAATTCTTGGCAAATCTTGGTATATGTGGTTACCTTCGATGGTATGATTCTCATCTTACCTTACTGTACTTTACTTATGCTCTGACATCACGTGTGAAATGGGTTCATTCCTGCTCACAAGTGCACTCTTATATTTAGGCATTTTCAGGTTTAAATTTATTCACATTCTCCACATCACTACACTTTATGGCTTCGTCACCCTTCTGATGTAGGCCAACACAACTCGATTCGGAGTCTAGGTGGACATTCCAAGTCGAGGTGTGTCAGTTTGGTATCAAAGCATAAGTTTGGGTAGTATTGCATTCATCACACACGTGATGTAAGCATTCTTGGTTCTTGAACCTAAGTGTCGAATCTTGCCACCTCGTCGAATACGAAAAATGTGTTAACTTTTCCTAATTTTTGGGCATTTTAGATGACTTATCGACATTCTAGAAGAACATTTCGGCGACCACATCTAGACTTTATACAAAGAACCTTACTACCAAGGAAAATCCCGATTCGGAGACGAGTTTGTGGCCCTAAAGCAGGGCTATTATGTTGGTAATTGTGTACCATTGAAGACTTTACTCATCAATCCCACTACTATTATCTCGTCATCTTTACCAACCCTTTTGAGTTAAGAAACCAAAAATAGGTTTAGTTCCTTGGCAGTATCCATTAGCATACCATCTATCATAATTCCTACGAATTTTACTTTCGTCGAGATTCCAGAAATGTCTTGAGTGACAACTTGGTGCTAAAACGGCGGCACTCGATAGAAGAACATCTGGGGGATATTCACTTTTGGTTCCCGATAGCACTAATCTTCTCAAATGAGCTAGTTATAATTCTGGATCTTCATGAGGAAGATTGAATCTCATTAAACCTATTCTGAAGTAGGTTATTAGCAAATTCCTTTTTTCGGCATTAGAATATTCCAACCAATACTAGTTTCCCGAATTTCTTTCAGTGATATACTTGTCATTTCGATGAGCATAGGTACAAGTGTACGAGTTGTTATACCTGTGGTCAGTAGAAATCCCTGAAGTAGTACGTATTTTCCCTAGAATTAATGAAACCACCTCACATGACCAGTTCCATACCAATCATCTGAAACCATCTACCCGAGCGGGCTCTAACTTGTAATCAGCCTACAATGGCACTACTAATTGACGATACTATCTGATATACAAGCACTGTCAACCAGTATTTAGACAGTATGATTTCTGATACCGGACACAAGTACTCGTATCTGGGAGTGATACCTTTACGCCAGAACACCGGTTCACAATTTCAGGGTTATGAAACCCCCACCCCTTATTTAATGTGAAATTTCATAATGTCCCAAGAAAGTTATTAAAAAGTTCATTTTAGTCCCTAATTATTTACCCTTTTCAAATCTATAATTTTTAATTGCTCTTCCACTCTCTAGCTGCCACTTGGCAACACCCTAACTCCTCCCTGCTTTTCCCTTTTTCCCCTACCCTGTGACCTAGGGGTGGGCACGGGTCGAGTTGGGCCAAATTTTGAAGGGACCGGACCAGACCTTGGTTCAAATGAGATGGGCATAGATTAAAGAAAGTTACCTAGAAGAGTCTTTTTGAAGCCGATCCGCTCCCTAAGCAAGCAACTCTCTAACACAATCTAAGGATCCACCACGAGCAGCTAAGTGAAGCTGTGTACTTCCAGGGTAGTTGCACATATATGGTACTACAATCAATCTGACTGTCAAAGTATTACTATAAATCTATAACATGAGTAATAATTAATATAGATAATTACCCATATCCACCAGCTGAAGCACAAACAAAAGCCCCATTGTCTAAAAAAACATGAACGCACTTTAGCCGTCTTTGGCGGGCAGCTATATGCAATGGGTTGCACCACCTTCATCTCTTATGTTCACAAATCTCGCAAATCCCCTGTCAATGCCATTCAATGTAGCGTAAACATCACAAAACAAGTAAGCACTTCAACACAAAACAAACGACCAAATTAAGACAAATGAGTACAACAAAAATGGAGGTAAAGTAGAGCTACAGCAAAACAAGATGAGGGAAGGGACATCTCAAAAAGACAAACACAACAAAAACTAAAGAAATCAATCACAAACCATTTACGATATAGACAAATGATTGCAATCAACAATCCCTACAAACCATTTAAGTACAACCGCAGACTGGATTAAGGAGGCTGTACAGATAGCTTAATAATAAAGAAGAACCAAATTGTTTTGGGTTCGAAGCAGTATTTAATCCGTTTCATGTCATAATTTCCCATTCACCTAACAAAACCTTATTAGTAGTCTAACAACTCTTGAAGGCTTGAAGCATACATTGTATAATTAAGGATGAGAGGTATTTACTGCAGCAATTGGAATCAAACATTCACAAAGATCAAAACGTAGGGAGGGACTACTTGAATCAAAGATGATGAAGTAAGATCTCCATGAAATCAAAGAATACAAGCCTTTACTTCAAATCAATTTACAATTTATCAACATTTTGTAAACAGAGGTTGGCAATTGAATTTTATAATTAAGGAATTAAAGAGGAAAAGGAAGTAAGTAAAAACTAGGAAAAAAAAACAAAAAAACAAAAAAAAAAACCCAAATCTGAAAAACGCAATAAACACTCAAATTCAAATCCCGATCCCAATCCCAATCCCAATTCCAAATTCCAACCAATAACCAAATCCCAACACAAATCCCAAATCTCAAATCCCAAATCCCACTCCCATCCAAATAGATCCACAATTCCTTCACCCAAATGTTTATGCATGCATCAAATTACTCCCACCTAAAGATTTAGTCTCTAATCAAATCCTATTATTTATGCTACAATTGCTAGTGCTACTGATCCTCTGCATCAACAAAAATAAAATTCGAAGAAGTAGACTTACGGTAGCTGGCGAAGTAACGGATGTCATCGAGGTCGGAAGATGGCTGGATGGGTGGTGGTGATGCCGTTGTGTTAGTCGCAGCGGCGGTGATGAGCGTTCTCTGGGATGTCGTCAGAGTCGAGTCGAGGGAGTCGAGGGATGATGGAAAGGTGGGAGTGAGAGAGTGAGACTGAAAGTCTGAAACTGCTTTTGGAACCTAGGTTAGAAATTAAAGGTTCAAATTGCATGATAAGTTATCATTCAATCTCGATCGTTGATTATAATTAGAAACGGGTCTATTCGGGGCCCCGTTTTTCAAAGGTTTAGGAACCTGTCGGCCCCGTAAATAACAATGGCCCGGCCCGGCCTGGCCCATTTGATCCCAAAAAAAATAGAACCCGCCCCGAACCTACACTACCCACCCTAACCCGCGGTTCCTCTACCCCTTTGCCCACCCTTACCGTGACCTCATCTCTCTCTCTACAATCACTCTCATCTCACTCTAGTCTCACTCACTTTTTATCCCTTTCTCCTTCCCGTGAGCCATCCACTCACTCCCGGACGCTCACATAATCATCATCACCATATCCAGTACTCTCTTTCTCTCTTGTCGTTGCGAGGTTCGATGGAGCCCAAGAACCCCGGCTCACGCGAGACCACCCCAACCTATTTTCTATTCACGACCGGCCGTTATACGGTGAACCTAAGGTATAAACTCGCTCCCCTCACTTTACTCTACTTTTTTATACTTAGATAGAGGCCTAGGACCCATGTTTGCAGTTGGTCGGAGCTGGGAAAGCTCCGGCATGCACCTTCGTCGGGACTAGGGGTGGTTCGGTATGGGATCTCATATCGAAACCCTTGTTTCAATTCCCAAACCGAAATTTTCGGGAATCCCATTTTCAATACCGATCCCAAACCAAATTTTCGAGAATCTCGAAATAGTTTCGGGATTTAGGGACAAAACGGGAATCCTGAAATGGTTTTGGGCTTTTGGAATAAAATTTGACATATTATGCTTTTGAGCTAAAATTCAACCTTTTATATTGAAAATTTGACATATAGCCAGGCTGCCAATCTGTGCACAATAACATCTGCTGATAGGAGCATATTCATGCGACTTAATTAGCTTGTTCTCGTGCATTTATGTTGTGTTTACTTAGCTATTTTAGTGTTTAAGGCTACTTTTGTCTATTTTCAGATTATAAGGCCAAAGTGTGCAAGAAGATGCAAATTGGAGTCTTTTGGAGCGAAATAGGAATGAATGAGTTGAAGACTTGAAGAAACGATGAATTCTTACCAAAACGAGAATTCCTACTCAAACAAGGTTTCCTATTTGAAGTAGGAAAGTTAACCCTAGGTTTCCCGTTTTGGTAACCTTTCCTAAACTTAAACGTCCGTATTTTCTAGCCACTTTGTAGGCCTTGTATGCACTTTAGTACACAAGACCAAGGCCCTAGCCCAATTTCCAACCCATGCCGTGCCTTTAGCCCAATTCCCTTCCCTTGCCGTGCAAGGGGGGGTAGTTTTGTCTCATTTTATGCACCTTTTTCCTAACCCTAGAGATTTCATTCATACTTCCCATTCACACTAATCAAAAGCCGCACCTAAGTTTTAGTCTAGAGCATTTTGCAGCCATTCTACCCTTTTTTTCTCCCAGCCGTACCTTCCAAAATAACCCTAATTTCCACAAAAGCCGTGGCCCCCCCATTTTATGATTTACCCTAATAAACAAAAATTAATCAAAAGCCGCAGCCACCATATATGATTATTTTTCTTTGCCGTGCATTTGGCACACCATTCCAGCATGCACCCTAATTCTCCAAAACCGTGGATCCCATAACCCTCTTCTCCATTCCATCCGCAAATCCCATTCTTTGTCCTTTAGCCGCAGCCACCCTTCCATATTTCTCCAATTCCCATATTTCCGTGCCTCCCCCTCATCTTCACGCAGCTACCATCACACACACACCATTCAAGCCGTGCCTCCCCCATTTTCCTCCCAAAAACAGTGCAGCCACCACCACCTAAAACCACTGCCGCAGCCATCATCTTCCATTCCAGCCACCATTACACCATCCCACACCTTCCACCACCATTGCCGCACCACCATTCTTCCCTAAATCCATCCTAAACCCAAAATATCATCCAAAAACACCATTTAACCTCACTGCCGCAGCAAGGAGAAAAGGAAAGAGGAGCTTCGACGCGCAGAAATTCAAGTGGATTCGTTGTGCGTTCTAGGTGTAATCAATCCTTTGTGCTTTATGTTTAAATTCAATTGTATTTCTCTTTTTGTGAACATGAGAGGCTAAACCCCTATTTAGCTAGGGGGTGATTCGAAACCATGTTTATGCTTGCAATATGAATTGATTACTTTTGGTTGGAATTTCATGAATGGTGAATTCAATTTGTTTAACTGCTTGATCGATAACTTATTTATGTATGTTGATTGAGAGTGCACGCTTAATTTTCATGCATGAATATGATGCTAGAATATAAGTGAATTTCACCTAATAGTTATGAACTTATATTTACAAGTAGTGGAGGTTGCTTATAAACAATCGCGTTAAATGAATTCTTGGCACTAGTTTCATGCTCATCATAGTAACGAATGCCTCGTCGACACTTATAGTTTCCATGATGCTTAATGATCTTTGATTGTATCTTTATTGTGCTTTTCACGTAAAGGACTTTTAGAGAATGTTTTGAATTGCGTTGCGCTAACCCATCCAATTCATTAACTTAAGGAAAACTTGACGGTTAATTTTAGCGGACCTAATTAACCCGGGGTGTTGAGTTTCATAATTTATCGAAAGACCAACTGAAAATCAAATTGTATGCAAGTGTGACATGTGTGGAGAAGAACCTTCTAGCTAGCATTCCATCCATATTTTCATCACATTCATATTTACATTCTGCCTTTAAATTACAATCTGTGCATTTAGTTTAATTTCGTCAAAACCTCAATCCCCCTTTACTTTAGTGTCTAATTTAGTTAAAAAGTGTCTTAGTTTGTGTTTATAAGTGTTTTGCATTCTTTGAGTCTAGTTTAGTGTTTTTAACGTTTGTTTTACGTTTTTGAGTCAGTTTCCAAGTGATTTAGTAATCCCTCCTAATCCCCGGTCTAGAACGATCCCTACTTGCATCTTTACTACAATTGTCAAAAGAGGGTTTTAATTTGTGTGCTTAATTAGTTCGCAGCAAATTTTTGGCGCCGTTGCCGGGGATTAGCAACTTTGCTAATCCCTTGGATTGTTACTTTCTGTTTAATTTAGTTTTTGTTAAGAATTCTGACCTTGTTTTGTTTTCCTTGTTTTAGGTACTAGTGCATGACTCGGAGTTCTCAACCGATTCGTGAGCATATCTCTGATTTTGACAGCGATTTTGAGAGGAGTTTGAGACGGAAGAGGAAGCCACACGAACCAAGTCCACAACGTCCGGAATCTGACCTTGAAGAAGAAGAGGCCACGACAGGTGCATTTGAGGAACCCACGGCAAGGGTATTTGAAGAACCACAAGTCATGGCCGTGGATACCCGGACACTCAAGGAGCTTTCGGCCTCGGGATTGGATAATGCAGCACCTTTGTGTATCCAATATCCCCCACCTGCCGAAGGGAAGACCGACGAGTTCGAGTTGAAGTCCAGTTTGCTCCACCATATTCCGAAGTACCATGGGTTGTCTATGGAGGATCCGAACAAGCACTTGAAGGAATTTGAGGTGGTGTGTTCAAGCATGACTCCCGTCAACGTCGACGGAAGCATATTGAAGTCCCATTTTCTTTGATGGACAAAGCAAAGGATTGGTTGTACGACTTAGCTCCCGGAACCGTCACATCATGGGAGAGCATGAAGAGGGCTTTTCTGGAGAAGTTTTTCCCAACTTCTCGAATTATCCTTTTGCGTAAAAGGATAAGTGGGATTCAACAAGAAGAAGGTGAGTCATTTCCTACGTATTATGAACGTTTTAAATCTCTTGTTGCTTCGTGTCCACAGCATCAGATGAAGGAGGAGTTGCTTCTACAATACTTCTACGAGGGGCTCCTACCTATCGAACGTCAAATGCTCGATGCCTCAGCGGGTGGAACATTGGTGGATAAGACACCCAGGGGTGCTAAGGTTTTGATCGCTAACCGAGCATTGAACGCTCAACAGTACGAAGGAGTAGGCCAAAGAGGACCCCCATGGCAGCAAGTTCATGAGGTAAGTTCCACACCCGATATTCATTCACAATTAGCTAATCTTACTTCCATTGTGTCTCAGATGGCCGAAGGAATGAGGGTACAAGGACCGATTGTATGCGGAGTGTGTTCTATCCAAGGACATGCTTCTGAGAAGTGCCCACAACTCATTGAAAATGGTGGATAGGAAAGCGCTAATGCCATTGGATTTCAGGGCCAAAACCAACCAAGGAACGATCCGTACTCGAACACTTATAATCCAGGATGGAGAGACCATCCGAACTTCAAATGGAGGGAGCCCCAACAACCACCACAAGAAGGAGGGTTTAGGCAACAACCCCTGGGCTTCTACAACAAGCCATACGTCCCTACACAAGTACCTCCACAATCTACCCAAACAAGTTCAGGTAACACTTTAGACAATGATACACTCCTTAAGTTACTAACGAATTTGTCTCAGGGGCAGGAAAATCAAGCTAAAGCCATGCAAAACCAAGATAAGAGGGTGGAGCAATTGGAGAAACAAATTGGGCAGATTGCAGATTTTGTAGGGAAGTTTCGTGAGCAAGGCCAACTCCCTAGTTCTACCATTCCAAACCCCAAGGGAGGCTTCGAAAGTGTAAAGGCCATACTTTTGAGAAGTGGAAAAGAAGTCGGGGCAGGTCCTACACCATCACCATCAAGCCCCGAAGAGGATGAAAAACGAAGAATTGCAGAGGAGGAATCAAGACAACCCACGACAAAGGTGGAAACACCTTTGCCGCAAGCTTGTGTTGACCCAAAAGTGTCCAATTCGGCCAATAAAGGTAAAAATGTGTTAAATTCAGTTCCGACTAATGTTGTTCCTTCGAATGTGCCTTTTCCTAGTAGGTTCATGCAAACGAAGAAAGAAGAAGCCGAGAAGGACATCCTTGAGACATTCCGGAAAGTTCAAGTAAACATACCCCTTTTGGATGCAATCAAGCAAGTCCCGAGGTACGCCAAGTTTCTCAAGGAGCTTTGCACCACAAGGAAGAGGATGTCGACCAAAGAAGTGGTAAAGGTAGGTGAAAATGTCTCCGCCATCTTGCAACGCAAACTACCCCCCAAATGCAAAGATCCGGGTAGTTTTACCATTCCTTGTGTCATTAGAAATACTAAATTTGAATCTGCCATGCTAGACTTAGGTGCCTCTATAAATGTTATGCCATATTCAATTTATGCATCTATGAACCTAGGAGTATTGAAAAATGATGGTGTAATCATACAATTGGCCGATAGATCTAACGCCTATCCAAAGGGAGTTTTGGAAGATGTGTTAGTGCAGGTTAATCACTTAATCTTTCCGGCGGACTTCTATGTGCTCGAGATGGATGAATCTGACCATGCCCCTACGTTGCCAATCCTACTTGGCCGGCCATTCATGAAGACGGCTCGGACAAAGATTGATGTGTTTATTGGAACTTTGTCCATGGAATTTGATGGGGAAGTTGTTAATTTTAGTCTTTCTGATTCTATTAAGTATCCTAGTGAGGATCATTCATGTTTCTCCATTGATGTAATTGACTCTTTGGCGCAGGGATATATGGAAGATTTGAATGCCGATGCGCTTGAAAACGTCATTACAAGAAGCATGGAGGTCAAAACCAAGCAAGGGGGATTGATGCTAGGCCACGGCACACACATTCCAATGCATGCCGTGCACCCTAGTGAGGAATGCATGGAGTTGGTTGCTGCCCTAGAGTCACTGCCTAGGCACGAGGGTAAATTTTCTAATTTTGAGTCAATTCCCATTTCGACTAATAAGTTGCTTCTATCCATAGTTCAGGCACCTACCCTTGATCTCAAACCACTACCGGGCCATTTGAAGTACATTTTCTTGGGGGAAGAGGAGACATTACCGGCCATTATTTCTTCATCACTCACGGCACAAGAAGAAAGGAAACTAGTGTGTGTTTTGAAGGAGTTCAAATCTACCTTAGGGTGGACCTTGGCCGATATAAAAGGTATTAGTCCCGCCACATGTATGCATCACATATTTCTTGAGGAGGGGGCCAAACCAACTAGAGAGGCTCAACGCCATCTCAACCCTCCGATGATGGAAGTAGTGAAGAAGGAGATAATCAAACTCCTTGATTGTGGAGTCATCTATCCTATCTCGGATAGTAAGTGGGTTTCACCTATCCAATGTGTGCCGAAGAAATCTGGAGTGACGGTTGTGGAGAACGCAGAGAATGAGTTGGTGCCCACTTGAGTCCAAACCGGTTGGCGCGTATACACTGATTATAGGAAGATAAACGCCACCACGAGGAAGGACCACTTCCCATTGCCGTTCCTAGATCAAATGTTGGAAAGGTTAGCGGGTCATTCATTTTATTGTTTTCTTGATGGATATTCTGGTTATAATCAAATTGTTATTGCCCCGGATGATCAAGAAAAGACTACTTTTACATGCCCCTTTGGTACATTTGCTTATCGTCGCATGCCATTTGGTTTATGTAATGCACCTGCCACATTTCAAAGATGCATGATGAGCATATTTTCAGATTATGTTGAGAAAATTATTGAGGTTTTTATGGATGATTTCAGTGTTTTTGGTAATTCATTTGATGGTTGTTTGAATAATTTTAGTGTGATTTTGAACCGTTGTGTTGAAACAAACCTTGTGTTAAATTGGGAGAAGTGTCACTTCATGGTTAAGCAAGGTATTGTTTTAGGACATATTATTTCTGAAAAAGGTATTGAAGTAGATAAATCTAAGGTAGACCTTGTTCGTCACTTACCTTCTCCAACTTCGGTTAGAGAGGTTCGTTCGTTTCTTGGTCATGCAGGTTTTTATAGGCGCTTCATAAAGGATTTCTCCAAGATTGCGCAGCCACTATGCCGATTGCTTCAAAAGGAGGTGGTTTTCGAGTTCAACGAGGCATGTGAGAAAGCATTCAACCACCTCAAGGAAACCCTCACTTCGGCTCCCATTATCACACCTCCAGATTGAAGCCTTCCATTCGAGTTGATGTGCGATGCTTCGGACTATGCGATTGGTGCTGTTTTGGGGCAGCGAAAGAACAAACAACCTCATGTTATTTATTATGCATCTAGAACACTAAATGATGCTCAATTAAATTATTCAACTACTGAAAAAGAATTACTTGCTGTAGTATTTGCATTAGATAAATTTCGGTCATACTTACTTGGTACTAAAGTTATTATTTTTACTGATCATGCAGCTCTCAAGTATTTGCTCACGAAAAAGGAGGCCAAACCGAGACTAATTCGATGGATGTTGCTTCTACAAGAGTTTGACATTGAGATTCGAGATAAGAAGGGCGTGGAGAACGTGGTGGCTGACCACCTAAGTCGAATGGTGCATGAGGAAGCATTGCCAATTTCGGAAACATTTCCGGATGAACAACTTCTGTCCGTTGAGGTAAGTACCCCTTGGTATGCCGATTTGGTTAATTTTTTGGTGTCTAAGCAAGTTCCTAACACCTTAAGCAAGGCTCAACGTGATAAATTAAAAAAGGATGCACGTTTTTATGTGTGGGACGACCCTTATTTGTGGAAAATAGGCCCGGATCAGATTGTGCGTCGTTGTGTTCATGAATCTGAATTTAATTCCATTTTGAGTTTTTGCCATACATATGCATGTGGTGGACACTTTGGCACACAACGCACAGCGTTTAAGGTTCTTGAAAGTGGTTTTTATTGGCCTACATTGTTTAGAGATGCTAGGGCTTTTTGCTTAACATGTGATAGATGTCAAAAGACCGGAAGTTTAGGCCAAAGAGACCAAATGCCACAAACCCCAATCCTTGTTGTTGAAATCTTTGATGTTTGGGGTATTGATTTTATGGGTCCATTCCCTATGTCTTTTGGTTTTACGTACATTTTACTTGTCGTTGATTATGTGTCAAAGTGGGTGGAAGCTAAAGGCACCCGAACTAACGATTCTAGAGTTGTTGCAGATTTTGTAAAATCTAACATTTTCTCTAGATTTGGGATGCCTCGAGTACTCATAAGCGATGGAGGGTCTCATTTTTGCAACCGTACCATTGCGGCGTTGCTCAAGAAGTACAACGTGTTGCATAAGGTTTTCACACCTTATCACCCCCAAACTAGTGGCCAAGCCGAAGTTTCAAATCGAGAAATCAAGCAAATCCTGGAAAAGACTGTTGGGCTGAATAGAAAGGATTGGAGCTTGCGTTTGGAGGATGCACTGTGGGCCTATCGAACGGCTTACAAAACGCCCATTGGTATGTCCCCATTTCGGCTAGTCTATGGCAAGCCGTGCCATCTACCCGTAAAGCTTGAGCATAAGGCACATTGGGCGGTCAAGACCTTCAATATGGATGTGGACGCGGCGGGAAACCATAGGAAGCTACAATTGAGCGAGCTTGAAGAGATTAGGCATGAAGCATATGAGAATGCCCGGATTTACAAGGAGAAGACCAAGGCCGTCCATGACAAGATGATTAGAGGCAAAACCTTCTCAATCGGGCAGAAAGTGTTGCTATTCAATTCCCGTCTTCGATTATTCCCCGGTAAGTTACGTTCTAAGTGGGTTGGTCCATTTGTTATCACTAATGTTTTTGTGCATGGTGCAGTCCAAATACAAAGTTTGAAAACTGGACAAGAATTCAAGGTGAATGGCCATAGGTTGAAACCCTACTACGAGAACTTTGTTGAGCATGTTGTGGAGGAGATCCCATTGCATGCCGTGGACTCCAATGGGGAATGAGCATAACGACGTCCGGCTGCAAGACGTAAAAGAAAGCACTTCGTGGGAGGCAACCCATGCAATCACCAAGGAGAAGATGGAATCTACACTCCATAACTAGATTTGCGTCCCTAACCTCTTCTCTTTGTTATTTACATTCTGCCATGTTTAGTGTGTTTAGTTGCTGTTTGTGTGTTTGTTTTTGTTAGGTGTGATTTTAAGCTTGAAACATTGAGGACAATGTTTAGTTTAAGTGTGTGTGGGGGGGGGTAACATTCTGTTTTGAGGTATTTTTGCATGAAATTCGTAGGGTATTACCACTTAACATATCTAAACTTGTTTCCCACTGTTTTTAAGTGTTTTTAAGCTATTCTAGAGTGTTTTAGAGTGTGTTGACTTAAAAATCCGAAAATACCATAAAAATTTGAAAAATTGTTTTGAAAAACCCAAAAAGAGTTGTTTTTGTGTGTTTGTTTGTGTCGTAGGTTACCTTCCAACACAATGATGAGGATTTGGTTTTTAATTGCATGATGGTTAAAGAAAGTTACAAACATGGATGGACGTTTGATATACTCTTGGTTTATGCTTGTTTGTAGTTATAGTTTACGAATTCACATGTAATCACAAAGAAAAAATTAGTTTTTGTAGCATGCTTGAAGGAAGGAACTTAAACAAACGCTACATCCCGGTGAGACTTGAGCCTAAACGTTATTTGGAGAGTTAAAATCTGTGCATTATTGTTTTCTAAAGTCGTTGCATGATCTCATTATTCTTTGCTTGGTTACTACTTAGAAGGCGTTTCATCATTTAGTTCCAAATGCTAGAACTCATGCCCATTTCATTCAAAGCATGTTATTGATTTGCATAACACATATTCAAGATGAAGTTGTGTAGTGACCACCATCAAAGCCAAATAGCCATGTGCCCTTCACTCATTTTGTGTTTAAGTTTAACCCCATTGAGCCGTGTTAGCCCATGTTCTTTGTTAACCCACATTATCCTCACCTAGCCTAGAATAGGACCATCCTTACCCTTGTTCTTGAAGCATAGTAAGCAATGAATTCCCATTTTATTAATGTGTTGCAGAAAATAAGTGTGGGGGAAGGATTATTGAGTTGAGTTTATGAGCCATAGGCACGGCTAAAAAAAAAAATTAAAAAAAAAAAAAAAAAAAAAAAGAAAGAAAGAAAAAAAAAAAAGTGAAAAAAGAGTTGAAAGGTATTGTTTGTTGAAGTAAGGGCCCAAAACAATGAATTAGGCCCTAAGAGTGGTTTGAATCTCCCCTGTTTGTCTAAAAGTTGATTTATGCATTCTAAGGGAACTCTAGGACTTAATTTCAATACTTTGCTTGTTATTGCGTAAAGAACTTTTGTTTATCCCTATCTTTCCTTGTTAGCTAATACCCCAAGCCCCGTTACAACCCTTGACTTCTATCTTGAGTGTTGTGCATTTCAATTGTGGAGTTTGAATTTGGTATGAGCATATGGTGTCACTGGTTCTCGCATCTAAGTAGTAGCATTCCATTTATGAGATCATATCTAAACATGTTTAATTACTCCAGAAATTGTGTTCTTTGTTATAACGTATGTGAATACTAGTCTTTCATGTTTACATCAATCTTCTCACATATAACTAGTGTAGGGTGTGTAGTCAGAAAATCTGAGTGAAAATTGAGTGCATAACTAGTGAGGAATTGAGGGAATTCTCTAAGGCATGTTACTACATTCAAAATGTGTTTTAATTGATTAAATGCGAACTAGTGAATGGTGACTATGATTAAGTATGTGCTTGAGGGGAAGGAAGACTAAAAGCTATGTGAGTAATGATCTTTGACATGTCATGTTTCATTGGAAATCCCTGAGGCAAACGTTGGAAGGTTTAGGTTATGTTTTGTTTGTTTTGTTTTGTTTTGTTTAGTTTAATTGTTTTGTTTTGCTCGAGGACTAGCAAAAGTTAAGTGTGGGGGAATTTGATAGGAGCATATTCATGCGACTTAATTAGCTTGTTCTCGTGCATTTATGTTGTGTTTACTTAGCTATTTTAGTGTTTAAGGCTACTTTTGTGTATTTTTAGATTTTAATGCCAAAGTGTGCAAGAAGATGCAAATTGGAGTCTTTTGGAGCGAAATAGGAATGAATGAGTTGAAGACTTGAAGAAACGAAGAATTCTTACCAAAACGAGAATTCCTACTCAAACAAGGTTTCCTATTTGAAGTAGGAAAGTTAACCCTAGGTTTCCCGTTTTGGTAACCTTTCCTAAACTTAAACGTCTGTATTTTCTAGCCACTTTGTAGGCCTTGTATGCACTTTAGTACACAAGACCAAGGCCCTAGCCCAATTTCCAACCCATGCCGTGCCTTTAGCCCAATTCCCTTCCCTTGCCGTGCAAGGGGGGGTAGTTTTGTCTCATTTTATGCACCTTTTTCCTAACCCTAGAGATTTCATTCATACTTCCCATTCACACTAATCAAAAGCCGCACCTAATTTTTAGTCTAGAGCATTTTGCAGCCATTCTACCCTTTTTTTCTCCTTGCCGTACCTTCCAAAATAACCCTAATTTCCTCAAAAGCCATGGCCCCCCCCCCCCCCCATTTTATGATTTACCCTAATAAACAAAAATTAATCAAAAGCCGCAGCCACCATATATGATTATTTTTCTTTGCCGTGCATTTGGCACACCATTCCAGCATGCACCCTAATTCTCCAAAACCGTGGATCCCATAACCCTCTTCTCCATTCCATCCGCAAATCCCATTCTTTGTCCTTTAGCCGCAGCCACCCTTCCATATTTCTCCAATTCCCATATTTCCGTGCCTCCCCCTCATCTTCACGCAGCTACCATCACACACACACCATTCAAGCCGTGCCTCCCCCATTTTCCTCCCAAAAACAGTGCAGCCACCACCACCTAAAACCACTGCCGCAACCATCATCTTCCATTCCAGCCACCATTACACCATCCCACACCTTCCACCACCATTGCCGCACCACCTTTCTTCCCTAAATCCATCCTAAACCCAAAATATCATCCAAAAACACCATTTAACCTCACTGCCGCAGCAAGGAGAAAAGGAAAGAGGAGCTTCGACGCGCAGAAATTCAAGTAGATTCGTTGTGCGTTCTAGGTGTAATCAATCCTTTGTGCTTTATGTTTAAATTCAATTGTATTTCTCTTTTTGTGAACATGAGAGGCTAAACCCCTATTTAGCTAGGGGGTGATTCGAAACCATGTTTATGCTTGCAATATGAATTGATTACTTTTGGTTGGAATTTCATGAATGGTGAATTCAATTTGTTTAACTGCTTGATCGATAACTTATTTATGTATGTTGATTGAGAGTGCACGCTTAATTTTCATGCATGAATATGATGCTAGAATATAAGTGAATTTCACCTAATAGTTATGAACTTATATTTACAAGTAGTGGAGGTTGCTTATAAACAATCGCGTTAAATGAATTCTTGGCACTAGTTTCATGCTCATCATAGTAACGAATGCCTCGTCGACACTTATAGTTTCCATGATGCTTAATGATCTTTGATTGTATCTTTATTGTGCTTTTCACGTAAAGGACTTTTAGAGAATGTTTTGAATTGCGTTGCGCTAACCCATCCAATTCATTAACTTAAGGAAAACTTGACGGTTAATTTAAGCGGACCTAATTAACCCGGGGTGTTGAGTTTCATAATTTATCGAAAGACCAACTGAAAATCAAATTGTATGCAAGTGTGACATGTGTGGAGAAGAACCTTCTAGCTAGCATTCCATCCATATTTTCATCACATTCATATTTACATTCTGCCTTTAAATTACAATCCGTGCATTTAGTTTAATTTCGTCAAAACCTCAATCCCCCTTTACTTTAGTGTCTAATTTAGTTAGAAAGTGTCTTAGTTTGTGTTTATAAGTGTTTTGCATTCTTTGAGTCTAGTTTAGTGTTTTTAACGTTTGTTTTACGTTTTTGAGTCAGTTTCCAAGTGATTTAGTAATCCCTCCTAATCCCCGGTCTAGAACGATCCCTACTTGCATCTTTACTACAATTGTCAAAAGAGGGTTTTAATTTGTGTGCTTAATTAGTTCGCAGCATCTGCCTATTCAATTTCTACTGTGTGAAAGTATACATTTCACATGTATACATATGTAGCCATCCAATAGTTTACAATTAAAGAGTCATATGGTATGAGAAACAAAAACAGAATTACAAAACTTGATTTGCTATCAAACATTAAAGCAAGACCATGTATCTAAGACTCTATAGCCAAAACAAAAATATGGAAATCCGATTCTCATAAAATTTCTTAGTGGTTAAGTAACAAAAAGAATTGGTAGCTTTACCTGTAGCTGCACTATTCGTATGCTTCCTTGATATCAAGTTTGGCACAATCCTACCAAGTCCAATGGAAAGTACCTAATTGACACATAGACCAACTTAAATCTTGATCACATCAATAATAAGAAATCACACTTTTGCAGTATCTGAACCTTTTAGTTACAACACCATGGAAACAAATTGCATATTAGAACCGCATAAAGAGAGTGATGGTTTTCTAAATCCAATATGACATTGGGATTTGGCAAGGTACTCATCCACATTCTCTTTTCTAAATCCAAATCCTTTGATATAAAAGAACACATAGATTTTGTCTCGAAAGAGTTATATGAGATCAAACGTGAAGATGCTAGCATCTAAGAAAGTCAAAGTAGCGCAGTGTGTTTAAAAATTAGGAATATAACTAGAGAACTAAAGTAAATCTATATAAGAAAAGCTTAATCAGTTCTTCTACGAGAAAAAGTAAAGTGGGAACTTACTTGCGGTAAATCATCTTTTCCTAGTTGTGAGCCAATGCCATGAGAAACGACACAATAATCCCACCACGAAGCCTCAGAACCAAATGCAAAGTTGATTATGAGAAAAATCAGATCAAAATAAACTTTCAACCAATAAAACATAAATAAACAACGAGCACCGATGCACAAGTATTAACACACAAAAAAAAAAATTGCCAACAGCATGAATAAATTAGGCCAATAGTGACCGGCCTTGAGCCCTTCAACTATCGCTACTATCAATTGGGCACTAAATTAATTACCTAATTTGGGGTGAGAGTGAGACTCGAACTTGGTGCTGGATCGAGAGTTCTGTCTGTGAGAGAAAATCACCCGAGAGAGAGAGATTGCGAGAAAGAGTGGTGGCGTGGCTGTGGCTGGGTGGTGATTCGTGAAGGAAGGCTGGAGAGTCAGAGACGATTCGAAGGAAGGCTGGCATGAAGGAAGGTTGTGTGGTGAAGGAAAGCTGGCGGTGGCTACGCTTCAAGTTCGATGGAATCAATGGAATGGAAGTGAAATGGGAGATCTGGCCTAAAAACAAATGAACGACATAGATTAAACCCAAAACAATGAACGGTTTGAAATAATTCTCTTATAATTAAAAAGTAATATATATATATATATGTATATATAATATTTATTTTTGGTTCGGTATGGGAATACCGAAAAAATGGAGACGCAAAACCGAATCCCATACCGAAAATTTCGGAAGTTTTGGTTTGGGATCATGATTTTTTCGGTTTAGTTTGGGATTTTTTTTCCAGCCCTAGTCAGGATAGGCCTTTTAGGCCATCTTGAAGATTATCGGGCCTTAGGCCCGTTTCAAACCCAAAACCCCTTTT
This sequence comes from Pyrus communis, assembly GCF_963583255.1. Lineage (NCBI taxonomy): Eukaryota > Viridiplantae > Streptophyta > Magnoliopsida > Rosales > Rosaceae > Pyrus > Pyrus communis. The sequence goes on from NC_084810.1 coordinate 10,392,783, forward strand.
ATTTCCTTTTTGTTTTATTTTTAATTGTTTTAAGTTAATGGCCCTTTGGGCCGTTTATGTTGAAGCCCCAAAGACCTAAGCCTTTAAAGGCTTAAGGCCTTCAAGCTATCTCTCTCTCCTTAGGCCTTTGGCCTTGGGGCCAGGCTTTAAGCCCATTTCCTTAAAACCCTAAACCCTTAAGGACCCAACCCAATTGCCTAAACCCTAAGCCCATTTAACCCTAACCCAAAACCCAAAACCTAAAACCAGGTTTAACTGTTTGATCTAGGTTGACCCAACCCGTTGACTTTGATCGTTGACCGTTGACTTTTTGGGGTTTTCATTCGAGACCCTCCTAAGCTAATTTCGACTTCCTGGACCTGTTTTTGAAGTCTGTTTTCCCAAATTCAATCGTTTGAGTATAATTTTAATAATTGTACTCTTTTATGTTCTTAGGTACAATTAATAGTAGCGTTTCCGTTATTCCTATTCGGTACGGCTTTGCACTAACAGTGTACAGTGAGTGGACCCCTTCTAAAATGCATGTTTTAATAGTAGAAATGCATACATGAAAAACCTGATTTACTGAATACGTTTTGTGAACGTTTTATGAGAAATTGATTATCATGCTATACTGAGCTTATTTTGGAATACCATATTTTCTATCAAAACCATGTTCTTGTAGGGTATTTGATTATATTCAATGGTTTTGTACATAGCTAGTGGTCACTGTATATGCCTTTGGGTGGGTGTAGGTTGGAGCCTTCGGACGATTATGAAACCACTAGTTAGCACACTATATACGAGATACGTTTTATGAAAGGTTTTCGGAAAAACCTGTTACATATGATACTAGTAGTTTTCAAAAGACCTGGGGGTTAGTATGTTGATAACTGTTTTATTATATATATATATATATATATATATATATATATCAACTTGGTCCACTCATGTTTGTTTTGCGTTCCCTTCAGGATTTAGGAACGAGGATTGGGACTTGAGCTACGAGGCATTTCCCCATCAGTGACATTGTGCTATATTCTCTCTGCTATGACATCTATTGTAATAGCACTTCTCTATCCTAATTTCCGCTTGTAATTTGTATTAGACGTATGCTCTAAATATGTCATGCACTATCATAATTTTTAATTGTTGTCAGTTGCATATTGTTATTGTGTTTATATTTTTCTAAAATCATGATTAGTCGCATCCTAGAATCTAGTCACCATTTTGTGCATGTTTCACATGTTCTTAGCCTTTACATTAATTTAATGCCTTTCGTCACCCTTCAGGTGTCGGCCAGCACATAACCATCCTAATGTCCCTAGGACATTGGGATCGGGACGTGTCAAGGGTAACGAACAATATCAAAATATCGTATGTGCGTTAATTAATAGCGCGACTGATAGGTTGATTAACAATGACTATCTGAGCCGAAGAAATTAAATCGTGGAAGCTTAGGAGAAAGTTTTGTATTAGGACAATAAACTCATAGTTGTTTTAACCTTATCACCTCTGGGTAAACAAAACCTCTTCGACTAGCCACCTATCCTATCACTTCCACAGACAAACATTAGAATTGATGCAAGAGTTAATTTCCCACTGTAAGAGCGAAATAACCATTGAGAAAATTGTGAAGACCTTTTAGTACATGGCTTATAGAAAGGAAGTAGTATGGTACGTTTCGAGGATGAATATCTCTAGCATCGTTTCTCAAAATTTTACTAAAATGACAATTCTTATGTGGCATGATGTGGATTGCCGTCTAAACTTTCAGTTAACTTTCGATTTCCTCCTGAACTTTTTAATTGGAAAATTAAGGACTTAGATTAATTTTTTTGGCCAATTTTCCCATAGCTGTTAATTTTTTATTTATTCCATCCAAATTTTTGTTAAATGGAAGTATGTGTACAAGTTGTGAAGGTAATTCAGTTGATTCATTCTTTAAAATAATTGAAAACCTATGCAAATTTGTGTGATTCTATAGCTTTTGTGTCTGAAGGTCTAGGGAAGTGACGCTTTTGTCCTCTAAGGAGAGTCACATAGTGTGCACATGATAAGAGTTAACGTTAATTTAGATGAAATCTATAAAAAAACTAACGGTAGGGAAATCGGCAAAAAAAATTAGTTTAAGTCCTTAATTTTTTAATTAAAAAGTTTTGGGGTGGGGGGGGGGGAATCGAAAGTTAATTGAAAGTTCAGGAGGCAAATCGGCGGTTTACTCTTTATTACAATTAGGAAAAGTAAATAATGTAAGAATAATAGTTTGAATTTGACATACTGAGTAGAGAACAAAACTTAAATTTTATGTTTAAAATTGTACATTTTCTGATAGCATCTTTAAAGGTGATTTCAAAAATCCTAATGGATTATTTTGACAAAAAAAAGAAAAAAAAAAAAAAAAAGTGGTTTTCAGGTTCCAAGGGAGATGCCAAATCCACATGGATTGGAATTCTCTACTTTGCTGTCAAATTTGAAGGCAATGTCAAACATATTATTTTTGTTTTATTTTAATGTTAGGCCCACATAATTTTTTCTTCTTCACTTGTTGCTTATTTTATTGTTAAATTCTGACCCACTTGATTTTATAAATAACCAAAAAGAATTTTAATTTGACATCTCGGTTGAAAAAAAAAAGCTTATATGAAATGTTATTTTGCACATAAGTCATGAAAATAAAATTTAACATTTTAATTTGACACCTTATTTCAAATGATCTAAACTATTCGGGTTAATAGAGGATGTCATCCTACTTTGAGGGGTAACAAACAAAAAAAATTAAATCTCATATATTACATTTACAGCACCTATTGTTTACAAACTTACTCTACGAAATTTTCTACCCATCCACAATTAGGCATTTTTTGTTGCTCCAATCGTCAATTAATAAAACTGTATTCAAATTCAAATTGTTACAATTACAAACAAACAAATACAATGTGTTGTATAGAACCTAAGAAAATCATATTTTTCCTTCCGTTTTTTTTTTTTTTTTTTACTAGAAACAATAAGATTCGTTGAAGAAAATGCAATGAGATAGAGAGTTAGGAACTTAGCCAGCTTAAGAGACTACAATCCTCGACAGGTAAATCTAAAATAAAGTCGGGAGGATCCATAAACCAAAAACTTGGGTTGCCAATGCTACGAGCAAAGCGAGCAAGATAATAAAAAAACACCGTTTGCTTGGCGGCAAGCATAGGTACACGGAAGTTTAGTGATTGTATAGTAAGCAAAGCTTTCGTATGCTGCTCCAACTGCCTAATAGGAGACACGTTTACCAAATGATTCTTTTGAAGAAAGTTGAGATTTCACCATAAAACTAATTCGCAATATGAGAAGTAGCTCAAATTCTTATAAACATGTACAAAATCTATTTTTTCCTCGATAAGGGACCTACTCGCAACACCTTTAATACCTTGACAATCTGAAGTGAATTACTCTAAAAGATTAAGTTATGAAAACCCCTCATTGTGCCAACAATGGTCATTCTTAAGAGCAAGTCCACACGTTCTCCTACGGTCATCGGAGACAAGTTTAAAATACTTTTACATCTTGATCCTTTACAAGAAAATCATGTATCCGCCACAATGTGATGAGTTAGAGTAGAATACTTCATTTATTTTATTCTTGTACAAAGGACAGCCAGAAAAGAGATTCGATCAACAAACCATGTGCACAAAAAGATAAAGATAATCGAAGTCCCATTAGTCATTGAGTGGAAAAAAGTTCCCTCTCCAACGAGTAAAACAATCTCAACGCAACGCAACAAAACAAAACTAGACCAGCATTAACTATTTATTCAACAAAGTTACATCCCAGCGGAGGACCGCATTTCTTAACAGTTATTTCACGACAAACCAACCGGACAAGCCTGTGATGTCGTGCCAAGTAACGGCTACTTTACCGATTATAGCCAGTGGCACCCCATCCCACCCTTCCCAACGGGCACATTTTCTGAGTTGTCCCCCGAACAAACTTCCGACGCTTCTACTCCCAACGTCTTAATTTCTAATTATTTTCGGAAATATCTCTCCCCTATAAATTCATCTCCTTCCTCATCAATCTCTCAGCAGTCAGAACTGAACGATCATTCACAGCAACATTCAATTTGAAGTTTCATCAAAGATTTCCAAAGATGCATAAATTTGTTGTACTCTCTCTTCTCTTCTGCGTCGTCCCGCATTTCAATGTGGTACATGCAGGCAATGCGCCTGCTCCTTCCCCCAAACCCTCTACGCCCACCACAAAGCCGCCGCCGCCGCCGCCACAACACTCTCCGGCTTTTTCTCCCACCACTTCTCCTGCAACTCCTCCGGCATCCCCTCCGAGCCCTCCGACTCAGTCGCCTCCTTCGCCTTCTCCCAAAACCTCTCCGCCAACTTCTCCGGCTTCGACCCCACCCACCGTCTCTCCAGCGTCGACCCCACCCACCATTTCTCCGGCGTCGACCCCACCCACCACCTCTCCGGCGTCTCCTCCCACACCTGTTTCTCCAGCGAAGAGCCCGTCCAAGAGTGTGTCTTCTCCGGTTCAATCTCCGGCGTCCCCTCCGCCCACCGTTGCCTCTCCGGCCAAAACTCCGGTGAGCGCTCCGCCGAAGGAAAGTCCAGTGGGGGCTGCGCCAGTTGCAGAGGGTCCTGAGATTGCAGCGACCCCCTCGTTACCAGTAGGCATTCCTTCGAGTTCAGCAACACCGGCAGAGTCCCCGGCAATGTTCCCATCAAGCGGTAGCCCACCGATCCCGGCGCCGGCGAGTCTGTCACCGGATAGTGCTGCGCAGGGTCCATCAAGCGATGATTCGTCGGCTTCGGGTTTGAATGCGGCTCGGGTGGTTTTGAGCGGGTTGTCTATCTGGGTTGCTTTGGCTCTCTAAATCAACACACTTGGTTTCCTGCTCCTCAAGATTAGTTATATTTATTAGAATTAAGAATTTTTTTTTTCCTGCCCTCTACTGATGATTTTTATACTCTGTATGTATCATTCTATTGAATGATTTATAATTTAATCATATTTTGTGTGTTTATTTTGCACTCCGCCGTTAAATTTGTTTTTCTTCAAGATTTTGCTTGCTTTGCAATGCACACCCGCTGTTATGTTAAATTCTGGGAGTCCCCTGGACTATGGAGTTGCAAAGACTAGTCGAGGCGCAATGCGGAATTGCCTTGCACTCCTCCTGCAGCTGCTTGTATTTTGAGTATTGAGGAACCAACGGCAGTTGTGCAGCTCTAACAAAATTGTGAATGTACAAGTTTAATTATTGTTAAACGTATAGGAGTTGAACGTGGTAATAGTGGATTGTATGAATGAGTGAACCTAATAGTAGTACATGTGCTCGTCGAGACGATTTGCCTATCGAACTGAACGTTGAAGACTGGGTGTTTGATATACTAGGAAGCTGTGCTTCTTAAAGTACCAAGTTGTCCCAAGAAATCAGTTCGGAATATCCAAGAGTTGTTACAACTAAAGTCATTGTGCGGGAGGTCTATGCAGCCCTCGAAATGTTAGGCCATCTCCAACTGATCCAGCCCGAGGGTCATAGGCTAAAAATAGCCCGAAATCACACGAAAACCATCTCCAACCGAGGTTTAGGCCAAGAGCTTATGGGCCCTACCGGGTCAAAACCAGCCAATCAGGCCAATCGGCTGGCCATCTCCAACCAGCCAGCCCGCTGAGCCCAGCCCACTTTTTATTTTTATTTTTATTTTTTTGGATGAATTTTGTTTTAATTTCTAATTTATTTTATACATCATTTCTTGCATGCTTTTCACTATTCCATATTATTTTACCTCGTTTTATTTCAATTCTTCCCATTCTATTATCTTCCAATGATCTTTCGTTTAATTTTTTCAATAATTTTCAAATGGCCACCTCTTTTAATAATCTTTCAATATGTTCAAAATCTTATTTTAATATGGTAGTTTAATTTAATTAACTATATTAATTCAATTAAAATAATAAATTATGACTTTTTGGCCCCCTTTGTCACATCCTGGCCTGGGCCCCCACCACAACCTAGGTCCGCTCCACCACCGTACCACGATATTGTCCGCTTTGGGCCCCGACCACGCCCTTATGGTTTTTGTTTCTGGGAACTCAGACAAGAACTTCCCAATAGGTCATTAATCCTGGAAGTGCTCTCGAGCGCTACTCGCTTAACTTCGGAGTTCCCATGGAACCCGAAGAGCTCTCAAAAGGCCTCGTGCTAGGTAGGGATGAGAATATACATTTAAGGATCACTCCCCTGGCCGATGTGGGATGTCACAATCCACCCCCCTTAGGGGCCCGACGTCCTCGTCGACACACCACGACCAGGGTTAGGCTCGGATGCCAAATTGTCACATCCTGGCCCGGCCCCGCTACACAACCGTAGCACGATATTGTTCGCTTTGGGCCCCGATCACGCCCTCACGATTTTTGTTTTTGGGAACTCACACAAGAACATCCCAATGGGTCACTCATCTTGGGAGTGCTCTCGAGCGCTACTCGCTTAACTTCGGAGTTCCCATGGAACTCGAAGCCAGTGAGCTCCCAAAAGGCCTCGTGCTAGGTAGGGATGAGAATATACATTTAAGGATCACTCCCCTGGGCGATGTGGGATGTCACACCTTTGGTTGGGGATGGTTTTTTTTTGTCACAGAGCTATGTTTGGCATATGGCCATTTGGCCCTTTCGGTTAGAGATGGTATGAAATATGACCTGACACTGGTTATTAAAATATAATTTCTTTGAGGGCTATAGGATTAAAGAGAGCCTCTCTGATCTTTCTTCGGTTGAAGATGACCTTAGTCTCCAGAATTTCATTAGTAGGAGATCTTTGTGCCCTACCTTTTCTCTTCATTCCTTTGCTTTCACATGAACCTCTCCATAATATGAAAATTGGATTTGGTAATTTCGATCTCGTTTTCAATAAACTTTGCATATGTGGTTAGGCAAATTCGGCTGAAATGAGTTCAAAACTTCTTGGGATGTTTGATGCGGTTACACACACCTACTCCACCTTTTTTGTCATTGGCAGCCAACATCAAGGCACCATAAATGGTTTGGTTTTGTATAGGGGCTTAACTGCAGCAGCAATACATCTCAAAGGCTTCATTTTTTTGTCAAACGATAAATTTGTTAGATTACATGTTCGATTAGGCAGCCGATGAGAAAGTTGTACTCTAGCATGCTAAAACACAAGGGCGTTAGGCTTACCGTTTACCAAATATGTATGATTTTTGGATGCCAACAATACAGACACATCAAGAATATTGCGCATGTCTTTGCGTCGAAAGAGGGAGAGAGTTGTTAGGATTTTTGTTGCTATCAACAAGTAATGATACAAGAAAAGTTATCAAATTCCAAGTCTTAAAAGTTGTTTTGCTCTTTTAAGAAACCAAACAAGTTGATATTAAGCTTAAGTTGTAAGAAGGCAACGCTTTCTTTATTATGTTTTATTTCTTCCCTTCCGCTGATTATTATTTTGATGCGGACAGGAAATAACGTCACAATAGAAAGAATAAGAATTGGCTGCTGAACATTTCAGCAGGAGGTCTTGCCTACATCCAATTCCAAATAGACTCAAGTCCCAATTTTGATTAAATAATCAATTTAAATAATCAAAATTGGAACACGTGTCTACTCGGAATTGAATGTAAGCAGGACCTCCGGTTGAAATGTTCAGCAGCGAAGCAGCGTCTCAATAGAAATAGCGAGTTAATATCTAAAAATTCAAATGTCCAGTTTATGAATTAAATTGAAACTCCTACCTTATTCTAAAGAGACAAGAATGCAATTTCAAACACATTTTCAAACTTCTAAATCTTAAACCAAACTGAAGAGTGTAATATCTCAAATTAAAAAAAAAATAAAAATACAGAGATAAATTTTATTAAATTTTAACTACTCACTCTCAATGCTCGTCACACCATTGAAAAATAAAAATAAAAAATAAAAAATCTGAAAAGCTAAATACGGTATCTTACATTTGGGCCACAAAGAAAAAGGACCGGACCCTCTACGGATCCTTCCCACGCGCACCCTCAGATCAAGTAATCTCAGCCGTTCGGTCTTACATTTCAGTTGCAAATAAATTAGAAACATTAGAATTTGCTATCTCTCTGAGATTCTCTGTGATCGATGGCAATGGCGGACAATGGGCGAGTGGTCTGCAAATGCACGGCAGCGAGGAGGAGCTTCTTCTGCTTCAGAGAAGTCAGCTTCGATGACAAGCCCAACCGCCGAAACCACCTCCGTAACGTTTCGGCCGTTCCCGTCTTTAAAAACGGCATCTTCACTCGCTGCAGCCCATCTGTCGCCGGAAACAGCATTCTCAGGTTTTTTTCTCACACAATTATGGGTTTTTCCGTTTTCTTTTTCAGTTGCACGGTCTGTTTGGTTCCCGAGAAAACGCAGGAAAATCAATAAGAAAATTAAAACCTTTCAGCTTGTGTAGTGTAGGGTTTACTGAATACTTGACCAGGTTCGGTTTGGTTTCTGATAAATTCAGAACGACGAAATTTAGAACCGAAAGCTTAATTTATCGATTCGAGCTGGTTTGTTGCTTTTGAATGTTCAAATTGGATTGTATAAATGTGTGTGTCATGTTACAGCTGTGTATAATTGGATGATTTATTGCTTGTAGTATGGATGCACGCGAGAATCCGAGGTCCTCAATGTTGCCATCATCCCGAGATAAGAGAATTCCCATATATGTGATGATGCCTATTGATGCTTTCTGCATTGATGGTTCGGGGCGTCCGAGGATTAGGAAGTAAGTTTTATTATGACTTTCTGTTGATGAAGTTATGGTGCATTCTCATTCTTGAATTAATTGTTATACTTATTTAAACGACGGAGTATGATTAGCTAGAAGGTTGCAGCTAACTATTTTGATCTCTTCCCAATTGAAGTTATGTAGGGATTATATGTGTGTTTCAAATTGTTTCTAAATTTGTTTTATTGGTGAGACAGAAACTCTTTATATGTTGCTCGATTTAATGTTGTTTCAGAATCAAGGCCTTAACTGTAGCTCTTAAAGCACTCAAGTTGGCAGGTGTCCACGGAATTGCAGTTGAGGTTTGGTGGGGAATCGTAGAGCGTTTCTCTCCTCTTGCATATGATTGGTCTCTATACGAAGAGCTTTTCAAACTGATTTCTGAGTCAGGTTTGAAGTTGCATGTTGCCTTGTCTTTTCATTCAAATGTTAACTCTTCTTCTAGCAGAAAAGGAGGTGTAAGTCTTCCGCTGTGGATCATAGAGGTTTGTTTTCTATGCTATTTTGAAATCCCATTTGACTGTTTGGCCTAGTAGTTTTCTTAGATTGTTGAAGTTATTAGTCTGGTAAAATGCACATGGCTGTATTGGAACGTTTAAATTACCCGGTCATACTTTTTGTTGTGACAACATAAAAAACACAACCGATTTGGATGACTAGAGACAATATCAACGTGTCTTCAGTTTCCTGCTCTGCAACGTGCTATGGTACTGTGTTCCCCATTAGCATACTTGATTTTATCTTTGATGCGCACAAAAGGTTTATCAATGCAAAGGGATGTGAAATAAAAACTATAGTTTGGTCTAATTACACACCTATCAGTTTGAATCATGAATTTAGATAAAGAAGTTGAACCCCTTCTTTTTTCCTCCCAGATCGGTGATCAGAATAAGCATATATATTATCGAGATCAAAAAGGGTTTTCCAATGATGATTATCTTACACTCGGAGTTGATCATGTTCCTCTCTTTTGTGGCCGGACTGCCCTCCAATGTTATGAAGATTTCATGTCAAATTTTGCTAAGAAATTTGAATCTTTTATCGGAACTGTGATAGAAGAAATTAGTGTTGGCCTTGGTCCTTCTGGTGAACTTAGGTATGTTACAGTTACACTAGAACCTTGAGTATGAAGCCAGTCCAATGATTTCTTATGCAACATTGTTACATTGCTCACACAGATATCCTGCACATCCTTTTGGTGATGGTAGATGGAAGTTTCCTGGAATCGGTGAATTCCAATGCTATGACAAGTACATGTATGTTGAAAAACCTTTCATTCCTGTGACGAAAATTTGAGCAACTGAATTTTTACTATTTACAACCTTGTTCCTTTTAGGATGGATGACCTAAAGATGGCTGCATGCAAGGAAGGAAAGCCTCAGTGGGGAGAGAGGGGACCACAAAATGCTGGCTGTTACAACAGTCTCCCATCTGAAGTTCCTTTCTTTGAAGAGGGAGAGGAAAGCTTTCTTTCTGATTATGGGTGTTTTTTCCTTGTATGAAACTGATGGAAGTAGCTTGCTTTATCTTTTCCAAAGACAATGCACGACATAAATGTTTTTATCATTCTGTTCATGCACATTTCATCCTAGAACTAGCAAACTACCGAACTACCATGTAGAATAAAATGCAAACGCTTAATTGGATAGTGTTTCTTTAACCATGCAAGACTTCACTGTAAACAACATGGTCCTGCAATATATCTTTTCAATCATTTCTGGAACTTTTGTTGTAACTATTTTCTTAAATACTCGTACGCAACATGATTAAAAAGTAGATATGTTTTAAAGATTTAATATGAAGCCATGACAAGGGAATAGGTTTTTAAAAAACTGCTCGAAGTTAAATGCAGTTTCATTATGCATGAAAAAGCATTGATGCTCGTCTTTTAGAGGAAAAAAAATACCGTCATAGGATGTATTGGTAAATAAATGAAGGACAGTTATAGATGTAGAGGTGGGAAATTATATTATGGTTCTTTATCATGCAATAATTATGCATTACATGATTAAACTTATTGGAAAATAATGTGGATCTTAGGAGATCTGACAATGGCTTGACTCGTTGTAGGAATGGTACAGTGGTAGGTTGCTCCGTCATGCAGATGATATTCTTGCAAAGGCAGCCAACTTTCTGAAGAAATATCAAGAAAACAAGCAAACTAATATTCTATTGGCGGCAAAAATTGGTGGAATATATTGGTGGTACCAGACAGTATCACACCCTGCTGAACTTACAGCTGGATACTACAACACTGCTCTTAGAGATGGTTATGATCCCGTTGCTTCAATTTTGTCTCGTCATGGAGCTGCTTTGCATGTTTCGTAAGATTCTAAGTTTTAAGGTTCTGACTGGAATTTTGTTCTGTCCAACCTGATAATTAGGGTTTCTTAGACATTCACTTGATTTCAAATGTATCTAATCTACATTGCTCACATACTAAATATCTTATTGCAGCTGCTTAGAAATGACGGATGGTGATAACCCAGCATCCTATCTTTGTAGCCCAGAAGGATTACTCCAGCAGGTACGGGGCCAGTTGATTAATAACACTTCCTAAGCTTGTTGCTTTGTTGGTACTTTTTCTTAACTTTAGAGATTTTATTTTGTATAATTCAAGCGTTAAAGTTAGGTAGGACTAGCCCATACATCTGTGCTTGGCACGACAGGTTGTCTAGGGTCTGCAGGTTCAACATGGACTTGGAACGGGCCATATGAGCATTTTTAGTATTACAGATATTGGGCATTATTGATCAGTTTTTGAGGTTTCTTTTAGTATTTTATAGTTCATTATGAGCTAAATCTTTAGTTTTAATTTGGTTGTTTTGTGCGGATATTAAAAATGACACATATGACAAGTTCACCAATAATCATTTTATGTTTTGTTTAAATTTGGAATACAATTGATATTGCAATACCATACTGTATATCAGTATCTTGCTGTAGATTGGTCTGTCCATTTATGGAAGTAGGTGGTGGTAGTGGTGGCTTGCTGCTGTCTTAATTCTATATCAGTCAATTGGTTTCTTCTGTTAAATGTTTATCGAATAGTAGTCTAACATGATTCTGTTTACACCAGATATGGACTGTTTCAAAGAAAAGGGTACATTTGATCGGCAGAAATACCAATGAACGATTTGACAGGGTAAATTTATCCCTTGCTCAAGAACAAAAGCAAATTTCAGCTACCGTTTATTTCTATTGGAAATATTTTGGATATTGCAAATGTCTTATAACTAGATAGAAACACATCTTCTGATATCGTTTAATAGTTAACCAATTTTTTAATTTTTTTTCGCCCATTTTCGCCCATTCTGTCCTGCGTATTCACGCGTCTACTTTTCTCTTGCAGGTTGGTTTATGGCAAATACATGCTAACTGTTACCATTCCCAGGCTGAAGCTGTAAGATCATTTACGTATTTCAGAATGAATGATAAGATCTTTAGGGCCGAAAATTGGAATAACTTCGTTCCTTTTGTTAGAAAGATGAGCGCAAATTGGTGAAGCACTTGAAAAACCCAACTTAACCAGTAAATTTTACTGAACAATATCAATGCCCTAGAATTTTTTGTCAAGGGCCTAGAATTGGTAAAGTGACTGTCTCAATGCCCTAGAATTTTTTGTCAAGGGCATGTGTAGAAGTTTGTAACTTCCTGATATATTGACTGAAATAACTTTGTATACCCATGGCCGGTGTTCTTGACCTGTAAGTGTAAATTTTTGAAACGGATTTGGTTGGCAGTAGAAGCTGAATGCTTTACTACCAAAAGATGGGAAGAATAATTGGAATTGCAATTTTGGTACAACTGTTCTTATTTCCTTGACAAATCCAGGTACACTATTTTGATTTTAGGAAGATCGTCACATTCGTCCCTTGGAAATTAATGCAGTCTTTGCAGATCGAAAACAACAAGAAGAAAGTGAATCCAAAGATAAAGAGAACAACAAAAAGAACGAAGGACTAGTTTGGGGTGGTTGTGCTGTGGAAAAAAAAAAAAAAAAAAAAAAAAAACGTTGTTTTCAAAAGCAGGGATAGAGTTGCTTCTATTTTCTGCTATTTTGAACCTATGATCTTGACAAAAAAAAGCTTTTTTCATTTACCGAACACAATCTTAACCCTTTTTATTATTATTATTATTATTTTAAAGCTGCCTTTAAAATAATTTCATCAATGCCAAACTAGCTTTAAGAATTCACTCGTCCATAGTCCTTCAAATACCTAGTCTTGATTTTTTTTTACTGTGACCACAACATCTTGCACATTAATCCTCCCTTGTGGCAGAACAAGCTAAGGCTAATCTCATAACGGATGAAAAGCAATCCCTCATGCTCGTGAAATCGCGATAGTCCTCTGTCCCAAGGATATCGGCATCCACAACTCCATCTATTGCAGTATTTGGAAACCATGAATCTGCAATCCATTGCTTTAAATTCATTACCCCAACAAACATCTCATCTGTTGGCTTCTTTTGTGTGAATGTCTCCATCTGTACAATACCAAAACTGTACGCATCCCCTATCGTCAAAACAATTCCTTCCATCCCAAACTCTGCAAAATTCGTATGTGAACATAGTTGTATATGACAAAAAGAAAATTAGAAGTCATAATTATGAGCTTATGCAAAATTGAAACCATCATCACCTGGAGCCATATACCCAATCGTGGCTAGGGTCATGGTTTCTGTCGTCGAATCTCCATCGCCAATGAGTCTTGCAATGCCAAAATCAGCAACATGTGCAACCATATCATCATCTAGTATATTGCTCGGTTTTACATCACAATGTCCAGCTCCGTGAGCTTGGAAGGATTGGAGAGGTTACGGAGTACTCCGACCACGAGGTTATTTCTGGCTACATAAAGGAGTTCTAGGTTTGGAACCTTAAGACCTATGTTTGCAGGGAGGCTACCTGAGACTAAGAGCTGATTAAAGGAAAGCCCTACTTCTCTTATCCAGGAGTTATTGAAGAGTTTGGATGGGATGACGCCATTGGGATTATTACACTCCAATACCAAAGTCTCTAACTTTGGAAGATCACTAATCTCATCCAGTATTGTACCTGTCACAATTTCAGCGTGTTTGCATTAACTTTGTAACTTCAATAGAACTAAAAAATAAAAACGAAAGCCCTAATGAGAATTGACGAAGCTCTTTGCATTGCCACAGTTTGGAGGGAATCAGATGGTCAAGCTGGCTTCGAGTCAATGAAATAATCAAATACTTGAAAGATGCTCACATATATTGTCTAGAAGACTGCCACTCATGCTGCACAAACAACTCCTCTAGCTGACCTAAACTGTCTATCTCTATCGGAAGTTCTATAAAATGAACCCGTGTGTGTGTGTATATATATATATATATATTGTTAAAATCATGTATACATATATATAGGAGCATCTTCTTAGTACGAATGCCATTGAACTATGGCAAAAATGGAATAACATTATAAGGACCATGTACTCACTATAGAGGGCCTCTTTTTTTTTTTCTCCAGAATACGAGGGTCTTTCACAGTAAATATACGATCCCTACGATAATACTCTCATCTCAATTTTGTTAAAGTAAAACAAGATCCCTGCTAAGAAGAGGCTCGTATATATAAGTAACAAAACCTAAGTCAAATAGTATGCCTTCGAAATTGTTGTAGTCAAGGTATATCCCCTTCACCATTGTTAAGTTGCCTATTTCTCTGGGTATGCTACCTGTTAGAAACCCTAGGTGAGGAGGAATGATGGCACCAGTGAGACCGATGTAAGAAGGATTCAAGGGCACGACCTTCAGGCGCTGTACGCCGTGAGTAACGCCAACCCAGTTGCAAGTGAGAAATCAGTGGTCATGATGTTTTGTCATGTGGTGGTGGTATTGGTAACTTGTGCAGCTAGCAGACGAGTTCTATCCATTTTGTTCACAAGATGCGCAAATGTGGAGTTGTGGTCTTCAGTTCACACACTCCATCAAAACAAAGAACGTAGAATTGTGATCTATGCAATGCACTTACAAACTCTACTAAAATTTCTTATATTCTTGTTAACTAAGGGATCGTTTGATAATCATTTATTTTTTATTTTTCAGTTTCATTTTAGAAAACATGAAAACTTGTTTTGCAACTGCTTTCAATTTTCAAAAAAAAAAAAAAAAAAAAAAAAAAAAATGAAAACAAAAAACTAAAGGCTAAATTTTGGAAACTCAAAAATGTAGCTACCAAACATGCTTTCAATCTTCAAATTTAATAAAAAGTGAAAAAAAAAAAACCAAAATTTTTACTTTTCACACACATTTGTTAATTCCTATCATTTGATCTTCTTCAATTCATCCGATCGGACGGCCAAAATTAAAGAAATATGTGCGAAGTAGAAAAAAAGATGTGTGGATATCACACCCCAAACTAAATTGTTATCAAATGGCCAGTAAGTTAATATAAACACGATAGCAAACTAAAGTGTCAGTGATGAGGAGCCAAGAGCACCTTGGTGATGTAACCCCTTTCCATATTTTGCACATAATTTTTTTTTTTTTTTTTTTTTTTTTACACAATCTTGTATTTTTCGATCTTCTTGTAGATCAAAATTGACCTTTTTTCTTGTACACTTCAATCATTACTTCTACAAATTCTACTAAAAAAAATAGGTAAAAATATCTTTTTTTTTTTTTTCTTTCTGGGAATTGTATTTTAACAATGAACTAAGTAATCCACGAAAAAATTTATTACAGTCTAGTGACTTTCCTTTTCACCTGTAGGTAGGATGCCTTAAGTTCGACTCACTTGAATAACAAATTTGATACCTAATTATTATGGCTAACTCAGCTAACCCACGCTCCACCCTCCTTAAAAATAGAGTATCATTGAAATTAAGAGGAATGTGCTGATTTAATCCCTGAATGTGTGAAAATTAAGTCCCTAATTATCTACACGAGGGGGAGGGGATAGGCTTATACTCACAATGGGCTAGCAATAATGTGATTTAAATTCACCTTTGGCGAGAATTGAACCTAAGACCTCTCACTTACAAGTAAAAATGAATACCACTAGACCGTATTACTAAGTGGCTCATCTATACTTTTAGATTCAAAGCTATTCTTTTTAATTTTCTTTCAATTGAAGTCATGTGAATTGCACATGGTACACTTCAGGGGATAGATTTGTCAGTTTTCAATGAGTTTAAGGATCTTTTTGAAAAATAATGTATGAAGTTACATTTGGAGGGTAAATTGACCATTTTCTTTTTCCTAAATTTTTTTTTTTTTAACAATATCTATACTAAGGGGGAAGGGGGTGGAGATGGACTTAGCCTCACAATGGACTATCAATAATGTGGTTCAAATTCATCTTTGGCGAGAATCGAACCTCGTGTCTCTCATTTATAAGGGAAGAGGAATACCACTAGACCGTAGTACTAAGTAGTAAATTGGCAATTAGATTCACAACCTAGAGGTAACGTTAAGAGTTTATCAATGAGAAAATGATGATATTTTCTCTAAAGGATGTTTGTGTACAACTCAAATTGACAAAAAATTAATATAATTGCTTCGAATATAAAAGTAGAGATGAAATTGGCAGCTTTTAAAGTGTTTAAGAAAAATAGTTTAACGATCTAATTTTTACTTTGAATAATTTGGAACTAAAACAACAATTTATTCAAGGAACCAGACCGTGGTACTAAGTAGCAAATTGGCAGTTAGATCCGCAACCTAGAGGTAACATTAAGGGCTTATGAATGAGAAGATGACAATTTTTCCTCTAAAGGGTGTCCTATGTATGTCTTAAATTGACAAAAAAATAATAATATAATTGCTTCAAATATAAAAGTATAAACGAAATTGACAGCTTTTAAAGTGTTCAACAAAAATAGTCGACCTAATTTTTTACTTTGAATAATTCGGGGACTAAATCGGCGTTTATTACAGCGTTTACATACAACCAAGCTCTAGTTGAACCTTCTTCGGATAATTATTAATGCGATCACAAATGCATTGCTGCAACAACGAAGAAGGGAAGCAACAAAAGGAGGTTGAAAACTAGTCAGACGTACGTACACCGTCACGCAAACTTGCCGTTGGAGACGCTCTGAATATGCAAAGGCTTCTTATATGACTGCAACAAGAGAGAAGAACAGACCACGCTGAGAGATGAAGCAGCCATACATGCACCGGCAAGCCACGGTGGTAGTCGAATTCCAGTGAAAGGGAACAAGACTCCAGCTGCGACTGGCATGCCGAGGATATTGTAGCCCAGGGCCCAGACATAATTCAATCGAATTCGTGACATAGTTTTTCTGGAGAGATCTATGGCTGTAACTACATCTTCCAAGTTGCTCTTCATCAGAACTATATCAGCGGCTTCTATAGCGACGTCGGTGCCAGCACCAATTGCCATGCCAACATCTGCTGCAACCAAAGCTGGAGAGTCATTGATTCCATCTCCCACCATTGCCACCGCCATTCCTTTCATCTGCAGCCAATTTCAGTTAACTGTTAGAAATGGCTAAACAAACTTAATATAGAAATAATGTTCGAAAATTTCTTTAAAATATCAGTTTAATTTAGATAAGTCATTTGAATCTGCATCAAAAACAGAATAAAACAGCGTGTGTAGCTGGGTATTGTAATTTATTCACACCACATATTTCATAATCGTACCTGCAATTCTTTGATTCTATCAGCTTTTCCCAGTGGATCCGTCTCAGCATACACCTTATCAATGCCAACCTCCTTTGCGATGGCTGCTGCTGTAGCCCAGTTATCACCAGTAACCATGATGCTAGTAATGTTCATCGAGTGAAGATAAGAGATGACCCGCGCAGCCTCTGGCTTCACTGGATCAGTTACAGCAAACGACCCGGCAATCTTTCCATCAACGGCAACCAACACACATGTTTGAGCCAGATTCTCGTGTTCTGAAACATATTTCTCAACCTCAGAACCAACCTGGACATTATTATGCCGCATGAGTCTCTTGTTCCCAACCAAAACCATTTTGTCACCAACTCTTCCACTAACACCAGCTCCTGTGTGCACCTCAAAATCCTTAGCCTCCATCACATGTTCAGTTGATCCAAACGTCTTTAGCAGCCTCTTAGCATGCTCCACCACCGATTTCGCTATTGGGTGTTCACTATTTGCCTACAGATTTCTCAGATAGAGGAATGTTAGCATGATTGACAAAACAATTTTATGATAGCATATACAGTGACTTATCTCATCCTAACTACTCTACAAACACTAACATTTTTAATGCAACTACGCAAATGAAGCTTTTAATGTACAAATTTGAAATATAAGCACCAACCTCTGTGGCAATAGAGACAGCACAGAACTCCTCCATTGAGTAACTGGAGAAGAGCACTGCATTGACTACCACGGGTTTCCCAACTGTCAGAGTTCCTGTTTTATCAAAGACAACTGTTTTCACCTGCAGGGATCAAACACATGCCAGTAAACGTCCAGACATCAATAAAGTGTCAAATGGTAACAAATGTATCAACCTTCACGACTTAGGTACCATTTGTTCAACTTTTAATTTTAGAAAGGAAAAAAAAAAAAAAAAAAAAAAAAACAAAACAAAAAGAACGAAACAATTATTAGCCTTGTTATCAGAAAAGGAGTTGAGGAGAACTCTCCCTCAGTGAGAGCTGTTATCTACAAGAAATGGGGTTCTAAAACTTGGCGAGTATGGCTTGCTGACATGGACAAGGTGCATACAGCCACCAATTGTCCAGAACCAAAGAGTCATATGAGAGATACCAACTATGAAATGATAGTTGCATGTTCAATCCCAATACATACAGAAAGAACATCCTTCATACCCAATGACATAGATTGCATTTAGTTTTATGTCAAGAACCTAAACATTGACAGAACGGAGGCAGAGTGTTTCACTGGTCAGAAATGAAGTGCATAACTTGTTATATTATGGAACATCAACATAAACTATGTTGGTAGCATAGGTCATAATACAAAATGACCAGACCAATACGAGGAGAGCAACTTCATAACGAAGGAAAGACGAGAAAACGGACTACACTTGCACCCTCAGCCATATAGATAGTATCTAATCAGTAACTTTCTTTTCCTAATACCAAAACAAACAGGTTTTCGATGTCCTCGGAAGGAAAAGTAAGTAGGAACAAGTATAATGAAGCTACACCAGCAAAAAAACATGAAAATAAAACGCATGAAAAGTTGAAAACCCAGATTCTGAATTGAAAAGCAATTTGTTTCCCAGGATAAGGTTGTCTTACCTTATGAGCCTTTTCGAGTGCATTTCCACCCTTGATAAGAACACCTTGCGAAGCACCCTTCCCTGTTGCAACCATTACTGCCGTAGGGGTTGCTAGTCCCAAGGCACAAGGGCAAGCAACCACTAATACTGAGATACCAAATTGTAATGCCAGCTCAAATTTATCCATGCCTTTTGGTATCCAGTTTTCTGGGAAAAGACCAAATTCTCCAGGGATGAACCATCCAAGCCATGTCAAGAATGCTACAATGACAACCTGATGTAGGAAAGAAAAAAGAATCAATCATGCAATTGAAAATTTGTCATAATACGTGGTGTACTTTGCCTCCAGCTACCAATTACCCAATTTGTCAAGCAACAAAATTCAACTTTAAACAAAATATGATTTTTGAGGCAGAAAAAAAAAAACTCGAAAGTTATTGGATAAAAAGCTCAAAAGCAGAAAACTGGCCAAAAGAAAAGGAAAGAAGCCAAAGACATATAAAGGAAATGAAATGACAAGAAACCTTAAAAGAATATAGGCTACTGATCTTTTAAATTAATAACGGCATTTTCATTAAGAACAAGCATCCTGCTGACAGTCAGATGCAGCTACGTGCCTTGAATACTTTTCCATATCCAATTATCAGTTTTAATTTTCTTTTTGGTAAAAGTATGATGGGAAACAAGCACATAAAACTTCACCTGATGAAATTACAAATTTTAGAAAAGCAGGTAAATATAGCTAAACAAAGTACTCAGTAATTTACCTTATACGAAGCAGTAATGCAACATGGAAAGTTTGAGGATTAAAGGAAAAAACTCACCGTTGGAACAAAAAACTTTGAAATCTGGTCAGCTAGTTTCTGAACAGGTGCTCTGGCAAGCTGTGCAGCTTCAACAAGTTGAACTATTTGGGAAAGTGCAGTCTCCGAACCAACATGAGTTGCCTTCACCAGTAAGCATCCATTCTCATTCATAGTGCCACCAATTACCTATGCATGAAAACGAAAGAAAAATGGAACTTAGAATTTTTCTTTAGATGCTGCAGAACCAAGAAGAGTCAAAGATGTACTACCTTGTCACCAAGTTTTTTAGAAATGGGTGTTGCCTCTCCTGTGATCATACTCTCATTCACATAGCTGTGACCACGAACTACAATCCCATCAACAGGAACTTTTGCCCCCGGAGCAACCTTAAGTATATCATTTTTTTGAATAAGTTGAGTGCTGATTTCGATCTCTGAGATAACATTGTCATCGTCATCTAATGACAACAGAAAAGCCGTATCAGGAGCAAGGTCTGTCAGCTTCGCCAAAGCATCAGATGTCTTCCCTTTAGCCAGAACTTCTAAGTACTTTCCCAAGAGTATAAAGGATATCAACATAGAGCTAGTTTCAAAGAAATCTTGCCCTTCAAATTTATCCAAAGCAAATGCTTTTATTGCAATATAGACAGAGTAAAAATAAGCAACATTGGTGCCCAGTGCAACAAGAACATCCATATTAGCTGATCTACGTCTCAACGCATGATATGATCCAACATAGAACCTGACAGGAAATCCAAAATCAATATTTAGTATTTGCCCCTTTAAGTAATTGATTCACAAGTTGTTGCTACAAAACTCATGACAAGAACAAGAATAGAAATATACAAATTAAATACCTCCGGCCAACAATGAACTGCACTGGTGTGCAAAGAATCCATCTTAAAAGCATCCCTACAGTGAGCATATTGTGAACCTTGTAGTCTAACCAGTTTCCATAAGGAGGAAGCATCGGAAGCACCATTGAGAATAAAAATATAGGAACGGAAAATAGGCAGCTAAGGAAAAACTGGTTCCTGTACATCTGAATCTCATGTTTCCGCTCAGCTTCTCTTGGTCTTGGAGGAACATACAAGCTTACCTGGTACACCTTGGATTCAAGGCCAGCTTCTTCAATACAACGTATAAGAGATCTTGGACCTGTGAAGTCTGAATCATAGGTAATAGTCACCTTCTTCTCTGCCAAGTCGACTTCAACATTACTTACTCCTTCAACTGATTCAACGGAGGATCGGACAATAGTCATATCCTCTGGAGAATCAACTCCTTCAAGTTTTAGATGAAGTTTGCTGACATCATTCCCAGAACTAACCAGTTCAACCCCAAAGCCAGCATCTTCAATTGCTTGAATAATGCAACTAGTATCAGTGAGGTTGGGATCAAAGTGAACCTTTGCTTCTTCAAGGGCTAGACCAACAACTGCATTTTTGACTCCATCGACCATTCGAAGAGCGCACTCAACAGACTCGGAGCAGCTGGTGCACGCCATTCCTTTTATCCTCAGTCGGCATACTGCTACGTCTTGTTCTGGAAATTCAGAAACAGGGAAACCAGCATCTTCTACAGCTTCCTTAATTTTTCTTGCCTAACATAAAAAGACATCATATGCTAAGTATCCACAAGGCACACCAATACACTACTGAAAAACTTTGGTTTGGTAATCGTGTCTAACAAATGTTATTGAATTTTTTTTAAAAGATGAGTTTTTTGAAGAAAGGCGAAAAAATAGCATCTTAGAGAAGTCCTTAAACTTGACTCACATTAATGAGCTCTGGTATATAATTGACTGCAGCTTGGCCTTCAATGGGCGACACTGTTGCACTCTTGATCCCATCAAGCTTTCCCAACACAGATTCAATGGTAGTTGCACAAGATGCACACTCGATATCCCCTATTTTAAACTTCACTGTTCTAATTCTTTTATCTTTGTTATCAATATCCAAAGGCTTCAACAGAGGCTCCTTCAGATTATCCATCACTTCAACATCCACTCCACCACTCGAATTGTCTAAGTCCATCAAACCTAAGTTACAAAAAAATAAGTAACAAATACATTAATAATTTGAGTCCAACACTCTGGTTTCCAAGACAACGTTGAATCATAAGATATCCGCTGTCTTCTTGAAGTAGTAAATTTTACCCATGTACGTACATATGCGTGTGCACGTATACTTACAACATAAGGACATGTAAGTGAATATGTTTTTGTATGTATGCATTCCAGAGCGTAAAGACAAATAATTTAGCAACAAAAAAAGTAAACTAAAAAAGCAAAAACAATCAAAATTCATACGTCATATGCGCGCAATCAATCCATCAAACACAAGGAACATCGATAAATAACAACACAAAGTTACAAACTAAAAAAATTGAAGTAGTACAATTTATGATTTATCCAATCAAAATCAAGGGAAAAAGAAAAAATGGAACATACAAGATAAAATTGAATTGAACAAAAAATCATACACCAAAGAAATTCGAAGTTCCAAGTGATTGAAGTACAGTTGACCTAAAATTCATCCTCTCTAACCACGAACAAGAACAAAACAAAATTACAAACACATGGGCGTGAGTGCAAAAAGTACCTTTAATCGGCGAGGAAGACGACGAGAGCGGGCGGGTGAGTGGAGGAAAAAGCAGGGTGTGCTGAGAAGAAAAAGCGAAAAGCTGATACAAATCGAATTTCTGAGCCGGGAGAAGGAAGAAAAATTAGGGTTTGTGAGGAAGGAAGGGGAGGTCGGCGAAACCGCGGAGAGAGTTTTGTTTGTGAGTTGTGCGCCAGAATGTTGGTTCTTCCGTGGGTTGGGTGCTTGTCGTTTATATAGTGCCCTGACTTTTTAAAATTTTGAAATTATAACGTCTTATATGTGATTCCCAATTTCCCACCCTTGTTTGCCCCCACACATAGGTTTGGAACGGTTTAGTTTTGTGCTCCTTTACTATGCTAGTGTCATAATTAAGGTTTAGTATAAGGATTTTTACGCTCACGATTTGGAGAGATTTTTAGGTGTCGGCCACATGATCGGTACATCAAATGTTATAATACAATTTGTTGGAAATTTGAAGGAAAAAAAAACAATTTCCAATCATTTATATTATAATACTTTGTGTACTAAGTAGTGTTCCTGACACATTGAAAAAAATTTCCTCAATTTGTGCTTCTAAGAGCATCTCCTATTTTTATATTTGGGTCTAAAATATGAAAATTTTATGTGTTTTGGTTTTTTCTCCAAAAAAATATGAGTCTAAAAGTTTGAGTCCTTGCGTTAGAGAATAAAACAATGGACTCAAAATTTTGAGTATCAACATAGGAGATGGTTGGAGTCAAAACTGAAACGAATAATTATTTTTCTTCTTTTTCTTTTTTACCATGTTTATTTTAATGTGAACACCATGTTATAACAACTTCATTCATATTTTATTTTTTGCGAAACACAACGTCATCAATAAGTGTGGAAAGCTGTGAGAATCTTCAAAGATTCTATTCACCAAATTGAAACGTGTAGGGCTAATTGCATTTTACACCTTCAAGATTTGATGTGATTTTTAAATTAGGTCATGAGGTTTTAATTTTTTGACGTTGCTCCTTAAAATGTTGAAATTATGTAAGTGTATATTTGAAATTCTAATTATCTATTAATTTGATGAGTTTTTTAGATGATTTGATGCAAATGTGGTTTACATATCAACCGCATGCTCGCCATGTCATCATTTAATAAAGACAAAATATGTAAATTGATTCCATTTCAAACCTTTAAGGGCAATATGAGAAAATTGAAACATCGTGACCCATTTTAGTGTCGGCCACACGACCGATACATCAAATGTCATAATAGAAGATGATTGGAGCCAAAACTAATTTTTTTTTTCTTTTCTTGTTTTGCTTTTTTACCATGTTTATTTTGATGTCAACATCATATTATAACAAAGTCCTTCTTTTTTTTTGTTTGGAGAAACACAACTTCATCAATAAGTGTGGAAAATTGTGAGAATTTTGGAATCTTCAAAGATTCTATTCACCAAATCGAATCGTGTAGGGCTAGTTACATTTTACACCTTCAAGATTTGATGTGATTTTTAAAGGGAAGTGTTATTGGCACTCCAAAAATCTCATTCTATACTCCTTACAAGTGTATTTTTCTTTCTAAATATAGAAAGTTTGGAGTATAGAATGAGAATTTTGGAGTGCCAATAACAATTCCCTTTTTAAATTGGATCATGAGGTTTTAATTTTCTCACAGTGCCCCATAAAATGTTGAAATTGTCAATTTACATTTTTTGTACATTTGAATGTCTAATTATCTATTAAATTGATGAGTTTTTTAGACGATGTGATGCAAATGTGGTTTACATGTCAATCGAGTTATGGAGTTCATGCTCACCATGTCATCAATTTAATAAAGACAAAAAACGTAAATTGATTCCATTTCAAACCTTAAAGGGCAATATGAGAAAATTGAAACCTCGTGACCCATTTTAAAAATCAACATGAAAGGTGCGAAATATAGTTAATTGTATAAATACTTTTCCTTTTCCTAAATAAAAAAATGTATAGCTAATATATAGAATAAAATTGTAGCTGTTGAAAATGTTGATGGGTAGTGAATGCCCACAGTGCCTTGGTAGAGTTTTCAATGCCCATGAAAAGTGAAATTGAATTTGGAAATGCATGGAGGTTGTATTGTCAAAGGAAGTGTTGTAAACTTCAATGTGCAGTTAATGCATCAGTTTGGAGTTGCTCTATAAATAGAGCACTTCGTATGCTTTCAATACAGAGAAAACTTATAGAAAAACATACAGCAAACGGAAGGAAAGAAAGATCAATAACATTATCCATTCCTCCCATTTTTATTTGTCATTCACTTGAGTTATTATTACAATGTGATATTTTACATATGTCTCGCTCCTGTCATTAGTAAAAGTTATCTCTCTAACTTTTACATATTTATAACAGTAGCTTAATTGTATCTAGGCTTTAATATTGGCTTTTTCTCCGTTTTAGGTTCCTCAACTTATAAAATGTCTATTTTGGAAAACCTTGTACTCAAATATGGGGGTCGGTCAACAGAATTGCCTAGAATATTCCGCTTGTGACTCATCACCCATGCTTGGTCAATAGAATTGTCTAGAATATTAAATTTAACAGAAAGTCGTTGTCTTGCTCACCAAGTCATGAATTAGAGAAAGGAAAGAAAGGTAAGAGTTAGGTTTTAGATTAAAATAAGACGTCAACAACAACAAGAAAGAGAAAGTTTGAAAATTTCAAGTTGGGAGATATAAAATCGGGTAAAAGTTTAAACTCAAGAGGCAGCAAATTAAAGAAGAAGACTATAATGACCAAGAAGAATATAAATTATATCCCTATTCTAAACTACACTAAGAATAGTGAGAAAAGTTTGAACCCGAGAGGCAATGAATTGAAAAAAAAGACCGTAACAACCAGGAAAAATAGCTAGAGTGTTTTTTGTTATGAAATATTGGACCAATTTATAATCACTCATAAAGGTTGGATAATTATTCGTACTTAATATTTTTGTTGCGAATAGCATTTTTTGAAAAATGATTTGTCTAAGTCAAGAGGAATGCTAGTGACACGCTAGACACCAGCTATCTTCTCTGTTTTTTTTTTTTTTTTTTCCATTAATACTGTAATTTTGGATCCACAAACATAAAGTCAATGGATTTTAAGGTCAATGTTTGCAATATTGCCACTATCTCTTGCTATATTCCCTTTCATTATTTCAATTTAGGTGAATGTTTTTTCAAAACCAAAATCATGACTAACAAAGTGGACTAAACTTGAAAGGAAAAATAATTTTTGTGAAGTTTATAAGTTGAGAGAAACGAAGAAAGAAGATGGTCCTAATAAGACTTGCATGCGTGTATTGTACTGTGCAATGAAAGTGGAACAGCACCACACCTTTTGAGCGCACCCACTTGAGTTGAGTTGGCGCAGACTACAGATGTTCAGCCTTACTAAGTTAGAAGCCGGAGAAGAGCATCTTCAACGAGAGTCTCTATTTAAAAATTCATATCATCATCTTTGAGCACTTATTTAAGAACTTAAAGAAAATCTTTGTGTCTCTAAAGGAATACTGTCTCTAATGGGAGAGTCCTTATAGTAGAATCCCTAAATTTGAGGTTTTTACAATTTTATGTGATAATTTGATTAGGTGTACATTTTTTGTTTATGTTAACGTTACATTATTGTAATATATTTTTATGAACATTTGAACAAAAAAAAAAAAAAAAATCAGATTCTGACACTAATTTTTTTTTCTTCACAAAAACAGTACTAGAATGAGTGAATTGAGTACGAGTGAACTGTGTATAGATGATGAAGTTGTGATAAGTTTTGGTTAGATAATTTGGTATTTATAGGAATAGTACCTCTAACAGGTAAGTCCTTATTGTAGAATCTCTAAATTTAAAGTTTTTATGATTTTATGCAATAATTTGATTGGGTGCAATTTTTTGTTTGTGTTAACTTTTTTTTTTTATAATTAATTTCACATTACATTGTCATAAAATATTTTTGTGATTATTTCGACCAAAAAAATTTTAAATTTTGATACCAAAATTTTTCTTAAAAAAACCATGACTAGAATGAATATTGAGCGTTCATTTCAAAGCCAAAATAAGAGCAGCAGCAACGCCCATGTTTTATTGTTCCTGAATCGTTGATCCTCAACTGTAGAAAAGTCTTCCAGCTCATTTGGATGTGCTTTTAAAATGACGCTTTTAGTAAAAATGTTTTTAAAACCAATCTTTAGTAAAGATGTAAATAAATCCTGGAACACTGAAAGTGCTTCATGGAAGAAGCACATAATTGATGTTTCTTACAGAAAACACTTTAAGTGTTTTTGGAACCCAACAACATTTTCTCTAAAAGCACTTTCAGTCATTTTAAAAGGCTAAAAGCACATCAAAACGAGCCATTTAAAAGCTATAATGAATTCTAATCAGACACTGAACAACTTTATTTTACAACGGTTTCTTTTCATAATACAACAAAAATAGTTTTTTTTTTTGTTTTTTTTTTTTTTAAATCATAGTAATACCAAACTAGCTCGAAGGCTACATTGCCCCGCGAGACACATGAATTCTTTTTACCTCCAACCTTATCAACTGGTTTTAATTTTCCAATATTTATTTTAATTTGGTGTAAGCACGGCATAGGTATAAGTAGCGTAGCGAATCGCGAGACTGTCACGTAAATGAGTGAGGAATATAGGAGAGAGATCAGATTCTCTTTAGAGATGGTGGATGGACTCTCTCTCTTAAGATTCTGGAATATTAATTGGTTGCACATGCAGGCGAGGGAATGGGCATCAAGATAACCCAGAGCAATAGCAATAGGTCAACGTCAATGTAATGTTGTATCAATCAAGACCATGCATGTTCTTGGAGGAGGAGCAGCAGTACCACTACCACACAGGCTTTTTACGCGTTCTAATAGCACTTCCTGGCTCTGTGAGTGAGGGTGGCCTATTACGTTACTTTAGTTGGGGTGTGAAGTGGGGATGGGCAACGGTTATGATAGAGGAATAACTGCGGTTATTATTTATAATTGTTTATGTTTATATTCGCATAATCGTCTATTTATTGGGTAATTGCCTAAATAATTATACTCATATTTATAACCTTTTATAAATGGTTAATCATTTCCATAATTACGTACCCATTTAATCATAACCGTTTACATGTTTACCTGTTTCTTAATGATGAGTCAGTATTTTACTATATATTTTACCTTAATATTCATAATAATTTATTGATTATTTTAATAAGATTTTGATACTTTGAGTTATATTTCTAATGTAGGACATTCAACTTCCTCTTGATCATAAAGTAACCAAACGGATGAATTTTGGAGCGATTCCAATTTAAGGATGTTCGTGCGTCTTTCAAGATGATTTTATCAAAGTTTCAGAGTTTTCTACCAAGCCGTTTGGCCGTAGCAACGAAATAAAGGCCTAGCGCGCAACTTTTCTAGTTTAACGTTTTTGGACATCTTGGGTATTTTGGTGCCCAAGATGGCATATTTTGAGGAAAATTATTTCTGAGGATTTGTAGAGGACGTCTTCAGCTTTTAAAAGGGACATTTTGGGACCAAATCGGAGTTGATTTGGTTGGTCAAAAGTCTGATTTTTTTAGAAGTCCGAATTTTAGTTCAAATAGGAAACCTTTTATTTTCTGTTTTATTATTTTATTATGTTTCCTAGTTTTATTCTAAGACCTTTTAGGGTTTTATTTCGTAGTAGTATAAATAAAGATATTTAGCCATTTGGGTTTGAGAAGGAAAGGGGAGGAGAACACGCACACTACTTTAGAGAGCTTTTGAAGCTTATTTTCAAGTTATTTTCTTTCCATGTTCTTAATAATATTATGTTTTATAATTGTTCGTAACTAATTTCTTTTGCTAGGGCGAAACCTTGAGCCTTAGCAAGAATATGTAGTTTCTTTTCAATTTACTTATAATATTATGCATGCATGTTTTGAATTATTAATCACCGTTTTGAATTATCTAAGTGTCTTACTGATTCGCGACCATTAGGATATTTAGAAAAGTAATTTAATGCAATTTTGGTTGGAAGGTTCCTTGAAATTGGCGTTCGCTTGTTGTAGTTAATAATTGTAATTTCACTTAGGATGAACATTACGTCTTAAGGGTTGCATAGTTTTTCAAAGGGTTTTCATAAAACTTAATGAGTCTTTCATGTTCATATTTGATTCGAATGTCCGAACGGGTTGCATGTTAAATATACGTTCTATGTTGGAGGTTCCAAGCAGTGTTCTAAAAATCGGCCTTGGCGGCCGCCTAGGCGCTCGGCGGTGGAGTCCCGATTCGATTTGGGCTAAATCATTCAGGTAAGACGAGAAGGATTTAGGCGGCCGCCTAGGCGCTCAGCGGTGGAGTCCCGATTCGACTTGGGCTAAATCATTCAGGTAAGATGGGAATGATTTAGGCGGTGCTAGGCGGCAGTCTAGGTATTGGTTGATGCAACTGATTCTCTCTGCAAATCTGCCCTCGCATCCGCACGATCCACCACCCACAACCCAAATCTTCAAACCTACACTCTTGCACCCAACATTAATCAATGAACCCAAGTAGATTGAGAATATACAAGGATGAACAATACACATAATCCGTCCGTTGGGTTTTACTGCAGAAAGAAAAAGGGATCTGGGTTTTACTATAGAAAGAGAAGGGGATCTGTTGAAGAGAGAGAGAGAGAGAAAGAGAGAAAGAGAGAGAAAGAGAGAGAGAGAGAGAGAGAGAGAGAGAGAAGGCGATGATGTATGTTGTCTGAGAAACAGAGATGGTGGAGGAGTAGCTAAGAGTGAAGGCGATGATGTGTGTTGTTTGAGAAAGAAGGCTGAGAGAAATAAGACATTTCTAATATTATAGAGAGAGTGGCCTAGGGATTCTTAACACAATCAGAAATGAGAGAAATGGGAGAGATGTGGCAAGATAGAGAGTCGTTCGGCTCTGGGCTCGAGGGAATAAAGAAAAGAGAGGGCATCTTTAGGGTTGAGACATGGGGAACCAACAACAATATATTAATAATAGCATGCCAGCTGCATCCTGCTACAATCCATCCCATTGGTTTTTGTATGCCATTGGACCTGAGTTTGGGGTTGGGTTCAACCCAAAAGGTTTTTCCAGGTGTGTCCATGATGAATTCCAAAATAAGCCCAGGCGTGTCTATCTCTACTTTGTGTTTTTTTTTTAATTATTTGTTTTTTTTTTTCATCTATATTTTGTTTTGTTCATATTTTAGACACGTGGAAAACATTATGCACTTTTGCCAGCTCAGAAGGTAACTCAAGCCTGTAAGCTACCTCACCAACTCGCTCAGTGATCATGTACGGTCCGATATACCTGGGACTCAGTTTACCTTTCTTTCCAAACCGTACAACACCTCTTCACGGTGAAAGCTTCAGAAACACCAAATCGCCAACCTTAAACACTCTGTCAGTAGTATGCCGATCTGCCAAGCTCTTTTGTTGATCCTAGGCCGCCTTCAGGTTAGACTTGATTACCTGAACATTTTGAGTAGTCTCCTCAACAATCTCCGGGCCCACCAAAACTCTTTCTCCGACCTCTGACCAACACAAGGGTGTACGACAAGATCTACCATACAATGCCTCGAATGGTGCCAGGCTGATACTCGAATGAAAGCTGTTGTTGTAGACAAATTCCATTAAATCCAACCGCTTATGCCAAGCATCACCAAACTATAATACCGAAGATCTCAACATATCCTCCAACGTCTGAATGGTTCTCTCTGACTGTCCGTCTGTCTGATGATGATATGCCGTACTATAAAGTAACTTCGTACCCAAAGCTTCCTGAAAAGCCACCTAAAATTTAGAAGTAAATCTTGGGTCACGATCCGAGACAATACTCACAGGAACACCATGGTACTTCACGATCTTCGAGATGAACAACTCAACTAATCGGCCTAATTCCTTACTGGAATGAAATGTGCTGACTTAGTAAGCCGATCAACAATCACCCAAATGCCATCAAAACCATTATGTGTATGCGGAAGCTTGTACACAAAATCCATAGTAATGTTTTCCCATTTCCACTTTGGAACGGGAAGCGGCTGCAACAACCCAAACGACTTCTTTCTTTCAGCTTTAACTTGCTGGCAAACAACACACCTACTCACATACTTAGCTATCTCCCTCTTCATACCCGGCCAATAATAAAATGGTCGAATGGTATGATACATTTTAGTAGCTCCTGGATGCATAGCATAAGTTAAGATATGTGCTTCATAGAGAATTGCTTTCTTTAAATCCAAATTATTAGGCACAAACATCCTACCCTCCTGCATAAGCATGCCATCCGATTCACGAACTCTGAGGTCTTTCCTCTTCCCCTGATTCCTTGCTTGGATTATTTCTTGAGTTTCTTCATTAGCTACCTGGGCTTCAAGCACACGATCAACTAAAATTGGCCTAACTTGAAAATTAGCAAGTAAAACCACCTCTTGATCTTCTGCCTCTAACCTCACTCCCGTGGATCTTAAGTCTGCCAGAAGAGGAACACGGCTAGCGAACAACGCATTGATACGACCCTGAGACTTCTTGCTAAGTGCATCAGCTACCACATTTGCACGACCAGGGTGATAATCAATCGTGCAATCATAATCACTAAACAGTTCCAACCACCTCCACTGACGAAGATTAAGATCCTTCTGTGTGAAAAGATACTGAAGACTCTTATGATAAGTAAAGATCTTGCATTTTTCTCCATAAAGATAATGTCTCCACAGCTTCAATGCAAAGATGATGGCCGCTAGCTCCAAAACATGCGTAGGGTAATTCAACTCATGAGGTTTCAATTGTCGTGAAACATAAGCAATTACCCCACCATGCTGCATCAACACACATCCCAGACCATTCAAGGAAGCATCACTATAAACCTCGAAATCACCACTATCGTCCGGGAGTGCCAAAACAAGTGCATAAGTGAGACAATACTTCAACTGCTGGAAACTCTGCTCACAATTATCATCCTACTCAAATTTAACATCTTTCCTCGTTAGCCTCGTCAGTGGTAAAGCAATCATAGAAAAATCATTCACAAACCGTCGATAATACCCTGCCAAACCAAGGAAACTCCTCACCTCATTGACGGTTCGTGGTTGCTCACACTTCTCCACAGCTACCACCTTTTAAGGATCCACCAAGATACCTTGAGCTGAAATAACGTGCCCCAAAAATGCTACTTGATCTAACCAGAACTAACACTTGCTAAACTTAGCATACAATTGGTGTTCTCTCAACCTTTTCAACACCAAAGTAAGATGTCGAACATGCTCTGATTTAGACTTAGAGTACACCAGAATATCATCAATGAAGACAATAACAAATCTATCCAAATATGGCTGGAATACTCGGTTCATCAAATCCATAAAAGCAACTGGAGCATTCGTCAATCCAAATGGCATAACCAGAAACTCGTAATGACCATAACGAGTCCTGAAAGCTGTCTTAGGGACATCCTCCCTACTAATCTTCAGCTAATAATATCCAGACCTAAACTCGATCTTAGAGAATACACAAGCACCTCGAAGCTGATCAAACAAATCATTAATAAGTGATAATGGATAACGGTTTTTAATCGTTACCCGATTTAATTGCCGGTAATCAATACATAGCCTCAAAGTTCCGTCTTTCTTCCTCACAAACAACACTGGAGCTCCCCAAGGTGAAGTACTTGGCTGAATAAAACCCTTATCCACTAATTCCTACAACTGAACTTTCAATTCCCTCAACTCAGCAGGAGCCATACGGTAAAGAGTCAAAGATATAGGATTAGTACCTGGAAGCAAATCAATGGTGAACTCCACGTCTCTGTCTGGTGGCAAACCAGGTAATTCCTCAGGGAAAACATCAGGAAAATGCCTGACTACCCTTACATCCTCCACACTACTAGGAGCATCATCGTTTAACACCACATGAGCTAAGTATCCCTGACAACCTTTCGATAATAACCTTTTCGCTCGTATAGCAAAAATAACCCCATGTCTCACCCTACTCTGCTCACCCACAAAAGTAACCACATGTAATCCAGGACGATGGAAGGTAACTATTTTCCCGTAACAATCAATATTGGCACGATTGAAATGCAACCAATTTGTGCCCAAAATCACATCAAAGTTAACAATATCTAACGGGATAAGATCAGTTGGCATAATAACATTCTCCACCATCACTGGACATCTTGGGTACACACAATCAATAATACATCTCTCCCCTCTAGGCATAGCAAACTCTAAATCATACCCTAGATGTGTAGGGTGAGGTTGCGTCACTTGAGCAAAGATATGAGAAATCACAGAATGTGTAGCACCACAATCAATTAATACTCTAGCAAAATAACCAAGGATATTTAACGTACCCATGATCAAGTCTGGATTATTTTGAGCATCTTGCAGATAGATATTATGAATATGCCACTGGGTCTGCTGCCGTCCACCACGACCTCTACTCGTTTGGCCACCACGACTCTGTGCACTACGCCCCTGACTAGGTTGACTAGACTGCCTCAAAGATCCCACACTACTCGCAGCGACCTCCCCCTGCTGAGGCTGTCCTCCCTGGTACCACTAAGACCTACCTGCTGGAACTGGAGGATACGATATATAACCACCAGAATACTGGGGATAACCACTCTGAGAATATGGATCTTAGGGATATGGATAATGTCTTGGGGCATAAGGAACAACATCGCCTTGATAGTAATAGGCACCACAACGACTCGTCTGCTCGTAACTACCAGGACTAGGAACCTGCTGGATCGGTGCAGGTAGTGGCAAGAAAGTCTGCTGGGGCCTCTGCTGACTGTGGGGACAATTTGCAGCCCGATGTCCCATCTGCCCACAAGTGAAGCAACCATCGCTGCCTCTCCTGCACTTTCCAAAATGTCGATTATTACATCTGCGGCAAACCGAAGCTCTTCCTTTACCAACATCACCCTGTCTTTGGCCTCTAGCACCCCCAGCAAATCTACCACCACAACGTTGACCAGTGACACTAAACCATCACTAGAAGAACTAGAACTGGTTCTACCCGGCTTGAAGCTCTGGGTCTTGTGAGGTCCAAGCAATGCCTGACCCTTGCCTTTGTCATCTTTCCTCTGGTTACCATCTTTTTCTTCCTTCTCACTCTCGCTGGGCATGTTCTCGAAATCCTCAATCCTCAACAGAATCTCATAGAACTTCTGGTAGGTGTCACAAGGGGTAGTGGTCGCCATAGAACGCCACTTCTTCTTAGTACCCAAACGGAAATGACGAAGCATCTCTGCCGGATTGCCAGCAATATTCGGATGATAACGGGACAAATCAGTAAACCTCCGGTAATACTCATTTGCCTTCAACTTCCCCTGCCTAAACTCCGTGAATTCCTGCTTTTTGCGGTCTATATACTCAGGAGGCACAAACCTTCTCCTAAACAGCTCTCTGAATACCTCCCAATCAGTCTTCTCCTCTGGGGACAAACGACGGACCTCCTGCTCCCAGCAGGATGCCGAATCCTTACCTAAAAACCAAGATGTCGTCTCAACCTACTTCTTAACATGGAGATTCCCCTGATTATGCAGAACACGAAAGGTCTTCTCAATATGTTCTAGACACCGCTCCGCTCCCTCAAAACCCTTATGGTCCTCGAACTTATCCAGCTTCAGATTGTACATAGTCTCCAGAGGAGTCCTCTGGGGAGGGCGGAGCGCCGACTGAATAGCGGTGGCGATAGCTTCCCCCAGTTGAGCTACATCGGGCAAACTTGGCTCAGCAGAGTGACGTGGTTCTCTACGAGGCGGCATAGTTCTGACAGAAGACACCAAAACAATTAGAATACTCACAAAAGTACAAGACTGCCAAACCTATGTTCTGATACTAAACTGACACACCCCGACCGAAGTCAGGGCATGCTGGCTGTCACGTGAGAGTGACGTAACCATGTGCACAGTGCGGAAGCTAAGAATAATAAAAGTACGAATAAATAAAAACCAAGCTATACACTAAGTAGATAACATACAAGTGCAAGCGTAAGTGTGAAAAACAATATTCAAAGCATGGAAGACCTAGTACAGTCCGGGGAACAAACGCTAAAATAAACACACCCAGAGGTAGTCCTACATTGGTGATAATCTGTCAGATATGTCGTGAATCCCTCGAGAGCCACCAACAGAGCTATCCAAACTAGAACCTGGAAGGGCGCAAAACAGAAAGTGTGAGTGAGCAAAAACAAAGCTTTTCAAAATCATTTCAATATCAAAAGTACTAACCCCTCATTGTAAAAACCTGTATAGTTTCCCAGAAAATAGAATATGCACATATATATAACTCATGCTCAGAAATATGCCATGTCGAGTGCCTCTAAATAAAATGCAAGTACTCAGGTAATACCAAATCAATGCCATATAATCTGTCAGCCGGAGTCACCTAACGTAACCTGTACGGCTGAATCTAGAGCTCAAATCAGCAACTCACTAACTCTACTTGCACACGAGTCGAAACCACCTAAAGTGGTCTGTACGACAGGACTGGGTGTAAATAAATACGCTCAAGTGCTACGATCAGGTGAAGACTGGGCGAATAATCGCGAGTCACCTACGAGTTGGAACCACCTAAAGTGGTCTGTACGATAGGACTGTGCACCTAACTTGGATCCAAGATGAGCGTGTGGTGTGGGAGGTGAACATCATGTGAAGGACTGTGCCCTACTCTGGGCGGGAGCACTAACACCGGGGGTGCATGTTATGAGCTCTCTATGCATCTCAATTCACTACTAAACATAAACATAAACCACAACTTACCTGGCACTTACCTGTGCGTCCGTAGCACCAAACATGTATATATACGCAACTACTAATGCATAATTAATTAGGAAAACGCAAAGCATGGAATATAAAACATATAAACGCTTCATTTCACTTTCTGGGAAAAACACAAGTATATAGGTATATACAGAAAACCAAAAGCTCACTCACTGCTATGTAGAAGGGTCGTAACCCCCTTGCCTCGAGTGACTGCGCTCGTCCTCGGGATAGGTCTCACCTATATGCGAAACAACTATAAAAACGTTAATTTAAAGCACATAACCCAAACTAGTAATAACTTCTCATACAATGCTCAAATGGGGTGTATAAATACACCAACGTAATCTACTCAACCTCACGCACATCTCCATATTTTTAAAATAATTTTCCGATGCCTCATGCGCCCTCACGCGCCGGCCAAGGCATGGCTACACGCGCCGGCCAAGGCACGGCCACACGCGCCGCCTATGCGCAGGCACGTGCCTGGCACACTGACGGCGTTAGTTAACGCCGTCAGGAATATTCCGTTAACTTTGACAGATTCCGTTAAAGTTAACCTAACGCCGTTAGGAATAGTCCGTCCAAACTGATAGAATATTCCGTCGTCTTCTCCGGCTAACCTCTGGCGCCGTCGCTGTCGCCGGAAAACCGGGAAAAATTCTAAACTTAATATCTCACTCGTTTTTAACCCAAATTCCACGAAATTGGTACCAAAATGAAGCTTACAGCTAGAGGAACAAATCCTTACCACTTTTAAGCACTAAAACCAACGGAATCTCACCGGAAAAACTCCACCAACTCCGGCCAAACCTGCAACTCACTATCCCGACGTCCAAAACCTTCAAACGAACCACCCCGAGACACCTAAGGACCTCACCAAGCTTCCTACAAGCTTGAAATTCCCAAAAACACATGAATTTACGTGTGCATGAATAGTACCCCGAATTAAGCATCTCGGGTTCGACGTGAAAACGAAGGTTCCCTTACCTAAAATGGGTATGGTTGAACTCCTAAGAACCTCACGAGCACGGATGTATGGTTTTCTTCCTTGATCTACCACATTTTCGAACACTTTGGTTCTTGTCCGTACAAACTGATGAATAAGCGAGAGGGAAAGAGAGAGAGAGACAGGGATACGGGATAGAGAGGGTTAACAGGAGAGGGTGATGAGAATGATGATGGATGTGTGGCTGAGATGCAGCCAACCAAGTACTCAAAGCAACCACACAAACAACCATTATCCATTAGGGGCAAAATCGTCATTTCACCCCTACGGTATGAAAAATCTGGGCTGGGATGTCACATCTGATGTGGACAGATACATCATCTAAATTATTTAGCATTTAATTTCAAAATATTAATCAATAATTAATAAAAAGATTGTCAATTAAATGATGATTGTGGTATACGAGAAGTCTCCTTCTTCTATATAAGATTATTTAAGCGTTTTAATTAATAAAAAATTGAAATTAAATGATGTAGCTTGTCCAACTCATCTGCCACCTAAGATGGTAAAAAAATGTGGTAAGAATAGCATTACTCTTCCTTTTTATCTCCAACCCCATCAGCTGGTTTTAGTTTCCCAATATTTTTTTTTTAAAATTTGGTGTAAGCATGGAGAAATTTTTAGTTGTGACGGGAATACAGATGGTACACTATGTGTTTTTATATAAGTGATGGAAAATTTTAATTTTTAAGTTATTAACCTTTTAACACACATAACCCACTATTTCTATAAAGACGCGTGATGATCACATTGAAAAATCTCTCGTAAGCATGGAATAGGTATAAGTAGCATAGCGAACCCGAGACTTTCACATAAATGAGTGATGGAATCTGAGAGAGATATCAGATTTTCTTTAGAGATGGTGGATGGGATATTTGTCCATCCTCTCTCTCTCTCAAGATTCTGGAATATTAATTGGTTGCACATGCAGGCGAGGGAATAGGCATCATGGTAGCCCTAGAGCAATAGCAATAGGTCGACGTCAATGTAATGTTGCATCAATGAAGGCCATGCATGTTTTTGGAGGAGCAGCAGAGCAGTACCACTACCACACTGGCTTTTTACGCGTTCTAATAGTACTTTCTTGCTCCGTGAGACAGTCCTATTACGTTACTTCAGTCGGGGTGTGAAGTGGCAACTGAATAACGGTATTTGAAAATATGGATAACTAGATTTGGGCTAAATTGTAGAGAGTTCCTGATTTACATCACTAGTTTAATTTTTGTCCATAACTCTATCAATAGTTTCTCGCATCCTTGAATTATGTCATTTGTTGCATTAATAGTCTTTTTCATTAACTTTATCAATATTTTCGTTAAGTTGAAAGATAAAATAGGAATTTCATCAAAAATAAGAAAATAAATTTTTTAAAGCGAATGACTTGGATCCAAGGATTGAGGAAGAACTCCTCCTTAAAATTCCTTAAAATACATCGTGACTTATTCATGGAAATTCGTGCTTATGATAAAAAATACTTAAGAATTGATTAAATGATCTTAGTTTTGATTGATTTATTTACAAAGATGATCTTTACATAGTGATTTATATTATGATTGTTTCCGATCACAAACATGAAATTCTGTGAATAGGCCACGAAGTGTTTTGCGGAGGGACTTAACCTGAAGGAGCCAAGCGCTTCTCATATTTTTTAGTAAATTAAATTTTTTATGTATGAAAAGACCACTATACTCTTAAATTTGACAGAAAAGAAGGCAATTTGACGGAAGGACCATTAAAGCAATATAGAATTAAGGTGGAGGATAAGAGAAACTAAATAGTTTAGGGACAAAAACTAAATATTGGGTAAAGTTCAAAGAACCTTGCTACCACGCACCCTTAGATTTAAATTTGCTTTTTGGAACTCTTCACTTTCAAGATTTAAACTTAAAATCCCTCATTTATAAATAAAAAAGAATATCACTAAAATACAAAAATTTAGATATTGTTCAACCCTTGGTAGAACGAGCGCAGCCGTCTAAGAAAATTGACCTTTGTGGTAATCCATGCGGCGTGACACTTTAATACCTTGCACCGCAGCTTATTGTCTATGAGTGACCCTATTTACATCCAGTATTCATCTCTGGACACACTTATTTTTTCGAACAAATTATTATTAATTTTTTCTCCTGTTCCAAAATTACAAAATAGACCTTAACGTAGGGGAGTGAAGTAGGAGGTAGGGGTGAACATACAGATTTTTGGACTCGTGAATTTAGACCCCATTACTGGGTTGGATGTAAAGCAATAAAGTTCTTATTTTAGTTTTCAAAATTGTCTGAGTTGGAACCGATTTGTATAAAAACAAGTTCAAAATCAAGTTCATATTTCTTATGTGCGGGTAACCTGACTCGTATCGTTGAAGGGTTGGCTTAGCACTTGTCATTTTATTAGTGGTCCACAACAAAGCCCATGATTCATAATTCCATATTTATTTAAGAAAAGTTTAACCATGATTGTTATGCATTGACGACTTTGATAGATCAGATGTAATTCTTTCATAACGAAAGCATATAGTGCGTTTGTTGCACCAGACTGTTTCAGACTGGACTAGCTTCAGGGACTAAGCTGGATTGGCTTAGACTAGATTAAGCTGGACTAGCTTAGTAAAGCGTTTGATGTAGTGTTAGACTAAAAAGCAGGATAATGAAAACAGTATTGTCACCAGTTTGATGTTAGTTCCCCGACTGGATCGTTTCCATATGAAGAAATGCTTATTAACTTGTTCTAAGACCACAGTGACAGTGTGACTGCGCTTACTAGTTATAGTGTGGCTATAGATTTGAAATATGTCAAATTTGCTATATCAATGGTCAGCCTGCAATCACTCTTAAATTAGATATGTCAAATTTGCATTAGATGTGAAGTGTGTACATATTTTTGTATGGAAGAATTTACAGCCTTGATGCTCGTGTAAGAAATTAAAATTTTTCAACAGGGAAACCAGTAACAGGTTTTATCTCTGTAGCCAAAGCGCGCAATTCGGCTACTTCTTCACTGTTGAGCCGCCATCCAAGTGCACCTGCAAATTTTGCAGCCTGTTCTTCGTTTTTGGTTCCCGGGATTGGCACAACGTTGTCCTGGGCTATCAACAAGTTTAGGACTACCTGTTAACAGTAACCCGACTCGCATTAAAACCCAGCAAAGAGAACAACCTATATATTTACACATTTTAATACCCCAACAATTATTTCTGCATTTCAGAATTCTTGCTTGATATATCAATATGTAGTTTAATGATCTTAAACGGAAAACATGAAACTACCAAGAGTTGGACTACATGTCTAAAAGATGGTGAAACAAAGAGTTTCTTTCAGCATGAGCTGGAAGTTGCAACGGTATCTATGAAGCGTTTCATACTCGTAAAGGGTCCAAAATGGATTAACTACTAAAATATTGTACTTTTGGGGATATTTTCAGCCATGCTTCCACATAAATGAAAACTTTAGGGCTTCTAATATGGAAAAGATAAAAGCTAGTTAAGGTTAAAAGAGCATCAACAAACCTGTGTGTTTGTTTTAATGTACGTTTCTCCTATTTCCTTGATCCAGTTCAGCAGAGATTGGAGCAGCAGATAACAACAATATTTTAGCAAAACAATTTGGAACTTAATGTTTAGCAGGCTTTCAAAGTACTGACTATGATTTACCTTTGAAAGAAATTCAGTATAAATCTGTCTTCGAGGGCCAGTTGGGGGATTTTCTGGTGTATACTTTCCTGTAAGAGCACCTGCATATGCATAAATAGTAGAATGTCAATCTTCTTAATCTCCTTCACCCTGGATCAGACAGGCAAAGTTGACTACTGTGGTAACCAATCTAGTAAAATTAAAGGCCGTAACCGTTCTAAGCAGGGTTGTGCAAAGATTCAAGTAATAACATAAGATCCAAACATACATCTTTTATCAACAATCCACAATTTTTTTTTTTTTTTTTTTTTTAATGTTTTAGAATAACTACATCCCCTTGTGTTTTGTTAAAAACTAAATATTTTACCCGAAAACCAGATGTTTGGAATTTTTTGTAAGGTATTACAGCCATTCGCCAATTATCCAGCGACAGTTGAATTCACATTAAAGCTTTACCTTTACCATGCAAGATCACCATTCGCCAACTACCAAGCGGTAGTTGAATTCAACAAAAGAAAAATACAAGCAAGATGCTGAAAAGATAAAGCAAATGAATGCACAAGATGTACAGAATTTTATTTTCTTCACTGTTTCATTTAGGCATATAGTTGGAAGGTTATAGCCTGAAAGGTGAGTCTTTATGTGCACAACTAAAGTCCATAACTATCATGAAACATAAAATAAATAAGATCATAAAGTTGAAGTTTAGAACTTCTTGACAAGGATTACTCAAAAATTCGAAATTTCACATTAAAAGGCTGACTGAGAAAAGTGAGCAAGCATGCTTTCTCCCAAGTCCTAACTTGGCAATGTTTAAGATCGCACGGAGAGGTCTTAAATACTGTAAAATAAAAAGACATTATATCTTTTAAGCTAACATATCGGGTGATGATGAGAATATGGTAAGAAAACACGAGGTTCCAACTTCACCTTGAGCAATAGGCGAATAGGCAATCAAAGTGATCCCAAGTTCATCACAGGTAGACTTCACTCCATTCTCCCTTGGTACCCTGTATATGAGGCTGTAATTCACTTGATTTGATACTAGTGGGATACCTCTCTTTTGAAGTTTTGCGTGTGCCTCACGCAATCGCTTTTCTGAAATAACAAACTTTATACGTCATGTTCTGTTTAGGAGCATCTATGATTGAATTTTTTTTCCATGATTTGAACTACTAATTTTAACCAACAATAAATAGATAAAAGATCGAATTATACGGCTGTAGTTGGAAACACCAACAGCTTTCACAAGGCCTTGCTCAACAGCATCTCCAAGATCATCGAGATACCCTGAAAATTGATTTCCCAAATACACCTCTTCAGAAACAAAATGTAAATAATGTAAATGGTGTAACATATGAAGTTATGAACAACCTTCATTTCCCCATATTCCAGGCCTGAAAAATAACACAAACACTTGATAAGATTTTGCAGTTACCTTAGCAGAAACTAGTATTTATACAAAAAGCAAAGGCTCATAAGGGACATACCAATGGAGTTGATACAGTTCCACAGAAGAAAGTTCCAGGCGATTGAGGGAATCCTTGAGGGCAGCTATGACACTTTGACGGCCCAGCCTCCAAGGCAAAGTTGCGAATTTGGTTGCGACAACAACCTCTACTCCTGGATCCTTCTGTTTCCTTTCCTTGATAAATCTATGCGAAATTCAGAGTAGTCTACTAATGTCCTCAAAATACAGAAACCGACGACAATTAGCTGTACTCTGTTGACTTGAAACAAGAGTGATGCAGCACAAAAAATTCCTACAATGTACCTTCCTAGTAGAGTTTCAGAATTTACAACACCAAAAGAAGCCTGCAAGAGTAGATAACGATGAATTTGTTTTGACTGCAACAAATTTTATGGAAAGAACTATAAGACATTTTTCTCACCCTGGAGCCGTACACTTCAGCAGTATCAAAGAAGGTTATTCCACCATCAACACTGGCATCGAAAGCAGCTTTAGCCACTTTCATTTTCCTGTCTGCAGCTATTACCAAACATAATGCCATCACAATCACAATTGAGTAATTTAGCATAAAGATGAATAATACAAATGCAACTCACTTCTCATGTTCAATCTGAAGCTAGTGATGGGGTCACATTGTTATTGAGGAGTGAAAGAAGTAGTTTGTGATGGTTGGGTGAAGAATTGAAGATTGAAGAGCTGGGAACGATGACTTCGGAGTGAAGAGGGACATGGTCCTCGGAGTGTACATGTTCTTCTTCATTTTTTAGGTTCCATGAAATATGGACGGCTGGAATTGCATGAGCCATCAGTATCAAGTGACGAGACTTTAACTAAGTTCACACTGCCCGACCAAAAGAAGACTAGTTGGGGGATAGATGCTCTGGGAGAACACTGCAGGATTCAGTAACAGGATGACTGTTTGATCCACAAGCAAGCTATAAACAACGATTAGATTCAGTTGCGATGCTACTGCAACATCCCTTTACAACAACAATTACAAATCAAAGAAACATGAAAATGGCATAAAATGTGAAAACCCCAAATTCTAATCTCAATTTGACCCTAAAAATCAAAACCCTAATTTGTTCAAGTGCAGAGGTTTATTATTGAAAATTTCTTAAACCCAAAACACCTAAATCAAATAAAGCCCAATAATATCACGATCTGCAAAACAAATCGAAGAAATAATGTCGGATTTGAAGTTTACTAGAGAAGAGGAGCAGATGAGGGCAAGTAGGATGCAGCTGAGATAAGGATGAGGAGGACGACGATGAGGGAGCAGGGTGCCGATGACACTCTCTCATAGGATGAGCGAGGTTCTCTCTCGCAGGAGCGCATGAGGTCTTACGAGTCGAGGGGTCTTTGGGATGCCTCGCTAAGAACTCCTAGCAAGGGGTTTAATCCTAGTGAGTACGATCTAATCCCATTAAACCTAATCTTTGTGCATACCAAACATCAGACTACACTAGCAATTAGTGTAGTCTAGTCCAGCTCCACTAAGAAGGTCAAACAAACACCCTCAAAGAGATTCTTTTATATTGTTGTCTTGTTCTACAACATATATGATTGAAAATAGATCTGTTTGACTCATAAGAAAAGGGCTGTATCAAACAGATCCAAATGACCTAGTTCCACTAACAAAACTATTCTTGAAAAATACAGGAAACATCAATTTGATTTTCTACAGAATTTAAGCTAAATATTTTTCTGCGTTTTTTGGTCTTTGAGTTTATTTTCATAAAAAAAAAAAAAAAGAAAAACAAAATCTATTAAATGCATTTTCACCCATTTTTTGTGTCTACAAAACGAAAAACTGTTTTGCAAAAGCAAAACAAAATTTTTAATAGCAAAACAAGA
Organism: Pyrus communis; assembly: GCF_963583255.1. NCBI lineage: Eukaryota > Viridiplantae > Streptophyta > Magnoliopsida > Rosales > Rosaceae > Pyrus > Pyrus communis. The sequence goes on from NC_084810.1 coordinate 10,435,861, forward strand.
GGGGATATTTGGAAATATAGCCAAAATTTGAACCATGAGTAGAATTTTAACCAACCATTATACTTTTTCATAATTCTAACCAAAATTTGATGTGAAAATACTGCAATACCCTTTCTTAACTCAAATAATTACAAAACTAAATCTTCTCCATCCATTGTGCAGTCAAGTTTTGGACATGATATGCGATTCCTAATCTTCTTCCGATTCTTGCCTTCTTGTGTTTCCAGGTTCCTTTTTCTTTTCTCTTCTCTTCACTTCACTTCACTCTCTTCTGTAAAAATCTCTCAAAAACAACCATTATATTTTATCTCTGAAAATTGGAAAAAATACAATAAAAAAATGGAAGGAGAAGAAGGAGAAGAGCTCAGCATACAGAGCTGGCCTTCAGTCTCCAACCTTACAAACATCAGCTTCACCAGGTCCCCCACTCTACCCACCTTCTTCTTCCTTGTTTCATCTGTTCTATTCTTATTACAGTGTTTAATTTTCATCGTTGCCGTTGATATGCGCTGTGAATGTGGTTAGGGTTTATTTGAATTATTATTCAACTAGGGTTATTCTTACCATTATACCAATTATGATATAATTAACCTGTTTAGGTTTAACCACTCCCCTTTCTACTCAAAAGGTTTGGAGAAGATACAGTTTTATAAATTATTTTAGTTAAAAAGGATATTGTAGTATTTTTACGTCAGATTTTGGTTAGCATTATAAAAAAATTAGAATGAAACTCAACGTTCTTTATCTGCTGAAAGTTACCGTCAAATTTTAGTTCTATGAACTGCCTACTAGGTAAATTTTACGTGACCCGACCCAAGAAGGTGTGAATTGTGAGTGAATATTTAAATTCATGTTTGTACAATTGTTTGTGTGAGGGAAGGTGCATTTTTAATGGGAATGGAAAATTGTTAGAGGACATGGTTTTGGCTGCCCAAGAAGGTGTTCTTATCAATATCGATAGGGAATTCGACTTGGAAAACACTGTTTCCGCTGCGAGAATTGCAGGCAAGATATTATTGGTAGCTGCTCAATAATTAATCAAAATACCATTGGTAGGTGCTTAATAATTAATATTGAACTATAATCATTTGATGGAGGGTCAGAGCTATAATCATTTGACGTCTTCTATGACTAGGAGATCAAATGACGATGATCTTCGCAGTTATTCTGTTCTGGAGGTTTCCTTTAAGGATTTTTTGGTGCTTGATTGCTGACCTAGAGTTACCCGTTTCAGGGAGCTGGTCTGGTTGTTCATGACGCAGGCGCTTACTACATGAGTATGGCTTTAACTTGCAATCTTAAAATGCATCCTCCAGAATATTGGGTATGGAATTGCTACAAAAAACAATCCTTACGCCTCAACACGAATATCAATGCTCGTTTCCAGAAACTTATTTCTAAGAGTTTTTACAATGTTTTCACGTTCAAGAAGATGGGTCTGTGGCCAAGGTCCGGCATGCAAAGACATTTGAAGACCACATGCAACTCTTTGAGAATCTTTGATTGCGAGAGATTGGTAGTCCCTTAATTTATGGTTGTTTTTTGTAACACTGGAACTTGTGTATTTACTCCTTTCTAAACTGCATAATCAAATTCATGGCATTTCCAGTTGCAGAGCTATTTGCGTTATGGAGATTATTTGCGGTTCATGTCAAGAGTTTGATGGTATAGTCTCTATATGTTTCTAATGATGTAGGGCATTGCAGGTTTCTCTATCTCTGCTTGTGTAGCCCTTCTACTAAACCCGTATGCGGGTGGACCGGCCGGCATATGTTTGTTTCTTGTTGGTGAGTTTACTTTTAGACTATTGGGTAGGACGAATTGTTGTATTCAAGTTTAAGATGGGTTGAGCGAAAGAGAGGAACTTGTCTGGGATTTTTGGGTACCAAAAACAGGGATCACTTCTCGAATTCACTGCAAAATAATAAATAAGCATGCATGGATCTTGTCATATCCCAACCCAAAATCTTTCAGCATCTTCTTCGAACTAGAATGATTTACAAGCAACGACATTTGGTTTCGGAAACATATGTTTAACCATTCCCATCATCATATCGTAGTTTTGATTGGTCATATTACACTCTACTTTCATGTGCATCAACTCGACAACAACTGTTAGGATGGAAAAAATCTTGACAACCAGGGTACAATTCTACTTGAGCTTCCATCAACAATTTATCGTACTTATCAAAGTGTGTGGACGGCTCTTCATCCATATTGATCGAAGCATTACAGAAAACATCATTCAATATGTCCATCACTTGGTCGTCATCAACATGGCCATATGAAGAGAGTTCATGCCTAAGTGTCTCACTGCCGGAATATGTTGCCGATGTAATGGTGATTCTCCATGATAAGTCGAATTGGATTTCAGTGCGGTGGGGTTGAACTTCGATTTCGTGGTGCTAAATTTGACTAAGCACTCCTCCTCTCTTATTTACAAAGCCACTCTCCACTTCAGCTCCGCTGTAAACAAGCTGTACTTTGAGAAGTACGGTGAGAAACAGGTTTATTCAGGTCATCGAATATCTTTTTCGAGAAAGATATGTGGATTAAAGTCGGGGACTTTGGGCTTTCCAGGCTCTTGGATTCCCAGAAACGATTAAACCCCACGATTGCACTACTCCTGACCCGCCGCCTGCAACCCAACCCAAATCTGTTCCCGCATCAAATGAACACTGCGTTGCACAACACTTCGCCACCCAGTGCAAGCACGACCTTCAACATGCCTGAGCTTGCTGCAAACCTGTTGCTGTTCCTCAACATCAAATTACATAAATCATATGGTGTTATTTATCCCTATGTCTGTAATCATGTTTTTTTCATCCTATAATCATACCTAAAGTGTTAATTTTGGGACAGTCTCATACATCCGTTAGCCAAATTGTTAACTCTGCCGTTAACTGATGATGTGGCGCCTTTGTGGATAATGACTGGACGCCATGTGTCATTAAGGGGTCCACGTGGAAATTAAAAATAAAAAAAAATAAATATTAAAAAAAATTAAAAAAAAACAAAACTAAACTAAAAAACCAAAAAAACCCACCCACACCTAGATCTTCCCCATCGACCATTCTTCCCCCCCCCCCCCAAGGTAGGATTAAGAACATGAAGAAGAAGAAGAAGGAGGTTCGGGGAGAGAGAGAAAGAGAGAGTATGGGGGAGAGAGAGAGGGAGTCCCGACCCTTTGCATCACCTGCGACATCCACTCTGCCAACCCTCTTAGCCGACGCGACGAGTGAGTCCTGGTCATGCCCTTCTACAACTCGGTGAACTTGGCCACCGATTCTGTCCCCGCTATCAAATTCACTGTTAACTTCCTTGATCACCGTTACTTCTTCGATGTTGATGGAGATATCGAGGCGAGGAGGGGGATGACGAGCTGTCACGCTCTTCGATTCGAGAGGGAGGAGATCGAGAATTGACAAGAGAGAGAGAGAGGGAGTCCCGACCCTCTGTGTCATCTGCGACTATAAGAGTGGGGTGGTGAAGGAAGGTTTGGATTGGGGGGGGGGGGGGGGACATGGGTCGACGGGAAGATCTGGGTGTGGGTGGGAGGGTGGGCACAGGGGAATTTGGGGAAGACGATCTGGGTTTTACTTTTTAATTTTTTAATTTTTAACTTTTCTTTAAATAATTATTTTTTTGAATTTTGAATTTCCACGTGGACCTCTTAATGACACGTGGCGTCCAGTCATTGTCCACATAGGCACCACATCATCAGTTAATGGCAAAGTTAACAGTTTGACTAACAGATGTATGAGACTGTCCCAAAATTAACAATTTAGGTATGACTCTAGGACGAAAAAAACTTCATGTACCAAATGTTGAAAACCACGAAACTTGAGGGTAGTAAACTGATATTCACCCTTGTTTTTTTATTCACAAGCTGAAAAGTTGCTTCCACATCATTAAAAATGTGGACCATGTATCTGCTTCATCATCATGTAACGGTTAATTAATAGATTTTTTAACCTACAAAGAACCGGGGGATGGGAGGTAAAATGTAATTTACCTTAATTTATAATTAAGAGACAAATACATACCTTTCCTTTAATTTTGTTCAATCCAATCACAAACCTACAACAACAAAATTAATTAGTCACACAATTAAATAAAAAATATTTAGCAAATAAAAAAAAAAAACTAACCTTAAATTAATTGGGAGAGGGAGAGATGGATGAGAGGGTGTGAATGAGAGAGAGGGAGAGAGAGAGTGAGAGATGCAAATTTAAGCAGCAGCCAATGGGGAGGGAGGGGGAGAAGAAAAGAAGAAGAGGGGAAAAAGAAGGCACAACCTTTTAAATGAATAAGAGTTTGCCCGATGGAACATTTCGTCGGGCAAGCATAAGGATGATGTCATGTAAAGTTTTTGTTAGTAGATTTTTCACAGGTCATTGTGTGCTTTTGTCTAACGACATGAAAAATTGGCCTGACGAACATGGTTGTCGGGCACATGTCTTCAAGTCGACAAACCTTTGTTTCGTCAGAGAAACCTTTCAAATTACTCGCCACTTTTTCCCTTTTGGCGCTAAATATTTATCCAACAATTTTCACATTGCTCTACAAAAACTTCACGTCGCGTAAAGATTTTGGGTAAAACCCTAAATATTGACTTAGTGATGCCTGACAAGCTGCAAATTTGTCGGATAAAACACCCTTACCCGACGAAATATGGTTCATCAAGCAAAAGTTCGTAGGGCAAGGCCAAATTTCTGGCAGTGTATACATGCTTAAATAGCTATTTTTAATTTTCATCTTCATGGATTCCCCTCTCCCTTAACAACTAACTATTTAACCCATCAACGCTTTTATTTACTCAAAATTTTCAATTTGCATCAGTTCGAGCCACACTTAAAGTTGCCAAGCTACTATCTATGTTTGTAGATTAAGCTTTCATTTTGTTTTAGTATTTGCTCCTTGTATCCAAAACAGAAAAGCTCCATTAACGATTGAACATGTCATACACGGAATGAACATCCAGAGGATGAAGTTAACGATTGAACATGTAATACAAGGAACGAACATCCAGGGATGAAGTTATTCATTACATTACTAAACCAACTTGTCCTTGAACTCAAAGGAAGCAAACCCACTTTGCAACCATGCTAAAACATAGAGATAAACTACAACAACCACAATAACTTATAACTAATTAATTGCAAACTAATGCAATTATTTATTCATTATGTCTGTTAATTAAACAGCTGAGACCTTTCTCTAAACTGTGGTGATCACTTGAAGTGACCAAACGGGTCAAATCGCCCCAACGAGTTCTCACCCTGCGCCCCAGAAGCCGACGATGAACCGCCTCCACCAGCACCAGAGGAGGAACCATCCCTAAACATTCCCATCATCGAGGGGTCATACATGGGAGGACCATGCTGGGGCCCGAAATAATATCCCGGCCCATAAGATGGTGGCGGGGGAGACATCATTGCAACCTGGGGCACAGCATGCCCAGGAGGGCAATAGTCCGTTGGCTGGCGCTCCTCCCTCTTCACAAACTGAGAGCGGTCGGAACTCTCAGACTCCCGGTAGCGTTGGAGGTAAATGGTGAGGGGTTCGACGTAGTTGTCAAACCCGAGCTTTCCCATGGCCCAGAGGACATCCTCAGCAGTGACAGTCTTGCGCTGCTCGCGCTGGCAGCGCTCGTTGGCCTCACCGGTTATGAAGGCGATGTACTCGGACACACACTCCTGCATAGTCTCCTTGGCGTCGTCAGATATTTTTGCATGCGGGGGTAATATCCTCCGCATTATGCGTATCACGTTGGCTATCGGCATGTATCGATCCTGCTCGCGAACGAGGCACTGCGGGGCCCTCTGTTCAGTGTTGTTGTCGCTATTGCCGGCGGAGTTGGCAGGGTTGCTGGTGTTTGCGATGGCATTGCCACCGTCGGAACTGTTGGCGTTGGCTGCGTGCAAGGTGGGAAGAAAACAATTATGTAAGTCAAATTATTCACTGTACAGATACGCTCATAAATGAGTAACTCAAATTCGAAAAAAAAGAGAAAAAAAGAAAAAGAAAAAGTTATTTGTGGAAACGAGGGCCATGCAAAACTTACCCAAGAAACGTTGAAGGTAACAATTTGTGGTCTGTTAATTAATGGGAAAGGAAGACATGGTTTATGGTTATATTAATCAGGGTGAGGGTGTATATTAATGGGGTTTGAATCATTAATTGTCTGTGTGTATGTGCAGATATTGTAAATGGCATGGCCAATCAAAGAGGCTTTTGCCACTACTTACAATAAACTGTATACCAATATAATGACAGGTCATGTTGAGAATGCTTCACATATTCTTCTATTAGTAACTTGGGATGCCACAATAACATTGAATCTATTCTATTTTAATTCTTATCTCATGGTCTAACTCCTAATCCTATTTGGTTTGTAAACTTACCACTAGGAACACTTAATACACAACTATGGACGTGTCCACCCTTGAATCTAAAAATTCATTGACTGTAATGTTTGTGAAAAATGTCGAATTCAATGAATAATTAACTTACTTGAAATTTACTATAAAATTAGCAACAATCAACGAATATCAACCACTTATGTAAATACGAATGATTGACCATCCATAAAATTGCATGGATTGTTAGACTTTGACATTTGTTTTCTTTTCCCATATATATAGACTATTGATAATCTAAATAATCGGGGTGAATAGTGATTGACCAGAGAACGATGTGCAGACCATAAACCCTTAACATGCGCGTAGGCTTCACGAGCTCACCTGCCTGTGATTATGTTTTCATGGTAACGGTTAGTCCTTATCACTCTGTTTTTGTCTGTTCGCTACGCCACCTAAGCTAAAAAATTAAAGAATAAATTGACACCTCACGCGCTTGCATGTCCACATATCACCGTGACTATGTAAACGGCTCTTTTAAGAACATGGAAAATTGGGTCCCATACACGAAACGACCCCCCTTCTGGGTCCTACCTAATCCCTCTACAACAGTTCAAAACTTGTTTCCCAGCTCGAAACCCTATCAGCTCCTCAAGGTTTTTCATGTGATGGTATATTGCCTTATAGCTACTCAAAGTCTTCTGTAAAATATCAGATTTGAATATTTTCCTCTATATATGTAAAGAAAAATACAAATTTTTGATTGACTGAAACCCGTCTAATTTCTAATAATCAAAGTAAAGGCAGACCTAATAATGTTTTTCATATTAAGAAACAATTATAATCAGACAAAAATTAGGCTAGTAGGTGTATATGTGTGTGTGTGTGTGTATTACAGATCATGACAGTGCCACTGCAAGTGTAGAACCAGATATCCATGAGTGGTTACATAAAAATACAACCTATATTTGAGCAAGCGTTACTTTGAAACGAACTAGCTAGACGAGCTGTAACAAAAATTTGGTCAAAAACTAATAAATAAAAGGGGCATTTAGATCTGGGTAAAAAAAAATTGTTAGCAATAGAGCAAAATAATGTAAAAAAATATAGCAAAAAAATAACATAAAATTTTATTTTATTCTTACAGGGAAGAAATACATTTGATTTCCTCCAAAAATCGAACACACAAATAAATAAAAAAACACGAACACACATAAACTGTATCAAGCAGGGTAAATCGTCCACGAAAAAAATTATGTTAAAATCTTGACAAAACAATGAAAACCCTAAAAAGATCAAAGATATGTCTGTGATATCAGCAGTTCAGGACATAAGGAGCTGAGACAAACACAAATAAATGCAAAAGACCACCAAATGCAGAATCGAATGCAAAAACTTTGAGATCGGCCTTGGAAAAAACTATATTTGGGAAAAATGGGAGAGATGAAGAGAATAAATTTGGGTTACTAAATTTTCAAGAGAAATAGACATGCATGCAATAAAATTCCACAAACAAATAAGAAAATGGAAAAAAAATAAATTAGAAAACTAACTCTTATTTTATATATGCGCACACACACATATATAAAATCATCAAGAAGAAATTAAAACAAGTAATATAAAAAATATATCAATAAATAAAAGAGCAAAGCAAGATGCCCTTTACTAAGAGAGACTTTTACCAGGGTTCCACGATTTTGCATGCCTTGATGGGAGCCCACCACCCATACGTTCCATTTCTGTCACTGCTTTTGCTATCTCTGTCTCTCTTCTCTTTACCTCTCTACCTCTATCTTTCTCTCTCTTGTTCTCTCTGTAACTTGTTTTATATTTTTTTATCTGTGTCCGTTGAAAGGGCAGGAGTCTAGTCAAGTGAATTTATAGCTAGAGCCAACAGGGGTGGAGTCCAAGTGGCAAACCGGCGTTGTAAATAAGAAACCTAGAGATGCCGGTCATAACGCGTGTCTGTGAGTTGTGATTGGACAAGGGGGATATTTTACCAAGAGTAATAGGTTGTCCGGTCAATTGCCCTTGAATTTTTTTCGATTTTATTACCTAAGGAGCAATGTAATGAGCTTTTAACCACTAAGGCTTTTTTCAAGGACACAATTTATTGACAAAAATTTATAAATTAAGTCAAAGCATCCTAAAAATGTACTCTCTAAAAATGTAATTTTCTTAAGTCAAAGCATCCTATCATTTTATCATTTGATGGTCACGTAGTCTAACACTCTTCTTTCTTATTTTTTATTTTTTTCCTCAAATAAAAAATAAAATATGTAAGTTGATACAATCAGTAAATTCATTAACTAGTGCATCATTGTATGTAAAATTACCGTATGAGGTAAATTATTTACGTCTTTTACAAAATTAGGAGATTCCATATTCATCAATCTCGTTATGGAAGGGGTAAATTATTTTCTTTTTGCTCTCAAAGGTCCCAAATTTAAGAATACGACACAGAGAATTTAGGCTTGTCTTAGCACGAGCAGTTTTTATTTTCTACATTAGAATAAATTTCTATAAATTATTTATGATAGTTCGAGGTTAATGACTAATTATCACTTTCTGTAGTCCAGTATGTTGGAGATTTCATATATATATATATATATATGGCCCTTTATGCAAAGGGATCTCCATTTTTTTTTTTCAAAAAATGAAGATTAGGTGTGGCACCCACTCCACATCAAATTTTAACGATATGAACTGCCTAGTTTGTAAGTCTCAATTCATAGATCACCCTTACAAAAATTCAAGTCAATCCGAAAGTAGTTGCCTATTTAATTATCAAGATAAAATTTCATTGTTTCTTATATAACAAAGTATTCGTTAATTTTTCTGAACCCAATTAGATGTCTTAAATATTTATGATTTGGCTAATATTTTGCAAGAACGATCTATGAGGTGCAACTTGGAAAATAGACGGTTCGGATCGTGAAAGTTTGATGTGGTATGGACCCCACAACTAATCCTCATTTTTATAAAAAAGAAATGAGGATCCCCTTCCCCTAAGGGCTTCCTATATATATAATGAAGGGAACTATGGAGATTTCTATGGAATTTCCAATGGCTTGCATGCATATACAATTCAGAATTTATATACATAAGCAACGGAAGTAAAACAATTAATAGTTATGGAAATCCCGTTTAAGAAGCATAGGTTCATAGTTGAAGCATCAAAGAAACATATTGAAGAACAAAGAGAGGGATTTGTAAGTTGTACCCTTGGACCTAGACTTAATTCCAATGATTGTCCAAGATCTCTTATGTGGAACCATAGAAATCAATGTCCGTACTTTCGCCTCCACCTGGGACATGGACACCGTTGTTTTGTGTACACAACTTGTCATTTCGTGTAGTCCCCAAAAACTTGACGCCATTAACATGGCAACTCGAGAACAATTTAGCTCGAATCGAGCCGAATGCCAAGTTATATAACTCTTCACTGTAAGTGGGGGAATTCAATGCTTTCAATTTATTCACCTAATATTATACAAAAACATACACATGTTAGTTTGAGAAAATTAAATACTATAATATATATGTCAAAGACAAAACACTTATAACTTACATATTCGAGAAACCATTGTGGAAACAATTCTCGGTGTTTCTTGGCATACAAATATGATGGATGTTCTCGCTTCATCATCTCTTCATGCTCATCTAAGTATGCCATTATCTCATCACAATTGTTCAATACGAACCAATGCGCTACCTCTATGTCATTTATGGAAAACGACTCTCCTCGTACATGATCTCCAAAGGGTCGTGCGGTTTGGGCAAAAACAGAAAGTTCTCCTTTCTCACACCCCCGTCATTATTGTGCTGAGGACGATTGTAAGCCATCTCCACATCCTTTAAATACATTCCACAGAAAGTAAATGACTCATATTGAACCCAAGCCTCTATAATTGATCCTTTGGGCTTCACTTTATTGCATACGCTTTTTTTCAGCTCGTCGAGAAGCCTGCCAAAATAAAACAATATGATACAAATTAGTAAGCATGGGTTAATGATGCATAAATAAATTATGAGGATTATATGCGTTTCTATTGGATACATCCAGCGATAGTTGACAAGACCAGCAAGCAATGCCTATTTGGGCAAGTGAACCATCACGTGGATCATACTTGTGAAGAAAGCTGGGGGAAATATCATCTCAAACTTGTATAGGACTTGGACAATGTCAAGGCACAAACGATTAATGTCCGTTTTTCGCAATGTTTTTGCCATCAGTTGGGAAAAAAAAAATCTGGACAATAACATGATTGGCTTCACTACATCTTCTGGCAATAGGTGTCGAATACCCACAGGAAGTAGGCGTTGCATAAACACATGGTAGTTATGGCTCTTTAGTCCAGCAAATTTACCCCTGTCAACATTCACGCAACGGGCGATATTAGAAGCACCTATTGGGAAACTTTATAGACGATACAAACTTTAAAAACTCTTTTTTGTCATTCGGTTTCATGGAAAAAAACGCAAGATCTCTTCTGGCTTTATCACTGTCCTTATCTATCCATAAACCCCTCCGTATGCCCATTCTTTCCAAATCAAGACGTGCTTTGATCATGTCCCTTGTCTTGCCCTCGATATCTAGAATGGTGCCCACCAATATGTTAAAGACATTTTTCTCAACATTCATAAAGTCGAGGTTGTGTCTCAATTTTAGTTTCGACCAATACGGGAGCTCAAAAAATATAGGCTTGTGCATCCAGTTCATATGTGTAGAAGGTCTGGTTTGACTCACTGTTTTCCCGAATGAAGCAAAATCCAAACGGTTAAGCTGTTCCAAAATCTGATCACCGGACCATTCTCTAGGTCTAAGGCAATGCTTTGTGTTCCCGTTGAACTCTTTATCCTTTTTCCGCCACTTGTGGTCCCATGACAACCATCTTTGATGACCAAAGTAACAAACTTTTCTGGGGTGCCAACGAGATGTTACATGATCCTTGCATACAGGGCATGCCATATAACCCTTAGTGCTCCACCCATAAACCATTGCATATGCGGGAAAATCATTCACAGTCCACATAACTGCTGCCCGCAAAGTGAACATCTTCCTAGTGGACTTATCGTACGTGCGCACACCATTTGTCCATAAATCCTTTAGCACATCAACCAACGGCTTTAAGTAAACATTGATTGACGTATCAAGATCCTCAGTTATCAAAAGAGTCATCATCATGTATTCTTTTTTCATGCATTTCCAAGGCGGCAAATTATATGGGAATACAAAAATCGGCCAAGTGTTGTTGTGTTAGTTTAGAACCCCGAACAGATTGAATCCGTCAATGGCAAGTCCCAATCTAACATTCTGGGGATCAGCAGAAAACTCGGGGAATGTTCAATCGAACTCTTTCCATGCCTCCCTATTTGCAAGATGCCTCATCACATCGTCGTCTACCTGTTTTTCCTTATACCATTTCATGTCTGTGGCAGTATGCGTTGACATATACAATCGCTGCAATCTAGGTTTCATGGGCAGATAACGCATAACTTTTTGTGGGATCTTAGTCATTCTATTCTGAGATATCATTTTGAACCTCGACTCATTGCATATAGGGCATTTATCCAATGCTTTATTCTCTTTATAGAATAAAATACAATTGTTTTTGCATGCATGATTTTTTTCATAACCCAATCCAAGACCATTCAACACCTTTTGCGCATGTCTATGTTCTTTTAGCAAACAATTGTCCTTCGGAAGCATTTTCTTGAAAACCCCCAAAAAATAATTGAAACACTGGTTCGACATTCTATACTTTATTTTTCTGTGCATTAGTTCCACAATGGCCATGAGAATGGAAAAGCTCTCGCACTCCAGGTATAATTCTTGGTTGGCATTTTTTAATAGTTTTTTCATATTGTTCGAACTCTGCACTGTCCATTGGTGTAGGCATGTCATCTTCCCCTTCCTGATTGGTGTTTGTCAATGCAAATGGAAAAGCATCATTTATTATATCCATGACTTGTTCATTAGGATCCACAATAGGTTTAACATTGACAACTCTTGTGTCGTTTGAAGACGAAGCATTATCTAATTGTTCCCTATGATGGTTCCAAGTATTATATGTCTCAATCATTCCATTCCTTACTAAATGAAATTGAACATTTTCAATTGTCTCCCTTAACGTGTTGTTACACCTCCTACAAGGACACTTGATTCTAGTTGCACCCGGGTTGTGTGTATGTGCAAAGTCAATAAAATCCTCGATTCTATCCAAGGTATTTGTCTGTGCATCTATTTGGGTTCTGTATCCACGTCATGTCCATAATTCCTGGAACCATAATAAAAATACAACAATCACAACAACTTCATACAAAATGATACTGTCACCTTATGCCTTCGGTAAAGGCCTTATCCCATTCGGGAATGCATAGTCATGTCACGTAATTTACGGCTACATTAGATTATATTTCAACATGGATGAATTTTGGCAGCATCTTGATATAGTTCTTCAGGTGTATGACGTACATATAAAATACCTATATACCGCCCGAATAATGTGCAGAGATGACACCAAAATCTCCACAACCGAAACCTAATCCTTCAACCATAAACAACACGTCATAACTGTGCATTCCCAAACTGTCCAAATAATGGGACAATTCAAGAATTAATTGGACCACAGTCATGCTTTCGCATCCATGTGCGAAATCCAACTAATCCTTGAATGGGAAACTAAGTTTTACTAAAAATAAAAAACAAGTATGAAGTTAATTTCAATTAACTCCGTACATCACAACACATATTTGTACGTCACGTACAAATTTAACAACATAAGATAAATATGATTTCACAACACAATATAAACTTAACAAACTAAGTTTAACATAATTTAATTAATTTTATATTTTTAGAAAATAAAACGAAGAAAATACCTTCTCAATCGTTCTCCAGCAATCGCTAATCACACACAATATCCCTATAAACAACGAAATTAATGGCGTTAGTATGAATTTACATTAATACTTTTACCTTAACGACTAAAAACGCTTACCAGACATACTAAGATAGCTCGATCAACCTAGAGAAGAAGATGGAGGGAGTATTAGATGATGAAATTGAGAAAAAATGGAAATGACGGATGCTAGATTGAGAAAAATCGAAGGGATGAGTGCAGAGCCACAATATACAATTTTTTTTGCAGTTTGCCTCTGCACATGGCTGAATCCAAATTACAAAGTTCACTTTTGGACGAATGATATTGATGACGAAGAAGGTCTTCGTCGCGCAAATACCCTTTGAGCGACTAAGATGGTTTTCGTTGCGCAAATGCATTTGCGCAACAAAAAAATAAACATTCGTCGCTCAAGTTTACCATTTTTTTTTATTTTATTTCCTTTACTTTACAATTTATTCTTTTCAACAAATTGTGCGACGAAAACATGTATCATCACGCAATGCATATTTTTAAAATTTTTTTATGTTTTTATGTTTTATTTGTATTTATTGTCAATTTTTATTTTATTATAAATAAAAAACTCAAACCTAATTAAACATTAAATTAATTAACAAAACTAATTTACCATCCCAAATAGAAATTATAATTAATTAAATATTAATACTCATCCAGATAACATATATTTATTAATTAAATTAAACATAAAGTCCACAAAATCTTATTTAAAAAAAAAAAAAAAAAAAAAACAACCCTCATCAACTTCAGTCATCCCTCACCCGCAACACATCAAACTTCCATTGCAGGAAACTTTGCTTGAAAAGCCCATCGACATAAATCCGTTGCTTCTCATCGGTTTCATCAACATCCCAATGAACCTACATTAATGCCAATAACAATAAATTAGTAATTTAAAAAATATTACGTTTTAACAAAAATAAATGTTCATTATTTACCACAAACTTACCGATAACTTTCCCAGCATGAACTTCTTCAACTCCTTAGGGACCTTTTACCAAGACTCAAACTTAGCAGAACAATCCCTTCGCACCAAATTCCTAATGTCATACCTAAATTCGGCGTACGCCTTAGCCATATTTTTTACTTCAAAGTACAACACTTACTTTCGTCGATACCTCTATGATCACACTACAAGTTTCTTTTTGCCAGAACCTTCTCCAGAATCGGCCATTGTTTTTTAAATATTTTTTTTTTTTTTAACTGGGGCTCTAAAACTGTGTTTATATAGCACCAGGTCTCTATGTTCATCGCACAAAATGTGACATAAATGCGCAATAAATGGAAAGGTTTGAACGTAGTTTGACAATGCTTTGCGCGACAAACATACGATATTCATCGACAAAGGTGTCTTGAGCGATGAACGTTACGTCGCTCAATATATTGCGTGACGAATAAAATAATTGTAATTATAAAGTTTATGTAAACATAGATATCTATGTTTATGTAAACTTTATAATTACAAACAAATATTCAGAAAATATTTAATACCTTAAATATTTATTCAGAAAATATTTAATACCTTAAATATTTATTCTAAAAATAATTAATACCTGAAATATTATTCTATAAATAGTTAATACCTTAAATATTTATTCTATAAATAATTAATGCCTTAATCCATACAATTATTTTCAGCATAAATACAATATTCATTGAAGATTGAAAACACATATAAACCGAGGATAGGGTGCTTACATTAGGTCTCAATAAAAAAACCCAACAGGAATTGAAACCTAATTAAGTCCAAATACATAACTTATAAAAGAAACCTTAAATTTAAATATTGTCATACAAAACATAAATTTAAAACTACTATTTGGATGATCCTGGTCCATTCCGCAACACTTCATAACGCCACCGATTGTAACCTCCCTCCAATTCATCATCCATCAACTGTTCGTTCATATCATCATCAAGAGTATGCTTACACTATTACACATTATGCAATTAATTAATTCCAACATATAACTAAAAATTTCACAAACTTAATTATTGATCCATCAACAATATACTTACTAATAGTTCATCCATCAAAGCCTTCTTCACATTCCTAGGCACATCTTCCCAAGAATGCCACTCAGCAGTGGGACAATTATTCCCTATGGTTACAGCAATCGCATGCGCAAACTCAAAATGGTCACTCAAATCATGTGAGTTAGCGTCGCGCACACTCTCATCCTTGTTTTTATCTGTCATCCCAGCACGAAAGGAGAACAGAATTCTGAAGAATAAGGACAGCAAAAGCATATATTTGTAGGAAGGTTAGGACCTTTGTGCAACGACGACTTTGTCGCGCAAACATCTGTATTAAATGCGGTATCAATTCCTCTAATTCACCATTAGTAAATGGCCAAAATTGACAGGACCTTGTGTGACGAATCATTGGTCGTGCAAATGCCACTTTTCGTCGCGCAAATTTTTTTTTCCCTATCTTTTCTATTTTGCGCGACGAAGTTTTTTTTTTCATCGCGCAAGTAGGTCTTGTGCGACGAAATATTGTTTGTTGTGCAAAATATTGTCATGCAAGCTGTTTTTTCTACTAGTGGTAGCTAATCAATAACATGAACATAAAGAATGATTTTAGCATAATGAATGAAACTAGAAACCTTTGAATTGATAAAAGAATAAAGTTAACTAAGACATAGAATCATCATGAAAGCTACACCCGATTCCTAATAAAGAATTTAGTTACTTATAGCCATCAAATTATAGGAAATCATAGTTATGAAAGTCATAAGTACAAAGTCTGAAGATATTGAAAAACTCTTAGAGAACCCTTGGTATCTGGCTTCCTCCGTAGGTCAATCCTCTAAGCAATCTGATGATGTGTGTCCCCCTTTTAACGCTGCTGCTCCTTATTTAAATAATCATCCCAGAAAAAATAGCGTTTAGGTCAACCTTTGCCGCAATTGTTAAATTCTAGCCCAAACAGGAGTCCCAATATCATTAAACTTCGGTTTCTTGGCTCAAACTGGACTCCAATTATTCCGAATCATGTAGAATTCCTGAACCGACCTTCTCGCACTAAAATAAGTATAATTTCTTCTAGAAGCATCAGAATCATGATTTGTAAAATTCTATCGAAACTAGACATCCAGAGCTTTCTATGCATATGTGCCACAACACCTAGTTCGTATTGATGAATTTGTGAGTTACCAACGAAAATGACAATTCTGCGCAGCACCTTCTAGCTCTAGTTATAATTCCCAAATAGCAGCCATTAAATTGCGGTTTGAACAAATTAGCATCTGCTGATCGTTGAAATACTTGTTGACTTCAGTTCTTTATAGCTTTGATCCTTTTTAGCCTTGAAATCACCAAAAGACTCCAAAGTCTTCTCTACGGTCCATTATTTGCAAAACACGCACTAGACACATCAAACAACCAATTTCACAAGAAAACATAGCATAAAACTTAGGAAACAGGGGAAATATAAATGTATAAATATTGTGTCATCAACGTTAATGTTCAGTAAATCAACAAAGAAGCATCTAAGAGTATCATTGAAACTTCTGTAGCATGTCAAAATGCTTTCCGTCTCACACCATAATTATGGAGACAATATATTTTTCAATAGAGACATCAATTGTTAGCACTTTTGGAAAGACAAGAAACACCTTAGGTTATAATTCTTAAAGTACAACAGCAGCTAGAAGGACTTCCAATGTCAACAAAAATAAGGACACTTGTCTAGAAGTCAATCGTGTGTCAACCCAATTCTCTTTGCGGATTGAGAACTTTTCACTTAGGCTAGGTCATGGAAAAATGAGTCACGTTTCACCCCATCTTGGTAAGACATCTCATAGTTTCGATCTCCATTGAAAAACATTTCTTTTTATGAATAGAAAAGTTATCATTTCGCTTTTTAATAAAAAATTTGTCTGTGAAGGTCATCTCTTTAAGTCATTTAACAAAGGGGAGTAGCATTCATCACCATCTAGGGAGATTTTCTTTAAGACCTAATCGCCTTTTCGCTATGTGCCAGGATCTTAAGTTCAATGATCTGCAAATGTCAACCACTTTATTGGTTTGCCTACTAAGTGGGATATGAACCTTCTAAGACCACTCTAATTTTAATTAGTTTCAATTCACATACTTTGTGACTTTTATTACAAGTCTCTGAATTATTAACTATACCATATCCACAATCTATGTTGCTTTGTGAATTCCCTTTTCTTCAAGCCAAAAAATAATGTGACGAAAAGGAAAAATTTGTTCTTCTCACATAACTATAGTGGTACGATTCCATTAGTTGTACTCCCACTGCGGTTTAGTATACTAGCTTAAAGACTACTTTCAGACTAGTGGTACACTTTCTTTAGTAGTACTCCCGCTAGACCCAACAACATTTTCCTTTAAGAACCTCTAAAGTCTAGTGGTACACTTCGATTAGTTGTACTCCCACTAAACTTATAATCTTTTAGCAACACTAGGTAAGGATATTTCAATTTTTTTTTCCCATATTCGCTTAAAGATTGGAAGATCTCTCCAATGTGAAGAACAAGTTTATAGTCAATTCTATTGCAATTTAAATGTCATAAGAAATTACTCAACCCTTAAATCTATATCCTAGACACCGTCTCACCATATGTGAGAAGGGGTGTAAGCTAATTGGAATTCAAAGTCGTTTCTTCACTCATTAATTTGCTTTAGGGTTTTATGGACTAATTGCAGGTAGCAAAACTTTCAAGAAACGTCTCCCACTAGGTTGGAAGAGTAAAATTGCGCTTACACCACCTTAAAATGGTGCGACATTACCCAAAATTTATGAAAATTCATTTCTTAGTGATTGGAATCCTCACAATTTCATGATTTTCCAAGAAGAGTATAATACTCTATTCTCTTGATGTACATATAAAGTTGTTGTTAAACCAAGGCTTTACGACAATGTACAATCGAAGAATAATTGCCCTTGAGTAGGAAGAATAATAAGTTTTTCGAAAGAAACATGGGGAACATTAACTTAACGCTCAAAATAAAATTGCAATTGTAATGAATTAGCTAGCTTACTAATTCGAGCTAGATTTGATTAGCACTCTCTTGAGGCTTCTTCAAAACTTACTAAATTTTCAAAGTATGGTTGATCACTTAGTGAGTAGGTCAAGTATAACCCATCTCTAACAATTTTGGTCAGCTAACTTTTAGCATTCCATACTTAAAGAAGAAGAAAAATACAACAATGTAAGTTGAGAAACAATGTGGAACAATAATTCCATAACCTAACACTTGTCTTAAAATTATAAGTATTTTAATCTCTCAAATGCTAGTACATCGAAAAAGACAATATTCCAAAAAAAATATTGCTTAATCATGAAATGTTGAAGAAACGTTCTAAGTCCAAATTAAAAAATGCGAACTCATTCACAAGCTCCTTTATTACATTTCCCAAGCGAATCAATCGCTTAGTACTCACTACTAGGAATAACATCTTGGGCGACAAAGGGGAAATTGTCGCGCAAAGGGAAAAACTGCCATCAGAAACATTGGGCGGCGAAGACTCCGTTGCACAAAATTCGTCGCGTAAAGCTTGTAACGTCAGGCATTGTGTGACAGAGAAAATATCTTTGTCGCGTGAAGTTAAGATTGCGCTACGGAAGTCGTGGTCGTTGCGCATGTTGAGCTAGGAAACTGGGTTTCGACCCCTAAACTCTTGCGCGATGATGGCACAGGTTCGACCCTCAAAGTTTTGCACAACGGAGGTTGCCGTTCGACCCACAAACCTTTGTGCGACGGATATAGAGGCCGTCATAGTCAAATTTTAAAATTAGTTTTTTAAGTACTCTATTATTTATTTGTAAATTAGTTTTATAAATAATTTATTATTATTATTTTTTTCGTTTATGTAAAAGTGAATTTAATGAAAATAAATATAGAAAATTTAAAGAAGAATATTGAATTGAAAAATTATTGTAAATGTACATACAATGGAAAAAAGTATTTTTAAATTCTAAAACAATTTAAAACAAAACTAAAAAAAGAAGTCCTCGACGTTACAATCGATGGCTGGTGGTGTTGTTGTTGTGTCACGGGGCTGGGAGGTCGTAGCTGCTGCGACGGGGGGCTGGGACGATGTAGCTGCTGCGGAGGGGGGCTGGGAGGTTATTTCTGGAGGTAGTTCAACGTCGGGGAATTGAATGCCAGAGATCTGAAGTGCATGATGTATTTGGTTCATGAATTATTTTGGGCCGCAATCTGAGACTGTTGGGCTGCAATCTATTCCTTCGAGCCCACCACTTCCGATGTCAGTGTATCGACCTGTTCAGTTCTCTGCTTGGAGGATAAGGTAGACAGGTCTCGAAGGCGGGCTTTCCCAAGCCCCCAATGAACATTCCCACGTCGACGATCGAGGGTCTGATCAAGTGTGTCGGTCATGATTTGAAACCCAGCATCCTCAGTGGGGAAACACCTCCTTGATCAGGGTCTCTACGGGAAGTTGGGAAGCCATCTCCTCCAGAACTGTATGGCCCTTCTTCACCATGGTGGACTAGAAAAATGAAAAAACAAATTAATTTGAATATAAATATAATTAATATTAATACAAATTGAATATTATAAATGTGAAAGAACTTACATGAAGCTGTTCTGTCAGCTCATCACTGGGCCAAACTTACACCTGCTTGAACATGTCAATTTAAAGAAACTTTGACCCTCCTGAATTTTTTTAAAAAGTATTAACATGCATTACCAATTGTGTAATAAAGAGTAAAAATATTGAAAACTTAAAATAAATATACAGTTACCTTACGTCCCTCCTCCAACCTAGAAGCGTCGTGACCCGGATCGGTGAAGAAGTTTCTTCTTCCACCGATTGATCGAGTTTGCCTTCGCTTTTTTTTTTTTTTGTTGAATTAAAAAAATGTATTAGTTCAGATATTTATAACAAATGAATGAAAAAAAAAAAATGAAATGTTTATTTTAAATTGTAAATTTTTTTATTAATATATTATTGAAATATAAATTATACGTACCAAGTATTTGTCATCTTGAAAATGGTTGCAGAGCCACACCCATTCATCTTGATGGTCCAACAACTCCATAGGGCACCTAAATTCTAGAGCGACCTCCGGACCGTCATATAGCTCATAATGCTTGTGGAGGTCGCTCTTCCATTGAGTGAACCTACTAGAGCAAAGGTCGTTGATGTACTCCATTTGGTTGGAATCGAGCTTGGAGAGCTCATAGTGAAGTTGCAAAACTCAACAAATAAATAGTAGTTAAAGTTTATAATCTTTGTATACTTTAATAAAAATGTAGTATTTGAGGTTGAAAATACTTACCGATAATTCATAAAGCATGGCATCCTTGGTTTCTTGTGGCACATCTCTCCATGACTCCCACCTGTGGGGGCAATGACTCCTGATAACGCAACCAACGTCGGTGGCCAATGCACTGTGCTGCTCTTTTGTTGCAACCGCACGATGTCGAGGATCCCACATAATGGTGATCTTCTGGCTTGTGGTGCAAGTGGTCTGAGAAGTCTTTTGTAGTCTGCAAGGGCCCCGAATTTTTTTTTTCTACTTACCAAATAAACAAAGTAAACATTAGACGGTTTCTATCTTCTACCGAAAATTCAGCAGAACCTCCCCTGAAACTATAACATTTCCTAAAACCTACACACAATATAACAACATAAACAACACATCCACCCAACAATTCAAACAGTTTATACTAACTGGGGATGTTAAAACAAAATTTACAACTTGTTGATATGACTTCTCAGTGCTACTTAACAATCATTAATATAGGTCAAAATCACAATTCAAAATAACTAGCTAGCATGCAAGTTATTGTCTGCATAAATTCAAAGATCAGTTCGATTTGCATCAAATATTTTTAACGTTTCTGCCCAATTATTAGAGAGGATAAAATGCCTTAATTATATTATGGTTCACATTTTAATTACACAAGATAAGTTCACATTCTATACTTGATGGGAAATGGTGGGATTTTGAGTATCCATCTTTTAAGTGGAAGTTTGATTATCTGCAACTAATAATGCAGTAAATTTGCACTTTATGCCTCTAGTTGCTAAGAGCAAAATTGTCACACCCCAAAACTCGAGGTGTGAGATTAAGAGAAATAAATAGAATAAAAAGGTTCTTTAAGGGTGTAAAACAAATATTAGCTTAAGATTATGTCAACGAAGATTTAAACTCAAGAATTACATTACACCAAATTACAAAGGTAACTCAAAGAAATAAAGTTAAAGACTTATCGTGGTAATAAAAACTGCAGAAGTGATATGTACCGTGAAATTCACCAAAAATAATCCGTTTAACCAAAAAATATGAAAATTTCCAGATTCAAAGTAGACACCTAAAACGAAGTTGTGTTAAAATTTCAAGGATTTTCGACTGCGGAAAGTATAGGAAAATTTAAATCTAAAACAGGCATGCTGCTGTTTTTCTAAAAAAAAAAAAAAAAAAAAAAAACAAGTTTCAGCAACATCAAGTCACTTTAGAAATAAAGTTGATTAATGATAAGGGAATTCCATGCAATTTAATAATTTCAGTCAATGTTTCAGTGAATAGAATTATACTTACAACAGCTAATATATGCTTCCTTTTATATCACATTTGTTTTTTAGGGAGGTGTACTTAGCTCTTATGAATCATACAAGTTTCTTCAAAAAGCAAGAATAGTCTTTAATTATGATGCTCTTTGAAAACAAGATCAAAACGATTATTGTGCTTGAAGTACTTCAACTGGTGTATACAATCAAGGATATAGAATCATTTTAAATGAGCATCTCCATAATTATATGTTCCCTATTTTTTTTTGGTTAAATATGTTTGCATATAAGCTATCTATAATAATATACACCAAAAGAGGAGGAGAAGGCAGGAGGAAGGGAGGGAGCAAGCTTACCTGTCTGAGACACCTCTCCATGGATAGAGGAAGCGTCACTAGATGGCTAAGCCTCCTCAAAAGTCCGGGGCTGTCGATGAGTCCGTCGCTTAGGACAGGATGCGTCACCGAAGAGGTCAATGACATAGCAGCCGTAGACATTGTTGGGCCCAATGACGCGACCGGAGGGACACCCGTTGTGTCCAAATCAGGTGTGGAGGTGCCAGCAACATTACCTCCTTGACAAGGTGTCTCACTGCCCCTACTAGCTGCTCGCCGGTTTGATATTAAATTCGACATCTACAAAAACCATTATGAATCTGTTCAGATAATCAAATTATTATATGAATTTCATTTCACATATATAAGGTGAATGAAAACAACACAAGAAAACCCAAAAAACCACAAATGATGATTTATTCAATGCTTGAAGCCACTAATTATAAGTTATTTGATCTTTCAACCACACAAACATCACACTAGATGCTTTATGTATGCAAAGAGTGATAAAAGCTCCATTTTATTTTCTGACTTGTACATATACCAAAGCATTTCAGGCAAAAGCGTCCAAAGAAAAATGATATTGCAATAGGACCTAGAATTCAACATGTATATGATATACTTAGACAAGAGTGTAGTCAAATAAAAGCTAAGAGAGATTAGGAAACAATTTTACATGAGTTGTAAAAATATAGGCTTACCTCAACTGTATGGTTGTCATAAGAAAAATAAGCATAAGAAAATATACAAAAAGAAATGTAAGTCATACAAACAGCATAAGACCTTCAAGAAAAACAACATCAGGTAGCTAAAACACATTTTAATATTGATGGTTTTGTTACTTTGATTAAACAAGAATTTTTAGATCATAGTAAGTTGGATGGCATAAGCGAATAAGAAAAAATAAGAGCAATTAGAAATTTAGAACAATTACAAATTTGTGATTTACAATATATAGCTGAGTATACAACATATTTCTTTAAATATTTAGGAAGAACAAGTAGAATTAGTGATATTAATTTATTAGATACTTATATGACATAAATAAAAGGACCACTAGGAGAAAAAATTTGGAATGAATGGCAAAAACATCCAAAGAAAAATGATATTGCAGTAGGACCTAGAATTCAACATGTATATGATATACTTAGACGAGTATAGTCAAATAAAAGCTAAGAAACAGATTAGGAAACAATTTTACATGAGTTGTAAAAATATAGACTTACCTCAACTGTATGGTTGTCATAAGAAAAATAAGCATAAGAAAATATACAAAAAGAAATGTAAGTCATACAAACCATACGAACAACATAAGAATTTCAGCATAAGACCTTCAAGAACATGTAGGAGAGAAAATATATTTCGAAACAATTTAGAAAAGAAGTGGCAGATCTTAGATTAGAAAATATAAAGTACCAAAAGATAAGAGTAGTTGTAAATGTTATTCATGTGGAGAAGTTGGACATATTAGACCTAAATGTCCAAAATTAGGTAAACAACCGAGAGAAAAAGTACATTTAATGGAGTTGTTTAAGTTAGAAGAAGATGAACATATTCAGTCAATATACAGTTTAGATGATTTAAGTGATAATGAGAGTATTTATAGTATAGAAAGTATAAATATGATAGATTCAGGCTCGGAAGATTCAAGTAGTTCAAATAGTGATTTAGAAGAATATATGTATGCATTCATAGAAGAACAACATGAAGAAGAGTATAAATATATTAATTTAGGTTGGCCAGAAAAATGTCATAACTGTAACAAGTTAGTAGCAAATAAGTACTATAATACATATTCAATATCAAGTGAAAAGTGTTATAGTAATAGTGTAACAACCCGTTCCAAATTTTACGTTTTTATTTTATTTTAAAAGCGTGAATTTACGAAATTGCCCTAGAGGCAAGGACTTTGACTTCTGTTGACCATCGACTTGAGAGATGTGGGACTTATTCTTTTAGCATATCCTAGTAGTACTCATTGGTACGAACGTATAGGCAAAAACCGTTTGCGAGTCCGGATTATAACGGTATACTTATGAACGTTTGAAATTAGTTATTTAAATATTTGAATTCCCACCTTGTGGGATTAGTGAACCAATTAACTTAAAGGGACAAGGAACCAATTAGAAGAGAGAAGTGAAGCTTGCAGCCAATCAGAAAGAAAGAAGAAAAGAAAAGAAGAAAAAAAAAAGGGGGGGGGGGGGAAAGCTTCCCGTGCACCCATACCCGCACCACCGCGAGTCCATTTTCCAAGGCCGATTCCAGCCAACTCCGGTGGAGTTTTTCGATGCCACCACCACCATCTTGAAGCTCTCATTCCCCTCTACAAAACCCACCCAAGAACCACCTTGATTAACCATGGTATGTGGCGGTTTGAGGCCACGAAAGTTGACGAAAATCAATGGTGCTCCGGCCACCCTTTTCGATTTTCCGGCAAATCGGCAAAACGATGGCCGATGCCACCACTTCGGCTTTGTAGCCCATCATCCCAGGAGCAAAACCCAACCAACCTTGACCCCGTTGGACCACCGTAGACGACGAATCGACGTCGGGAAGTTTTAGGCACCCGCCAGCTTTGTGGGCAAAATTGACCATCTTCCGTCCAGTTTTGGACTTCGTGGAAGGTATGAAAGTTGCTCCACTCACTGAGATCTTCATTTCTGTGAAGTTTGAGAATTTTTGGAAATAGTTGGATTTTCCGGCGAGTCGAGGCGGCCGACCGCCACCCGCGGCGGCGCGTGGCCAGTGGGCCGCCAATACTATTTTTAGGCTATGTCAAATGTCTTGAATTCAGTTTTGTCATTTGAATGACGTAGGTTGATAGTTGGAACCTAAATTCGTTACGATACGTTACTTGATAAAAATGTGAATCGACGATCTGACCGTTGGATCGTCACCAAAATTGGATACATTATAATACATAATATTTAAAGATCATAGGAATTTATGGATCGTGAATCCGACTTACGGATCTTCCTGAATTGGATTTGTAAGTTAGTAAAATAAATGTTCACGGCCACTTGTTTTAGGCAATTGGCGGAGATCTGACCGTTGGATCGTAATGAAATTTTAATATGTTATTCTAGAAACATATTGTGGATCGTTGGGAGTTGCGGATTGGAAATCTGATATGCGGATCTTCCAGGTCAAGTTATACAGGGTTGTAAACCCTACCGTCGATCTTTGATCGACGGTTGACTTGTGGTCAATGGGTCCCAAACTATTTTAGAATGTCGTTGAGGTTGTGCTTTATGTGAATTACGTATTCTTCGGATAAGAGTTCTGAGATGTGATTTGATAATTGGTCACAGGGACCAATCATTCAGGACGCCTCGATGTGTGCGCTAGAGAATCATAGCGTGGACTCCAGGTAAGTGGATCTTTTCCTTTTTATCGTACATATTGTTGAGAGTTCTATCGACACTTTTAAATTGATTAGGTATATTACTTTCATATATAATTATTGTGAATGCTTGAAGTACTATATGAACTACGAATGGCTTGATCCCTGTTTAGGGTACGTAGGCAGTCTAACGAGACGTTAGATGCAGCCATAAAATATTTGAGACAAAAGCCTTGCTTAGGAAATTGAGTAATGCGAAGGAAATTGGTAAAGGCAAGTTTTAGTTTTATGAATTAGTTAGCTAAATTAGTGTTAATTGGGTCGTCATGGATAATTATCCCTGAAAATAAGTAGTTTGGGAGTAGGGCGTTATTGATTGTACACTTCTCACTGTATTGTTTATAATTGAAAATGCTACGACATGGTTGAGTATTAGATTGCATCATGGTATATCCATATGTATATTACTTGCATATAATTATTAGGAATGCTTTTAAGTGCAAAGGTGAACTCAGGACACCCAGGTAAGTTCAGGTGAATTTATGATATTAGTTGAATCGACTGAGTTATAGCATGACTACAGTTATGTGTTAGGCAACTTTGATACTATCGTACTGGTTGCCATGAGTTCCACATGTTATATTGAGATGCATTGAGAGCTCATAAACCTGCACCCCAGTGTTAGTGCTCCCGCCCGTGGCCAGGGCACAGTCCTTCACGTGATGTTCACCTCCCGCACCTTACGCTCACCTTGGATTCAAGGTAGGTGCACAGTCCTGTCGTACAGACCACTTTAGGTGGTTCCGACTCGTAGGTGACCCGCGATTATTCGCCCAGTCTTCACGTGATCGTAGCACTTGAGCGTATTTATTTACACCCAGTCCTGTCGTACAGACCACTTTAGGTGGTTCCGACTCGTGTGCAGGTATACTTATTGAGCTATTGGCTAGCCAGGATTGATGAGATATGGATAAGTCGTACAGGTCACTATAGGTGACTCTGACTTATATGTTAGCCATGATTGATGAGATATGGATAAGTCGTACAGGTCACTATAGGTGACTCCGACTTATATGCTAGCCATGATTGATGAGATATGGATAAGTTGTACATGTCATTTTAGATGACTCTGACTGATATATCACTTTGTATTGATTAAGTTCATTTGGCCTACTTATTAATGTATGGTGGAGTTGATGGCAAACCGTGGTTTTGGTCATTTCTGAGTATGGTTTGGATATATGTATATATGTTGTACTGTCTTATGGAAAACGATACGAGTTTTACATTTAGGGGCATTACTTTTAGAGAGGTAATAACTTTGGGAAGCTTGGTTTTATTGCTTACTCACACCTTCTGTTTGGTGCCCTCCAGGTTTTAGCTGCTGAGTTTATATCGACAAGAATCTGTGGCGAATCTTAGTATTGATGGATATTTCTAAGGGTATAATTCTTATCCACACTATTGTACCTTACTTATACTCTGACATCGAGTGTGAAATGGGTTCGCTTCCACTCGTAGCGCACTCTGGTACTTAAGACACTTTTAGATTCAAATTTATTCACTTTTTATACACTATCACATTTTATGGCTTCATCACCTTCCAGGTGTCGGCCAGCACAGCTCAATTTAGGGTCCAAGTGGACTTTCTGGGTCGGGGTGTGTCAAATAGGTTATTGGAAGTTAATTCAACAAAATCACAAGAAAATACTGAAATATTAGGAAGTACTTTTAATAGTTTAGAAAAGCAAAAAAATAGTTCTTTAATTACCATAAATTGTGAGATAGAATTAGCAAAAGAACATAAGATATAAACAACAGCTATGATAGATACAGGGAGTATAAAGAGTATCATAAGAAAAGAGTTAGTACCAGAAAAATATAGATAAAAATCAGCAAAACCAGTGAAAATAACACAGTTTGATGAAAGACCAATTTATTTAACACATTGTATTAATAATGAGTCTATTAAAGTAGAAAAACAACAATTTAATTTACCATTAACATTTGTTTTACCAGTAGGATCATACCCATTCATTTTAGGTTTAAACTTTTCGAAAAGTTTATAAGGTTTTTTATTTATAAATCCTAACATAACATTTTTCAAAAGAGGTATCACAATAACTGACCAAAGTAATATTGTAGAAGCATACAAAAGTATAAGTATAGAAGAGTCTAGTGGCCAAGATAGTTATTATTTAGAAAACTCAAAAGAAAATGATGAGCATAATAACATAGAAGAGTTTGATGAAGAAATATTTGAACATGAATATTCGATTTTAGAAGAAGAAAAAACCCGTATAGAAACATTACAACTAGATAGGCCAAGGAACTGTAATAAACTAAAGAGTTTAGAAGAATTATTATAATTAGCAGAACAAACTAGGATTATAGGAGAATACCCACAGTTACATTGGAGTAAAAATAAAATAATACCAAAATTAGATATAATTAATTCAGATTTAACCATAAAGACAGCTGATATGTCTTGTAGTTTAATAGATAAACAAGAGTTTGATCAATACATAAAAGAGTTGTTAAATTTAAAAGTAATTAGACCTTCTAAGTCTGGACATAGATCAACAACATTTATTGTGAGAAAACATTCAGAACTAAAAAGAGGTAAGGCTATAATAGTTTATAATTAAAAAAGATTAAATGATAATACATATGAAGATAGTTATAAATTACCAAATAAGGATGGGCTTATAAATAAAATTCAAGAGTAAATATTTTAGCAAATTTGATTGTAAATCAGGGTTTTAGCAAATACAATTAGTAAAAGAATCAATTGAGTGGACAACTTTTACTTGTCCAGAAGGATATTTTGAGTGACTTGTTATGCCATTTGGACTTAAAAAATGCTCCATCGATCTTTCAAAGAAAGATGGACCAAATTTTCAAAAAATATGATAAATTTTGTAGTGTTTATGTAGGTGATATTTTAGTACATAGAAAAAATAGAAATGAACATAGGAAGCACTTAGAGATAGTTTTACAAGAATTTATTAATAATGGAATTGTGATTAGCAAAAATAAAATAGCATTTAGAAAAGCAAGATATAGAATTTTTAGGAATGTATATTAAGTCAGGTACAATAAAATTACAAGATCATATAGCTAAAAAAGTCTTAGAATTTCTAGATAAGTTAGAAGATAAAAAGCAGTTACAAATATTTTTAGATTGTGAAATTATGCAAGAAATTTTATCCCTGATTTAGGAAGAAAAATAGCAGTATTACATAGTAAAACTAGCAAAACAAGACAAAAATATTTTAATAGTGAAGATATTAAATTAGTTCAAAATATAAAGGAAGAAATTACTCAACTCAAGCCATTAACATTACCATTAGATTATAGTTACAAAATCGTTGAAACAGATACTTCATCATTAGTATGCTCAAGTATACTATACCAGAAAAAGCATAAGGAGTTACCAAAGTCTGACGAACAAGTTTGTAGATATTCATCAGGAAAATTTAGTGATGTATAGTCAAGATTACCGTCAATAGATTTAGAAATTTAATGAATAATTAACTCACTTGAGGCATTTTCTTTATTTTTACATAATGAAATATTTACTATTAGAACAGACTGTCAAAATATAGTTTCTCATTATAACAAAATACATGCTAATAAACAACCAGCCCGAAGATGGGTTAATTTTGTTGATTCAATTACAGGAAATGGTTTTAAACTAATTTTTTAACATATAAAAGGTAGTGACAATACATTAGCTAATATCTTATCAAGATTAATTTGTTGAACAAGAATGGAATATCGCGGACCATCATCCTCAAATAGCACAAGACCACAAGGCAGAAGAACACTTTTCAATAGCATAATAATGCATCATGGACCTCCATCATTCAATGGATTTGAAAATAGCATAAGCAGATCAGCATCACCACCAGTACTCACTTTCAACTTTAATGATAATATTGTTGAAGGAATTAGAAATCCAACTTTGAGATATAGGCCAAGAGTACCAGAACTTTCTGATAAGTAATAGGTTCTCTTAGATAATTTTTGGAATATCCAAATCAAACAGCCAAGCATGAGGTTAGATCATGAAAAACTAATTAGAACATTAGAACAAGAATTTGATAGTTTTAATTTTAATTTCCATCAAAGCCAGCATCATATTCATTCTCTTTAGCACAACTTTCAAGTCATTTTTAGAGACCATGAGTCATTACTTAGTAAATTTACCAAAATGAACCAAGAACTCCAATTTCTTAGAATGCAGTAAAAGGCAAGTAACACCCTGAACAAAGAATTGAAAATAGGTTTGGAAACTAATCAGCATAAAAATAAAGAAAAAGAGGTTATTGAACCCATAGAATAAAGGGCTAATGAGCACATAGAAGAGATTAAGATTGAGCTCTTAGAAGAAGACATTGAAATGGAGTAGCATCAAAATAATGAGCAGCATCAGAATCTGAGTGACAAAGAAAAATAAGAAAGATATGAAAGTTTTCTTAGGAATATATCTTTAGACTTAATAATAGATAATATCCTATTAGAAGAAATTTCAAAAGCAAAATTAAGAATAATGCCACCAAATATGCAAAATGAGATCCTGAGCAGAGCATCACAGTCCATGAAAGAGTTACAATTACAATTGCAATGTGCTTCGTATCATTCCATCTTTGATCCAAAACCAGGGATGGATATTATTACAAATTGTATCCACTATATCTTTGTGATAGTACAAAGAGTTGTATTTGTAAACCAGAGGTTAGCATAGCTGTTGCCAGGATTAACATGAGAGATTTTAGACCATGACATTTTAGTTATGAGCATAAAAAAAAACATAATGTAGTAGAAGTTACACCAGCCTTACTATTAGAGTTTGGTTATCTTGAGAAAATATTCATCAACCATGTCTCCTAATTAGAATTATTTCCTGAAAAACTTATAAAAGTAGCAGAAGATTATCTAGAAAAGTGGAAAGAAATTTGCATAAGTTTTATTAATTAGTAGTCTTCCAGATTGGTATGTACATATGCATAAAGAGAAAGCTAGACATATAGCCATGATTAAAGAAGGGTCTCTTAGACTATCCCCTATCTCCCCACATAAGTGGACTCCTTCATACAAAAATATTCTAAAATTTCGAGGGATCCAAATGCTAGCCTTAGATGGGTTTGAAGATTTTAGGTATGATATGTTATTAGTAGCAGAAGAAGAAGAAATGTATATTTACAGTAAGACAAGGATCAATCATCAGCCCTATTGGAAGCCTCAAAATTTCAAAGAAGAAACAGCATAAATGTACTACAAAGTAAAAAAAGATAGAGAAAAAGATGTAGAGCTAGTAGAAGGCAATGAACAGTATTGGAACAACTTGACAGAAGAAGAGCTGCATAACATCGATAACATGATGGAAGCATGAAGAGCTGGTAGCAAATTAGCATAAGTTGAAGAGCATCATGTGAAATAATGTATTTCCAGACAAAAATGTCAACATTATTGTGGACCCTGTTACAATAATAAAATAATGACATAAGAGTAAATAAAGAAAAGATCTTGATCCATCATGGACTTTTCATACACAAAATGTCCTTTTGATTAAGAATGAATAGTGCTAAGTCATTTTCGTTAAAACTTCCTTAAATATATGGGGTAAACTAAGACGTAATAGGGTGCGAATAAATTTAAATTTTGTATAAAGTACAAGAGGCATAGCAAAAAATCACTGATTTGGTAATTACATACTGTATGTCACAATTATTTCTTGAAAAAGAACCCTATATGATCGACACAAAACAATATTAATTTTCTCCAATTAATTATAAATGGAGTCCAAATATGTCACATGAAAGAAAAATTGATATAAATATATACAGTATTCAGGATTTAGGAAAATATGTATATATAATTATGGGAACAGTCATAGTCAAAGATCTCAGATAGTAGACCGTAATGCTAAGTGACAAAAAAAACTTTAACCTTTGAAAATAGCATTTTTCTAAATTATACTTGAAACAAAAAACTCAACTGTCAATATACATGTGCACAGAAAATATGAAGAGAGATCATGAATTCGATAATTAGGAGAGCTAAACCCGCTCACGTCTTTTCGCCAGCAAGCGATGGAGCAATTCATACATGGTTTATTTGGCATTCGTCACGTATAACATACAAAGTGGATAAGTTCTTTGCAAGTAAAGGCCAAATGTCTGTCAGTTTGTCAAGAGTAAAGTGACATATCAGTTCAGAATTTCAGATTCTAGTGAAGCAAATTTAACCATGCAATTGCCAGGTATAGCAGAAACAACCACCTCCTCATGCTGCTTGGCAGAGAGGGATTGACGAACCGCCCTGCGTCTCAAAGCCCACCGATCTCTATCTGAAGAGGAAGAATTTGCAGAATATGGATACACCGTAAAATAACGTCTTCCGTGTCAATGATGTAAAATATGTGAAGAAAAGTTAAACACGTCATTTACTGTTGGCACATGAATCTACAGTAACAATGTACCCGTGCCATAAATTTTTCTCTCAACAACATTATAAGCTGAAAATTGCTAACATACGGCCTCATAGTTCCTAGATAAGAGAATTAGCGGTCTAGGGCTTAATTAAGTTGGCTAGAATAGTATACTCTCCTTCTTGTTTAGGGTTTGTGAATCATCAAGGTTCGAACTTCCTTCTCCTTGAATAAATAAATAAATTTGATGTAATATATGAAAGAAAGAGATATGCCAGCTAATTAAAAAGGGTTTACTTCCCACTTACATCAGATTTAGAGAATTTATGTACCTCTACATAAAAGACCAGAAAATATTAAGCATGCAAACTTAAAAGAAAGGTACAGCAGAAGAAAACAACGTGACCATCATAACAGAAAGGAAGATCAAGAAAGGAGATGAACTAGCTGCATGGTTGTCATCAGGGTAAGGCACATATCCTCCTGGTGGAGAAGGGTATTGAGGATTTTGAGGATATTGCTGGCAGCACTGACCAGGCTGAGTTGGGGGGCATTTTCCTTGACCACGCGGTGGCGGCGGCGGTACTCCTTCGTAAGGGTAGCCAGGACTTGATGGGGGTGGCGGTCCAGGTGGAGGAGGGCCATATAAAGGGTACCCTGGAATTGGTACGGCGGGAGGACACAGACAGGAAGGGCAGTTGGCACAATTATCAGTAGGGGAAGGATTCACATTTCTGGGCGTAACCTCTTCAGCAGCAACAGGAAGGTTGAAGAAGATAAGGAGAGAAAGTGCTGTGACAAACGCAAGTTTTGCAGGAAACATTCTTCCTTCTCCTTGTGGCTAGCTAGAAAGAGAGATGAAAAGAAAATAAGGGATATTATATATATATATATATATATGTGTGTGTGTGTGTGTGTGTGTGTGTGTGTGTGTGTACGTGTGGTTAGATCATTATTGTAAATTGAAATATAGAGAAGCATGCACCAGCTTTCAACTGTGATTTTCTGAATCCCGGATTTGGTGCCGCATGGACAGACCATCTGTCATAAGAGTGTACAAGTAGCATGCAAAGATTTAACTTGCATGCTCATTCGGATAGACCTGGCATTGTGTCGTGTTTTCCATGTTTATGTCGTTTTTGTGTTATGTCCGATATCTTAACGGGTCGTGTCGTTTAACACTCATTAAAGTAAACGGATAATATAACCCAATCCGAAATCAACCCATTAATACTACTAGGTATTATGACATGATCCCCGTTAAAGTAAACGGATAATATAACCCGACCCAAAATCAACCCATTAATACTACCAGGTAATATGACATGATCCGTTACCTGTTAAAGAAAATATATTTTAAATCAATAAATAAGGAAAATATAAAACATAATTTGACCAAAAAAAAAAACATAATACTAAATTAGTATATGCATACCACACATTGTCACATAAATATTACTTCAAAACATAAAAAAAAAATAAATAAATAAATAAAAATAAAAAAAAAACATTTGTCTTTCAAGTATTACAAACTTCAAAATAAGAGCCTAATGAAAAAACATTAGTACATTACTATAAAATATCAACTATTCAAGGATATGCAAAATGAAAGGGAGTTGCATTTCAAGGTGGAAGAACCTTGCACGTTGATATATGTTTTCACATTTTTTAGACTTGTACACTAATGATTTTGAATTTTATTTATTTTAAACTCCCTTAAAAATACTATTCATGAGGATTTGTATGGTTTTAAAAATTCAAACGACGATGGACCCATACTCATAGTGTAGATGATGTGATTACGAGCCTTTGCATATTTTTCACATTTTTTTGCACTTATAAATTAATTATTATAATTTTTTAATGTGTTTGGTATTTTTAAATTACTTGATACTTTTATTTTTAAGGTGTGTATAATTTTTTTAATCTCACACTTTAGTATACTATAAAATAAAATAAATAAGTAAAACTTAAATTTTGTAAATTTGTAGAATAATAATACAATAATACATATTTAACATACAATATATACATAAACACAGGCTATTGTATTTTATAGTTGGTTTTTTTAGTAGTTTAAAAAATTAAAATCATCAAAATAACCTTTTTCTTAATGTGTCGAAACAGGTCACCTGCATGTCACCTTCATGTAAACATGTTAAGGACCCGTTATTAAAGGGTTCTTATTGTGTGATCCGATAATGACCCGATTAGTTATCATGTTGACCCAAAACTCGTTATTTTCGTGTTGTGTAAGAAATGGTCAAGTCTACATACGGACAACTCAAAAGAAAATAAGAATGGTTTCAATTATACTTATATATTTTATAGTTTAAATATATATTTTATTCGCTAGGGGTGAGATATGTGTATTCCCCTTACGAGAGGATGCATGTATTATCCAAAAAGGAATTTCTCCCTAGCTTTTTTTTTTTTTTTTTTTGGGGTTGGGGAAAGTCCGAGGATATATTTTTATTATATTAGAGTTTCGAATATTGGACTTAGTCAATTCTTACTCATTAGGCAATCTCCAACCGACCCGGCCAAGGAGTCATAGGCCAAAAAATAGCCCGTTTTGACACGAAAATCGTCTCCAACCGAGGGCTACTGGGTTAGTCCAAAGGGCTTGTGGGCCCCACTCGGCCAAAAATCAGAAAACAAGCCAGTGGGGTGGGCAAGATCAACCAACCTGATCTGGGCAGCCCAATCCATTCAAACAGTAACTTGGCATCAGCATGATGTCAGCTAGCTGACATCAGGTTACCGTTGGAATTTGAATTTTTTTTTAGACGAAATAAAAAAAAAAATTCTAATTGTTTTTTCTAATAAATACCTAAGTTATTTGTACACCATTTCTCACATCATTTTCACTATTGCATACTATCTTACCTCATTTTATTGAGATTATATAAAGATAAGAAATCCAAAAGTTTATTCATTTAGCGACAAGTGACACTCAAAATATGTCCGAAAATCTTAGTTTAATATGATAGTTTAATTCTATTAACCATATTAATTCAATTAAAATAATAAATTATTGAGGAGGCTAAGAAAAAAACCCCTTCGGCTGGAGATGAGTTTTTTGTCAAAGGGCTATGTTTTGGCCTATGGTTTTTTGACCCCCTTGGTTGAAGATAATATAAAATATGCCATGACACTATTTATTAAAAAATAATTTCTTGGAGGACTATAGGACTAAACATGGCCCTATGGTCCTTTAGTCAACTCATCCTCAAGGTTGGGCTTACCCTAGTGGCTTAGAGAAATTCTTTCACTATTGCGAAACCATTTATTAGTGTCGCTATGATAACTGACAAAAAAACATATATTATTGTTGGATATTAAGCAAAATCCGACAGAAAATGGATGTAGTGGCGAATATACTAAGTGACAGAATTGCCAACGTCAGGAAATGAATTTTATGTTGGTTAAGGCTCTAAAACCGACAAAACTTGCGTCGAATATATGCCACAATAAATACTAAACTATTGTCGGATATTATCAATTAATGTCGTTCCTGACCACTAGGAAATTGAAAATACCGTCGAATAACATCATCTTCCAGTCGGTACTAATCGACAGAAAAATTTAAAAAAAAATAAAATCTACTATTGTCCGTCGGCCACAATTGACAAAAAAATATTAATAATTAAAAAAAGTACAAAACATTCTGTTTTTTTTATTTATTATTTTACAGAATGAATAAAAAAAATGTAATGAGTGAATAAAATAAACAAAGTTCGTAACCAACATAATATGCATTCAAATATAAATTAACCTACAATAATGTCTTTTGAATCCGCCATAACACATAAAGTAGACGTTAAATATAAATTAACCTACAATACGGTCATCTGAATCCGCCATAATACATAACTAGACAAAAAACATTTGGCTGAAGTAGATAAAGTGTCAGACATAGCCGTAAGGAAAACCAACAAACTACTCAATAGAACCTGAGCCTTATGCCAAGCCTCCTTGTGCTCCAGAGCCTTCTGCCGATCCTCCCCGTGATCCAAAGCCTTCTGCCAATCCTCCATGTGCTCCCAAATACCTCATCACATCCCCATCAAAACTACCGGACAATAATCTGGAAAACAAACCCGGGGATAATCCACCATTGAAAACACTTGCAGAAATATGTGAGTCACCGGGAAAAGCCATCTGAGGTTGATATACTAGCATTGGATACTGCGGCTGAAAAGGCATATGATGCATGGGATATGCAGGCACAAATGGCTGACTGGGGGCCGAATGCTATGATGTTTGTGGGTTGAGTGGTGGCTGCTACAGATGTTGTGGAATAAGCAACATCAATATTTGTTGTTGTTGCATCATCATTTGATGGTTCATCGCCTATTGCTGCTACGAAGTCTTCGATTTCTCAAGCTCAACTGTTACCACCGCCAACTTTCTAAAGGCTTCTTCCTCCCTTCTCCTCAATTCGTTGTTCTCAACTACCACCTTGGCCAATGTACCCCTGGATCATTTCCTGGAACACCTAGCACTTGAACCTCGAACCGTATTTCTAGTCTCATAACCCATCTACTCAACATAAATTTGTGTTCTAACCTTAAAGGTGTCCTCTTCTCCAGACTCCACAATTGACTGAATTTGACTCTCCATAGATGTCTTGCAATATAATATTTAAACAAAATAATAAAAAGATTATTAAGAGTTGAAATATAGAAAAATAAATAAGATTCATAAAAACAGATTCATCAATCCAAACAGAAAGATAAACAAGGTTCATAAAAACACAAATTTTGTGTTTAAACAAATCCAATATTGTTGTTTAAATAATGTGTTAGAACATAGATTCATCAATCGAAATAGAAAGATAAATAAGGATTAAATACAAATAGTCATAATCTGAATAGAGTTATAAATCATTTACCCCTCTCTGTTGTGACGATTCATCAATCCAAGAGTCATCTTTCCGGGTATGGGTAGCTCGAACAAAAAAAGATGGGATCCGGCTCCTTCCCATGCTTGTTCTTCTTTAAATATGTTAAAAGAAAACAACAAATACATATTAACCCCAGATTATAAATACAAAAATAAAAAACACTACATATACTACAAATTAACAACACATACAAGTTCCTCGCGAACCCAAGCAAACGTTTTTGAACCAGTTGTATGGTTCATCGTTTTTAACTCCCGATTATACTTGTTTTTCTTTGCCACATCCTAAAAAGTTAAAAAAAACCTTATAAGCCAAACATATTTCAATACCAAATATCAAATCATTAATTTTTTTCCCTTTATTTTAGGATTATCCCAATACGCTAACATCTCGGCCCACTCACCACCATCCACACTAGGGGGAGGTTCTAAGCGCTCATGCGCTTGTCTTTTGGTGTAATAATCCGCTTTTAAATAATTACGGTATTCCTTGTATGCATGATCCGCAACATATGGAGAGTCATGTTACGAATCAATGGCATTCTGTCACAGTCTTCATCAAGAAAAATGATATTCCCCTATATCCCTAAAAGCAAACATGTTAGTACATATCCGAAATATTGTCTTGAAATATAGAAGTACAAAACGAAAATATATACTTTAATTCTTTCCCACAAAACTTCCTTATCATTTTCAGGAACCAAGCATCAATCCCTCTTCAATGGAATCTGTCTTGGATCCTTAACCTTCGAGGCTATCAATTTCGAAAATTTAGCGGCATTTTCACTAACACATTTCCATGTCGAATCAAATAGACAAAGTTGTCTCCCTTTCCACTTCGGAATAGTAGCTTCGCGGGTCCTATGTTCACTTTATTCCTCCATTAGGAAAGAGAAGAGGAACAGTTGAACTAAAAATGGGAAGTAGTTTAGGGTAATAAATGTTGTCGGTTATATCCGGGAAATTAAAATCCGATAGAGCTTTTATATTTTTGTCAGTATAGTGCATTTATGTATGTCAGAACAGTGCATTTATATGATGTCAGAATAGTGTCAGTTATGCCCGACAATAAATTAAATAGTGTCAGTTATATCCGACAACCTGACTGAAAAGCGCCCGCCTATTTAATATGCATGTCAGGTTTGTGTCAGTTGTAACCGACAAAAATATCCAAAAACCGCCACAAAATTTTCCTCCATCGGTTTTTATGCGCCTTTAATTTTTTTGAATCAAAGTTGCAAGAATTACCCCGCCCAAAATTTTGTTATGTTCGTGTCGGTTATATTCGACAGGCCATGAGTGAAAAAATAAATAAATAAACCATGTGTTTTTAAATAACATTTTAAATTTTACCACACAAACTAAAATATTTTAAATAAGTGTCACCACACAAATTGAAATATAGTCTAATTAATACTTAAAAAGCATAAAGTAAATAATAAAACTATTCCATTTCATCTTCTGTTAGGTCACCGTCGACATTGACAAAATCAAGGAACTGGGTAAGCAACGATAATACTTCGTGAAAAAGAGTCTCTTCCATGCCAACCCTTGTATGCAAATTTTCATTGTCAAGTGCATGATCATCCAAATCAGGTATGACACAATCATCAAGTGCATCATTATCCTCCAATACGTCAAACAAATCTCTCGGTTGCATTCGAACAACAACATGCCAATCTTTTTCAATTGTGTCCTCCACATAAAATGCTTGTAATGCTTGTGAAGCTAATATGAAAGGATCCTCTTTAAATCCCAATCGATTGAAGTTTACTAAAGTAAATCCATATTGATCGGTCTTCATACCTCTTGGACTTTCACTATTAACCCATTCGCACTTAAACAACATCACAGCTCGACCCCTGTCTCCTGCTTCGGTAGGGC
This sequence comes from Pyrus communis, assembly GCF_963583255.1. Classification (NCBI taxonomy): domain Eukaryota; kingdom Viridiplantae; phylum Streptophyta; class Magnoliopsida; order Rosales; family Rosaceae; genus Pyrus; species Pyrus communis. The sequence continues at coordinate 10,474,567 of NC_084810.1, forward strand.
CATAATATCTAACCTCAAACATGTCTATGACTCTGCCATACCAATTCACTTGCCCAATTGCACCAGGGACATTTGCAGGTACAAAGACACCACAATTTTGATTCTTATGCTTATTGTCCACAGATTTTGTACGAAATCTGAACCCATGAATAATGTGACTTCTATATTTCGTCACAACCCTACTAGGATAATTGGCTAGCCAATGCAAGTCTTCAGATATTAAGATATCATTAGCATAACATCTTGAATTAATCTGTAATAAGTAAAAAATATAAAATTTAACTCACATGTTGCTTGAACCATTCTGGAAATTCCTTCTTTCTTAGCTCCTTGATTTGTCGCACAGTCAACCTTGCTCGACGATGTTGATTTTTCAAGAATTCCTCATGTTGCCTAGCCAATCAGGTCCAAATTATTAACTACATTGTAATGTTTGGAAATTGAAAGAAAATCAAGAAGAAAGCTGAAGAGAAGAAAGATCAACACAGATAGTTTTACAGAGAGATAGATTTAGAGAGAGAAATATGCTTTTATATTGATTGATAGAATGAAGGTTACACAACTGTTTTTATAAGGGAGAGCCTAACTACTCTAACCAACTTACTAACTGTATTGCTAACTTGTATACTTAATACTCCCCCTCAATCTCAACTGGGGAAACCCAGTTTGAGATTGGAAAAACATCTACAATCACTGAACACAATGTTGAACCATCTGCAATCTTGCAATCCCACACCAAAGTCTCATGAGCAACTCGTTTGACACACCAAATTCCTTATCGAAAAATCACTTCTCCATCATGTTTACCGACAAACTGGACTCCATCAATCAGCTTTTCAACAGGACATTTGAGAGGCTCAACAGCAGAAGGGGGTTCACCCTTCACAACTTTAGTAGTATCAATTCTTAGTACACGCTTTCCAAACCCAACCACCAAAACCTCTTGTTTATGACAGTGCCAACAAACTCGTGGATGAACAGAACAACCTCTTATAAAATTGTAACACACCCTCAGGCTGGTTATAACAACTTCTTGCGGGATTACCCTTCGTGGGATTTACCGTCAACAACTTCATTTAACATTGGCTTTGGCCTTTAAACAGAAAAATAACAAACTATAGTGTGGCATCGACCTTAACTATAGCACCACGGGATCGCCCTTTGTGGATTTTACCAAAATACAACTACTCTTAACAGTGGCATCGGCTTTCACAATTTCAACAACAGAAAATCAACATCTATGTAGGATTACCCTTCGTGGGATTTACCTACTTACATCACGGAATTACCCTTCGTGGGATTTACCGTTTACAACTTCATCAAACTTCATCGTATAACCGGACTTACTGTAGATTCATGCTAACAATTGAGTTGGTTAGACTCGACATTATAGGCTGTAATAAGGAAAATACTGCACCACTCCTCAGTTAGCTGCTGAACAATCTTCTTAGACATTACAGTTCTGAATTTTGACACAAACCACAATCGGAATAACCACAAAATTGTACATACCAGAATGCAAGAATTCACACGCATTTTTCCAAATATATCAAGAGTTGCAGAAAGATCAAACCCAATAACCTTACAGACCATCAGTGAAGCAGAGAAAGAATTGGACACCACCATACAAATTGCACAATCCATCAATAACCAATATTCTTGAATCCAAATATCACAAACATAGAAATTAAGCAGAAGTGGTTGAAAAACTTAACCTTCTCGAAAATTCTGAGCTTGGCATTTCGTCAAACACTTGGGCTGCACATAGGTCTAAACATTCTTCCACACCAGAGAACAGAGCACAGATCAAAATCCCAGAAAATAGAATTCAGAAAGTTGCACCACCAAGATGAATGAAGAAGCAGATAATCAATAGTGCAAAGAAAGCAAACTTTATTCTCAGTCACATCTTGTTTTCAAGCACCAAGAAATCAAAAGACCGACGGTGGAGCGAGATCTTTCAACTTTGGCCAATGAGACCAGAGAAGTTCTCAAATCGATGGCCAAAAAACATGTATAAGCTGAGTATACAAACATTGCAGCATGTATGTTGCCACACCTCGCAGATGTCACATGTCACCATCCTCTGATTCTTTGAGCTTGATTCTACAATCTCGAACCATGACTGCGGAGGTTCTCTCACAGCCCAACGACGTCAAGAAGTCGAGAATCTGGCCTCCTCCTAGCAAGCGACCTCGGTTCGACACCAGCTGTCTACAAATTTTTTTTTTTCCCAATTTTCATTTTTTCCGTTCTTCTTCTCCGTCGAGAAAGCCATGGATAACGACAATCCCTCTACCCGTCGCAGAAAGCGTAGGTTCATTCCCAAAGCCCAACCTCGCAAGAACCGTGAACCAACTGTTCCCACTCCCGACGCCGACGCCGACGACGATGACGGTCAAGAAACTCGTCGGGCCCAGACTCCTCCATGCAAGTTGCGTTTGGTCCTGGAGCCGCGGATGCATCCTCAACTTCTATCAGAACATTTGGAGCTGCAAAGGATGCCGATAGTGGCAAAAGCGGCAGCGTCATCGACAACCTACTTGCCGCCAAACGCCAAAACCCACCTGACTGGTACACCGTTCTTCAAAAAATCTCGACCCAGATCCGCAAACCCAACTCTCATCCAAACCCAGTTCAAGAAACTCAGGACTGAGTTCGCAAACCCAGCAAGAACTGGGAAAAAAAAAAACAATCAAAAGCAAAATCTACCCAGAAATTTGGAAAGAAAATAAGCTAGAAACAGAGGGAAATTAATGAGAAATGGAACCACCAGAATCAATGGCGTGAGCCTGGTGGCTCTGATACCATATTAACTACATTGTAATGTTTGGAAATTGAAAGAAAATCAAGAAGAAAGCTGAAGAGAAGAAAGATCAACACAGATAGTTTTACAGAGAGATAGATTTAGAGAGAGAAATATGCTTTTATATTGATTGATAGAATGAAGGTTACACAACTGTTTTTATAAGGGAGAGCCTAACTACTCTAACCAACTTACTAACTGTATTGCTAACTTGTATACTTAATACAAATATGCTTAACTAAATTTTCAAAGTAAAGAAAATTGATAAAACATTAAGACGTATGACTAGATGTTCTTACCTTCTAAGTAGGTTGACTTCATCACAATTATTTAGAATGTATATGTGGCACTTATCAAGAACATTTAACTCGAGCTCCACATTTTCTGCTAAACCCATAACATCCTTTAGAGTAAAAAATTGATAACCCACCAAATATTCCACATCCAATATCATCTTCATTTTGACCTCTACGAGTGTGATGAGACTCGACATCTCTAAGATACATGGAACAAAAGGACAAGCACTCATCCACCAAATATGCTTCAGCAATAGAACCTTCAAGATGACCCTTATTATGAACATAGCGCTTCAATGTTTGCAAATACCTATAATAATACAAAACACAAATTATTATAATTACTAATAAAAATTATCATTATAAATTAACAAATTTTATAAAGATTTGTTAATTACCGTTCAATTGGATACATACATCTAATTGAAGCCAAGTGAACTGGGAGATGCATCATTACATCAAAAAATGCAGGCGGGAATATCTTCTCCAATTGACATAATGTCAAGGCAATTCTTGAATTCAATTGCTTGAAACCTTCCTCAAACTCCTTGCTACACAATTGTTTGAAAATTGCACTCAACTCTAATAATATCATAGTAACAGATTTAGGCAAAATCGTACGTATTGCAATCGGGAGTAACTAATCCATGATTTTTCGTTCATTCACCTGCACACATCACGACAAATTTGATGAATATCCATCGGCAACCCAAATAATGGACAACACTTGATAAAATGCAGTTTTTTTCTTCTCTTTTCAACGTGAACAATGCTGGACGTCAAAATGTTCTATTTCCTTCCCTACGTGGATGTTGTCCATGTCTTATTTTCAGGATTTAAAGATCTACATGTGCAGCCAATCCATCCTTAGACTTTTTATCTATATCTAACAATGTTCCCACTACATTGTCACATATATTTTTTTTCAATATGCGTAACATCAAGATTATGTCTAATCAACAAATGCCTCTAATAAGGTAGTTCATAAAAAATAGATTTCTTCTTCCACTGACTCTTACTACTTGTACTGCTCTCAGTTCATTTTCTGCGTTACCTAACTGAAGCATCTTTCTTTGGTTTTCCAAAAGTAAATCTCAAAGTACAAAGTTCTTCAAGACATTGTAAACCAGTCCACTGCCTTGGTGCACTTCAAGACATTGACATCATGTAAACCAGTCCACTACATTGTAAACCAATTCCTTACAACCTGGCCACAAATCTTGATCTGCCTCTTCAAGCAACTTAAAAAAAGTCTCGATCTCTTCCAAACACCCTTCCCTAGAAAGGGATTCAATAGACGGCCCAACACCTTCTTCCGTTAATGGTTAGACAAATACATCATTAAGAACATCATGAATACCAATCAACCGATCTCCTGCTTCAGGAGCCGGCCCAACACCTTCTTCTCCAATCCCTATATTTTGCTCTCCAATGAAAGGTTCCCCATGATATTGCCACGAAGCATTTTTGTAATCTTTATCCATATCATACAACACAAGATGTTCGACAATAGTTTTTCTAACAAAGTATATCGATTACAACATCTTTTGCAAGGACATCTAAACTTATCAGGGCCAGCACCATTCACAACTGCTTGATTAAAAAAAAAAATTAATTCCATCTGTATACGCTTCCAAATTTCGCGATATTGTCAACCAACTCTTTTCCATGTTTTACCATTGTATGAGAGCAAATATTACGTTGAAACTAAGATACCGACAATCTTTCAATCCCTATCATGTAGGCATAACTATTAGAAATTTCAATCCTTATCTTTCAACCTCGAACTATCATAATTGCAATTTAATTTCCAACACCTATCACAGTAAAACAAATTTAAAAAAAAACAATAAAAGGTTAACAAAAATATGTTTATCTACACTCTTGATTATTTATTAAATTTAAGTTTTGTATATCCTCATAGCAATTAGAGTGAAATATTTAATTAATTAACATAATATATATCTATTTTACTAAATATTACCAATTTATGGTATATTAAATATTGTCATTTTAACATAAATATTTACAAATAATATTTATCTCAATTTCTTCATAACAATTTAAGTAAATAAAATAAACTAATGGAACACAAATATTCCTAATTTATCTTACTAATTAAATTAAAATCTCCAAATAAATAATTTTTTGTGTTAAACAAACAATTTAAACATCAAGAAGTTCAGTAATAAAACCTGAACTATTGAAGAATTTTGTCGTCGATCTACTCTTTATGTGGTCAGCCAACTAAATAAAGCCCCTGCAAAATCAAATCAGAAAATAAAAATAAGCCACGAAGTGCTAGATGAAGAAAGAAATAAAAGATGAAAAGTATGGAAGCAAAAGAAATGAAAAACTTAGGGTTAGATGAAGAGAAGAAAAATATGAAGTGCTTGATGAAGAAAGAAATAGAAGATAAAACGTATGGAAGCAAAAGAAATGAAAAACTTACTGTGAGATGAAGAGAACAAAACGATTGAAGTTGAAGAGAAGAAAAGGATTGAAGATTGAAGATTGAAGATTGAAGATTGAAGATTGAAGATTGAGGATAGAAGATTGATGATGAAGATTGAGGATTGAAGATGAAGAAGAGAAAGAAATCTGAATGAACAACAAACAAAAAAAACTTTTGGCGTAAAAACAATAAAATAGTCAATTTCTATCGGTTATAACCGCCAGAATACTAAAATAATAAAATAATCAATTTCTGTCGGTTATAACCGCCACCATTAACTTCAAAACCGCCATAATCTATAAAAAATATTTTAAAAAAAGAATTCACAAATACTGGCGGTTATAATAATTTTATGGCGGTTTAATCCGACACTAAATATCCGCCAGGAATTACTGTCGGTTATATCCGACATAAATTCACTTTTATTCGGCACTAATTAAATGATGTGTCGAATATCTTTTATCCAACATAACGGCTTATTAACCGCCACCATCATCCAACACTTAAAGCTAATATTGTAGTAGTGTTTTTCGAATTAAATGTACAATTTATTAAGAAGAATAAAAACATCAAAAGAAACATACAACTTCTTAATTACAAACTAATAAGAACTATTATGCAATTCCTCATCTACGGAAGACCCGCACACCAAACCAACATGAAAGATAACACTCATGAGTACTAAACTTTGTAAGTTGTACTGTAAAGGCACCCCGAGGAAAAAAAATGCACCACCCTCTAATTATCTTGTAATTGTTGACAAAGAAATAATTTTGAGTACAAATGTTGAACTTTCTCGTCAATCCTCTTAGTGTTTTTCCATGCACACAAATCACATGAAACACAAAAATCACCTCCTCATTTGCTCACAAGTATTGAGTTTGAGTTGCAATTCATAAGCACCAAGAAAGTTCTACTTGCATATGATTTAATATCCTAATGGATAGCGTGTTAGATTTCTGCCCATGCATTCCAGATTCGAAACTCCCTCATCCCCTAAATTATTGTAATAGTTTTGAACTCTCGCTCTTCCCCTAATAATAGTAATTTTGTTTTTTTATTTGTATTTTAAAAAAGATAACCTTTGGGAAAGCAAGTGATCACAATCACAAAAATTCTTCTCGCCAAAGAGAGAGCCACCACAACATAGATGGTTGTTTGATAGGATAATAAGGAGAGATAAAAAGGAAAGCCAAGAGGGATTGTCACCGACCCGAAGGCCAAAGTCAAGGTCGACAACTGACGGTTCTCTCTAGCAATCAACTGTACATGCTTAGTTGTAAAGAAGCAACTTTTACGTGCGATTATGACAACGTTACATAGTATTACTGTGCACATGATATAGTATGAATGAGCAAGAATGTTGATATTTTTCCCACCTAAGTATATTGTTAATAAATAAATATAGAATGTGCAGTGCAAAAATAAAACTGAAAAACGTCTGGTGAAAAATGGCAAAATATGTATATGATGTCGATATCATTTTTATTTTTATGTTTCTAGACACAATATCCATAGAACAGGATCTCAACACCATAAAATTTATCATCTATGCTTTCGTTTGGTTTGTTGAATTGGATTGAACGGACATAAACACACTTATCAATTCCAAGCCCCTTCCACCTGGGATATAGTTATCCATTCCCATCGAATCCTATCGAAACCTTGAGACCAAGCAAGGCCTACGGGTGTTGTGACTAGAAACATGACAAGCATAAAACAAAACTAGAGCAACACGGAGAATATAAACTGAAAATATATAACGATATAGAGGTTACAGAAAAAATATAGAGTCCCTATAAAAATACCACTAGATCGAGCACTAGTGATTTTGAAACTCTCGACGTCTTGTTTGGTAAACGGGATGTTTCCCCGGGTGCGTAGTCTTGCCTCGGAATCCGTAAATAAAACAAAGACAGAACGGATTGTTTTAGTGACATATCTATGAGTGATCAGAACAACTTAGGCACAGCAAATCCTGCCTATTTAAATACAAATAACTCAACTTATGGTCAAAAACTGATGTTATAGGCAGTGGAGAAAATCCAGCATATTCTGTGTCTAATTTTTCCAAGCAAAATTCAAGAATGTACTTGAAGAGCTCATGTTTCTGGGTGACTGGTTGAGCTTTAAAGTCCTCGAGTGGAATCCACTGCATGAAACAAAACAATGTCCCAAATTTGTGGTGAATGCATGACTCAATCCCCTCTAGAATATATGAAATCATCTGAATTTCAGTATGCGTATGAAAAGTAACAATTGCTTAAGTTCACATTATTATCCAAATGCTACCTTGGCTGCCTCAATCTCCAGTTCTTGCTTTTGGATGTCAAAGGATAGAGGACGCAGAATGCACACAAAGAATAGTTCCGACTTCTCAAAGAATGCCTTGTGTGCTTGCCTAAATGTAACAAAAACGACGAATGTATCATGATATTTGGAGTTCAACAAATTTGGCATTTATTAGAAGAAAAGCCTCTGATGAAGCCAAATAACTGTATAAAAAACACTTTGCAACCAAATTCCAGAGTCACGGTAGAGGTACTCTCATAGGATTTTCGTTCATCAGGAGCCTGGCTTGAGTTATGTAATTGAATGAGCAGAGTCACAGATAGAGTTGGAGCCAGACCTGATTAGTCAAATAATCACTTGCTTAATCTAAAGCGTGCATTTGAACTATTTCCATTTTTTTCAATTTAAAGCCAAAAATCTAATGATCGATGGCTATAGTTTAGCATTTCTAGAAAGCAGAATATAGAAAGGGTGGTACGATCAATTTCCAGATTAATTAAGCAGCAAGAGAACATTTGGTTGTACCACTCTTGCTCATTGCAAAATTATAAGTCATTTACTATAGGACAAAAAGTATTAGACAAGAAGCAAATAGAACTACACAAATGACAACAGAACACTGCATGAGGGTGGTATGAACCCGTTAATTATGTGATTGAGACTGTTAACGTCAACATTTAAAGGGAGCCCCTTTCAGTCACATCCTTGATAGCCAGTGGTATTGGTTCACAGGTAAGGTTACTAGGAGAATCTGGTTCAGTTTTCAGCTTCTAATCACGTTTTGCGACTCTTTTCTGATATGTATGACTTGGTTTTACCCTCTCCAGTCAAGTTTCATATGATAAATTTCCATTAAAACGTACATGACTCAAGCGTGAGAGAACTTGTACCTGAATGCTAATATCTCCAGAAATTCTGCGTCGATCTGAAGAAGTTAAAACTAGTGATCTTCATTACACCATAAATATTGGTAACATAAATGCAATACATGAACAGTATACATTGAAACTTACTCCTGTTTCTTCTTTAACTTCTCTTACAGCTGCCGCAAATATATCCTCACCCTGCAATTGAAGGGCTCCATTAATGTCCAATATACTCAAGACCATCACAGTATTGAACAACTAAAAGTACTCACGACCATAGGGTACATACCTCATCAACGACTCCAGTCGGGATTTTCCACACCCCTGTTCCTTGGAACCTGCCACTCTTTTCCTGGACTACAAGCATCTATGCAGAAGAAAACTTATTTCAAAACCAACAACAAATGACGACAAGGTTGTTAAAACTGAAGGCATGATAAGCCTACTGTATCAAAACACAGAAGAACAAGGGCGATGAAGTAAACCAAATTCGGAGTGAAAGAACTTGAAGGCCCATGGAATTGTGAGACAATTTATTAATTATCCAATTTGAACCATTGCTCAATCATAAAGAGACCAACAGCTATTTGATTTTATCCCAACGGCTAATAAATAGTAGATAAGAGGGAGTACCTCTTTTTTATCATTCAAAACAATAGCACCGACGCCTACTCGGTGTGATGCATTTGCAGGTAGAGTATTATTAATTTCAGGAATCCAATAAACAAGCATGAGGTAGTGCGGCTCAGCATGATGGTACCGAAAACCTTCCTGCCCTCAGCATAATAAATTGAAGCCAAGTCAACACATTTATTCAGATTAATGGACAGAATATGGCATAATGTCATCAAATCATGTGGATGTACCTTAATTCACTAATTGTTATTATTATTTTTTAATAAAGAATATAAAAAGAAATCAATGCCGAAATTTAGTTTCTTCAAGTTAAAACCTACCGTGCCAGAAACTACGTAGAGTATCAGGTTCTTTGTTCCCCTTTTGCTTTATATATACACATTTCTCAAAGTTATGTACTGTATAGAGTTTCAGTTCACATATCGTTCCAATCTCTAAGTAGGCGCATAGCTTCATTTTATTTTTCTACGAGACACAAATCTTGCTTTTCTGTGATAAACAATTGCAACATAGAAAATCCTATGCAAAGTATATGAGAATCAAACAACCACAGCACTTTCGTAGATTTATAAACCACATCATATATGATCCGTGGCATACTGGACATAGTCAAAGCAACATATTGTTGTCAAGAAAGTCTGCTAGTTCCTCAGATGGTCATGTTCCCTTTCTAATGCAGATTGCAGCTCACAACCAGCCTTCTGCATTGAAATCACACAAATTTGCACGGAGACAATTAGGCTGAATAGAAGATATTGTAATGCAGAGCAATTACCTTAACTGCAGTTTCGACAAGATTTACAAGTTCAATAGGCAATTTTATCCACACACCCTTCTTTCCCTGCATAGTGGATATGAAAAAGTATTGCAAGGAAGAAAGAAAGGATTAGAATATCCATCAAGAGAGAAAAAAAAACTGTTGACAAATTCAGTAATGTCTATCAAACAGCTGGTATACTGAATTATTCGATCAACATCATACATTGCACGAAAAGGACTTTACCTCCTACAATGTACTCAACTTCCTAACCAACATCAAAAGGAATTTTTTAAAGATGTTAGCAAACCAATGTCAAATTGTCAAATTTTGAGAACGAGCAGTTTATCCAAAATTCAAATGTTGAGAATACCATTTTAAAGTCTCTTACACCAAAGGCGACAAGAATAGAACTGAATGCATTATATTCGTGACGATTGGTTTATCAATTTATGCACAAACCATAATTGTTATCTTATTAAGCTGGATCAAAGTACACCATATTCTCTGACATATTGAATGGTACACACACACAGATTGTAGCTACAACAGCAGATCAAAGATTAGGATTTGAAGAGTTGGAAGCATCTAAGAGATTGCAACAGCAGCGAATCTGACCAGTTGGAAAACATGAGGAAAGGAAGAGATGTGGAGAAGAACAAGAAGAAGAAAAAAAGAATAGTATTGATATCTCATAATTTAAGTCTGTCTCCAAAAGAGTTTCATCTGAGAAAGCATATAGAAAAGCCAATCCAAAACCAAGTCAAACTGAAATCCCTAAATTACGATCTCCAACACCTAAGAAACTCAATCCAATCCACAATGGCATGTATCACTGAAATTTATACTAGATTAAAAGGTGCTGAATCTGCATAAATGTGAAACTAAAGAGCAATAACAACAATTAGTTACTCAAACAACCTTGGTTTACAGAATTAGAAAACACACCATATAGTCAAATAGAATAGGTCATCAAACTATTAAACCAAGATTGTCTAATGAACAAGATAATATCCAACAAAAAGCATAGACAGCAGTACCTCTTCCCTCCATTGTGAGATTGAAGCCCTAAGCAACGTAAGGAAGTCCCGAGGGTCCATAGTATCCTTCATGTCTACAATAACTCCTCCATGGGCATCATTGGTTGCAGGTAGTAAATCAACATGCAGAATTCCAGTTTTACAGACCTGGCACGATGAATTTACAGAAATCAACATTGTTCCAACCACAAAAGGAGTCACAAAGACAACAAAACCTGAAAGAAAACATGAGAGAAACAGAAGAAAAAAAAATCAAAACTAAGTTACACCTCAAGTATACAACAATTGTTTTCTCAAAACCTAATTTCCTAACCGAAATAGAATCAAATAACAGCAGGTGATGAAATGTGATTTTTGACTTTCCTACCGACTGTATTATCTGTGTAGGTGATGAAACTGTATGAATGTTACCTAAACAACGTTTAGATTTGAGTAGGGAAGTATGGCTGCCTACCATAGTAATTTCACGAATAATCGCTGAACAGATATAAGAAGCTCGAAACTCAGATAAGAAAATACACAGAACAGTACTTAAATTAAGGATGAAATGAGCATGAAAACTACGAGAGTTCTATAGTCCCCCAGTATTTAGAACTCCAGACTTTCTAACCGTTAGGTCTTTATTTTTTTATTTTTTTTAACTAAAGCTCCGACGTTTAAAAAACCCAAAGACTCCGAAACACTATGAAATTAGAGACAAACTTACTTGTGGACTACAAGACTTCCACTTTATGGTCACTCTGTTGTGTTGTGCGTTCAACTCCAAGTCTCTCTTTCCAGTTGTTGGCGTCCGGGTTTTTATAGTGGCAAGTTTGCGGACGCGGGAAAACTACCCTGCGAAGTGGGTAGTGACGTAGTTCCACTTGTTTCAAGGACCAATAGGAAATTTAAGGGTAGGGGGCTCACCATTTTTGATAGTGTGTAGGGAAGAGTGGCGGACGTCGACGTTCGCAGCCGCCCGGTTAATTAGGGGGGGTGTACGGTGGAACCATCAAGTATGTGATCGACTTGGCATGCATTTGAGTTGAAGTGTGAACAAATCCCACTTACACTTAATTTAGGGTGCTTTAAATTTTGGCCCATACAACTCATGATTTCTAGATAAAAATCCATTTATCTTTAAACCTCCAATAAAAATTCAAGTTTAAAATTTGCAGCCACATAAGAGTATTATTGGCCTAGCAATACAATTTATTGACACCCATGTCACTCATACTTTCTTGTCCATTTTCCAAATCTCTAAATTTATGCCAAATTAAAAGTAGCAGAAAAAGTTTATATTGTATTGCATTAATTGTATTCATATCATACCACAAATTTACCTTTTTTTTGTGATATAGTTTGCATATTAATTATATCCGCATTAATTGGGAGGTAAATTAATTTATTCCAATTATTAAAAAAATTATATAATATATTTTGAATCGTCTAACATTTCTCTAACTTCCATTAATTATATTCATATTAATTGAGAGGTAAATTATTGTATATACATTATTTTGAATCAAACAATAGGTAAATTATTCTTGTAAAAATTATATTGTAGATACATTACTTTGGTAAAAAAAAAAAAAAAAAAAAAAACAATAGGTAAAATAAAATTCATAAACAAAAGCAGTAGATACATTATATTTGTAAAAATTATATTGTAGATACATTATTTTGGTAAAAAGAAATTAAAAAAAACAATAGGTAAATTAAAATTCACAAACAAAAAGTAGTGGATACATTATTTTTAATCAAACTACATTCCCTTATTTTGTGGATTTTTGTGGATGATTCCATATGTGGACACATTTTATTACTAATACATATGTGCACATATTTACCCATATTGTTATTTAAAATATAAGTAAATTAATTTTGAATCAAATAGCATTCCTTTAAATATTTTGCATATAATTTACATAAATTGAGAAAATTTTATCATTGATACATATGTTTAAATAATTTACCTATATGTTTTTTTTCTTTTTAGGGGGACAATTGGTGGCAAGTCATGGTTATCTACCTCTTCTGGGGACCAAGAAGACTCACAGAGACATTTTAGCCTCCTCCTGGCCACAAGTCTAGCTACCACACCAGCAGCGAATTTCGAACCCAAGACCACCAATTTGTAGTGCCCTTTCAGATTTTCATTTTGTAAGTGATAAACAATTACAAGTCTTAAGAAAAGTATAGCATTAATGTTTCTTTTATTTTTATTTGGCTTTTTAGCCAAAATGGTCCCTGAGAATTGCATAACTCATCACTTTGGTCCCTGAAATTTGAAATCAATAGAAGTAGTTCCTAAGTTTGTCCACCATCAATCATTTTGGTCATTCCATGAAAAATTATGTTAAATAAGGAGCAAAATAACAAAAATACCCACAATTTAATGAACAATGGACCAAATGATTTGACAAAAATTGAGGGTATTTTTATCATACTAGCCTTATTTAATGAAGATTTTTCATGGAAATACCACATTGATTGATGGTGGACAAACTCAAAGACTACTTCTATTGATTTCAAATCTCAGGAACCAAAGTGATGAGTTATACAAATCTCAGGGACCATTTTGGCTAAAAAGCCTTTTTATTTTTGATAGAAGCATCAATCTCTAATTTGTTATACTATGCAATAAATCTAAACATTAATGCATTTTTTAGAATCATTAACCTTTCCCTCCAAATCTGCACAATTACCGTTAAAATCGTAATTAGGGGTATTTTAGTCATCCAAAAAATGCAAAATGTGTGAAGTCAAACCCAATTAATGAATTTGATTATGTGGAGCCTAGTCACTAGATTTTATTCAGATAAAAATACTATGTCGTGTTTTATGTAAAATTTATTCAGGGGCTAAAGTCATATTTTCTGTAAAATTTATCTCCAATCATGCTGTTTATTCTTAAATTAAATTTTAAATAAAACCAATGTAAAATGGACCTCACAAACTTTCTTTTTAAATGCAAGAACACTTAATGAATTTTCTTTAATCATAAAGACAAGGTGCGGAGACAGCATCGTATTTAAGTGAATGTTTGGTGGCATCAACAAATGATTTTTCACATAGTTATCGGTTCTATGAGGAAACAATTGTCGGTGCCACCAAACTTCAGTTCAAATATGATGTTATCACTGCACCCAAGCTTCAACGTATTAACGATATTGCCACAGCTCCTTTGTATTTATCTTTATTGTGGAACCATGATTTTTCAAGGCTGGAGTACTGTAGATCGGAATATGAACACCTCAGAAGTCCCATCATGGACTCAACAACTTCCACAAAGTTCCACAGGCGGATCAGCTGTGCGACCATCATTCTGTTCCAGAGCAGTTGGCGAAGTCTGACAACTTTGTTGAGATTGACCATGCTTATTCCATAAGACACAGAAACATAATCCAGTAAAGAACCAATCAGTTTCCTATATTCTTGGAATTCCTTAAATTTAGGGATTGGTGTGCATCACAAATAATCCAACTCCTAAGACCAACTCCAATTGTGGATTAAAACTCAAAATTAAGTTTTAAACTCGTCCAAATCTTCAATCATTGAGCTAAAAAAAGGTTTTGAGTGAAAGCTTATTTTTGGGGCTAACGTCAGCCATTGTGGAAGGGCTAAATACTATTTTTTTGTCAGATTGCCCACATGGTAACCAGCAATCCATATTCAACTTAAAAAAAAAAAAAAAAATTCAAATTTACAAATACATTAAATTCAACAGTTGAGATAGAATATGAGCAAATCTAATGGTAAAAAAAACGATCTTACAACCCAAAATTAAATTCAATAGCTAAAACAATTAAAAAATATATTTAGATCAAAATTCACCCAAATTTTTTATAAATATGTATGTATTTGTTCAAACATCCATACAAAATTTACTTTCATCAGATAATTTTTTTTTTTTTTTTGTTCTACCCACCTCTGTATTTGCATTTAAGAATGTGGTAGGTTGTGTGGTTTTCCACCACTCTTGTTTGATTAAATTTTCCCATACTAATACCACAACAAAAACTATCTTTAATTTTTGCTCATTAATTAAATATATTTTGTTTAATTTCTATCATATAGCCTAGGGGGGCTTCCTAATTTAAATTTTTTACTGTGCCACTGTATGCGGTCCTATGAGCACTTTTGCAAGAGGTGGCTATAGCTACTTCATCGCCTTTACTGACAATAAGTCAAGGAGTGTATCTTATGAAAAAAAAAACAAATCTGAAGTCTTTGAAAACTGCAGAGAATTTAAAACCGAGGTGAAATTGCAAACTGGGAAAAATATCAAGATCCTCGTATCAAATCGTAGAGGTGAGTACTTAAGTGCATAAATAGACTACTTGAAAGACTAGAATATTGTCATAATAGACTCCTCTTGGACACCACAACTAAATGCCATTTTTGAAAAAAGAAATTGAACACTTATGGATATGATTCAATCCATGATGAGTTATATTGATATGCCTCTAGCCATGTAGGGTTACATGCCAAACCATGTCCCTTCCTCGAGCATTCCTTAAATTCCTTGTGAATTGTTCAAATGAAGGAATCCAAGCCTTAAGAACATAACAGTGTGGGGCTATACGGCGTACATTAAGACAATGGAATCTAGGAAGGTAGACAATAGGTCTAAGAGATGCCATTTTATTGAATATCCTAAGGAAACTTATGGATACCAATTCTACCATGTTAAGGATCAAAAGGTGATCACAAGTAAGCATGCTCATCTCCTTAAAGAGGACTTCATGATGAATGAAGGAGCAGGAAACAAGGTAGACATTGAAAAGGAAGCAAGAGAGACTCAAGGGGAGACTACAAAGCCTGCACAGTATGTAGAAGAAAACGTGTCTCAATCAGTGGATTTAGAATGGACACATCCTCATCATGTGCTATCTTATAGATCTAAAAGCAAAAAAGCCCCATTGATGACATTAACTTTTAAGTTGAATAGAAGGGTAATTATGCCAAATCGTCTAATACTCTAAGCTATGATTTGGGAATCTTTGGCCAAAACATAAGAATATGACTTAGGAAGTTTGTTCCAAATCATATTCAATTGAATCATATAGAGAAGTATCATATTGGATAGTAGACATAAAACAAACTATCACTCAAATAATGTGGTTAAGAGTATTGTATTAGAGAATGACCGTATTGCATTGTAATTGTAACTAGATAGGTTCTCCAGCCACTTTTACTTAGCTTGGGTAACCTTAACATACTGCTAGGTGTCACTCATGGTTTGTGGAAGCCCTGAAGATTAGCAAACACTAATCTTCATCATAGGAAGTATTGAAATGTAGTTTTAATTCACAATCAATCTTTAAGAGTAACAATCGCCCACTGCATTACTAATTGAAACCTAATGGATCGTACACCGAGTAAGGATGAAAGTGTAGAAATATAAATGAGATGGATAAGCAATTAAATGGTTTAATTGGGAATGGTCAACCTTAATTAATTAGTTAATTAATTATACGAAAGGATCGTATTGGGCTTTCAAGTTAGTTTTAGGTCTCGGGGCCCAAAGGGGTTTTGGTCCACAAGGCCCATATGTTTAAGTTGTATGACAACTAAAACAAAATGGGCAACTAGCCCAATAACTATGGGATGGCCGGCCATAGGGAAAGTGGTAATGGACTTAGCTTAATTGCAAGTTTGCCACTCACATGTGAGGTGGTATAAAGGCAACTTTATAAACATTCTCTCACTAGGGTTTTCTTTAAGGCAAAAGAAGAGAAGCTTTTTCTCCCTTTTTCTTTATAGAGGCCAGCCACTTAGGGGGAAAATAGCTAGCAATCTTTTCTTCCTCTAAGTCATCCATTTCATCTTCACACCTCATCCTTGGTGTGGAGACTTAGAGACACCAAACTTTTGGTGTTCTTGGAGATCCTTTCCTCACATCCTCAAGCAGCAAAGGAGTATCAAAAGGAAGAAAATCACAAGGAAGATCTAAAGAGCTAGGAGGTGACTTGAAGGCCCTCCACTTGGGTGAATCCCTTGTGTAAACAAGGATGAGCTTCAAGGGTAATGAATCTCAAAATCCTTTCTTCTCTTTAATGTAGTTAAAGAGTTTTGTGGTTCACATTCACTAGGCTTTGAAAGTCATGGGTTTTAGAATTGTTTTTGAATGCATGCCTACTTTAAAGTGTTATTAGTTTGCTTATGTGTTCAAATGTTCTCACATGTTCTTAGCTAGGACAAAAAATCATCCTTCAAGTGGTATCAGAGCCTAGGTCTAGTGTATGGTGAATCCTTTTGGGTTTTGTGTTTTTCATGATTTGCGATTTAAATGTTGTAAATGTTACAAGCTTTGTTCTTGCTTTTTGAATATAAATTTTTACTTGAAAATTTAGCATCTCAAATGTTGTAGATGTTGTTCATTTAAGCATGAATATTGGAACTAAAATTTGGTTCCATGTATGTGGGGAAATTCGGTCAAATCCAAAGGGTGGATTTTTTGGTTCATGTTTGTCTTGTTAAAAGTGTTTTAAAGTGACTTTTGGAACCCCCTAAGTACCCTAGGATGTTAAACCCCTTTTGAGTAGTAAAAATTTGAGTTTTATTTTGTGAAAACATTCATGGAGCTCTTATGTGTTTTCATGGATGTTCTTCAATGTTCTTGCCTTGTTCTTGTTGTTCCTACCAAGAACAAAAATGTTTGGTGTTTTGATTCAAAGTTTTTGGTTGTTTACCTAAAGTCATGTTTAGTGATGGTAGGTATGACTTTTTCAATCATAACAAGGTGTGGACACTCATACCTATTTTTTCAACACCATACCTATCACCTTTTCAACCATGCTTTATGATTTTGCTTTTTCAACAAAAACCAACCCCTCCACTCACACTACCAAAACCGGCCACCCCATAATGGGGGTACTTTTGGGGCTTTTATGCAATTACATAAGTTTTGATACTTTTGTGTGTTTGCACTTTGACCCAAAAGTTTATGTTTTTACGTAAAGGCCCAAAATCATTAAAGGACAAATTGTTTTGCTCATTTAATGAAGTTTTTTATAATTGTTGAAATTTTTTGGGTTCTATTTGTAATTACATGAAGTTGTGGACTCTTGTGTTTTTACAAAGTGACCCTAAAAGTTTATGTTTTTGAGATGTGGCCCAATAGTTGTGGTCATTGTTTTTTCGGCCCAAATTATGATGTGAACAAAATGGTTTTATTTCTTTAACGAGAATTGGGTTTTTATTTCATTTAGTTCCATTTAAATCAATTCTATGAATTCGAAACCAATTGTTTAAGTTGCTTTCTTAGTTAATGTGATTGATTAAGAAAAAGGTAATTATGAACCAAAGGCCTCGATAATTGAGCTATGTGATTGGCCACTTTACATTATGAATGTTTGGGTTAAGTAGCTTAGATTTGAATGTAATTTGATTAATTCAAATGTGTTGTAAAAGGGCATAAGTCCTTCAAATGTGTTGTAAAGGGGCATAAGCCCTTCTCTTTATTTCAAGTATTCCTTTTTGTTTAATTGCATGCAAATTGGAATAATTGGTTCCAACGCCCAATAGGAAATAACGGTTTAATTAGATTAAACGCGTAACTAAAATCAACAACTACCTACCTTAGACCCAAGGTCCAACACAAGGCTTGTGTTGGATCAAATCAAACGGTTCATAATCATCCTGAGACCTAAGATGACTATATAGTCCATATGAGGATACAATGCATTCGTTAGTAGTTCCATATAGTATCGCTTGTTTCATCGAAAAAATGGGAGTATTATATACTACTAAATCATATAAACTTGGACCAATAGTTGTAATAGGCCCAAGTTCTTTTAATAAGATTAAAATGAAATTGATGTAGCCCAACACTATTCCCTCAACAAAATGAATATTAAGTTGATAAGCGAGAGATGCTTTTAACATCTCTTCGTATGCCTTCCATCGTGGTAGGAATCCCCACTATTCGTTTTTTGTCCTAACTTGAACCTTGCTTCCAAATTGTGTGATGAAAAAAGTCATTCCTAACTTTAGCTTATCAACTCCTGCTACTTTATTTCCAATATATAGGTTAATGTGTTGTCAAATCTCACAACCCATACCACATGGTGTGCATGGTATGTTCACTAGTTTTGATGCAATCTTATATGTTACTTCAGGTTCATGCAACATAACATAGGGAAAGTACCTATAATGATTTGTTACAGTGGGAGGTGGGTTACATCTGATAATAAAAATGACTATGCAGGTGGTGAAAAGAAACGAGGTGAAGGAACTTGTTGCAATCTCCGAGACCACATGATTCTTCCAATGCCATGCTAATTTTTTATTAAAGTTAATTTTGAGATGTGATCGTTGTGAATTATGTATGTTATTGTTATGGATTATGTTCTAATTTTATGTGTGACCACATAATGATGTCATGGTAGTCTTTCAATATATCAAAGCGTCACTCTAACCTTATATATGTAAACAAGGGTGGAGCCACATGGAGACCAAGGTTAGTCCAGGCCCATCCTAGAATTTTTCTAATATATATCAATTGTGTGCAACTTTAAACAATATTGAGCATTAGGTAAGTTGGTGAATATAGTTTGATAGTTTCAACAAGATATGGTGTGACGTCTAGATTTTGTGTTTGGCTTTCCTTGTTAATCTTCTAATTATGTACCACACATGCTCTTCAGATCTAGTTTCCTTATATGAGACTTTAGGATACTTGGTTCTAAAGGCTGGGCTATGGAAGAACAAAAAGTGCAAATGATGTTGATTCATCATAAGTAAGGTTTGTTCATGCAAATGCATTCCATGCTTATATTTCCAATTCTTTCTGTCTAATCGTTTTGTCTTATCAAAACTTTCCGCTTCTTTCCAGCTTGCTAGGCACACACTTTAATACAACCATATGGTTAAATTGACACATTTTTCCCAAGAGTGAATTTTTCATCTTAGATCTTTCCATATTGGTTTTTCACTTGACACGTGTCCCTTGATCCCCTTTGTCTGAATCTTTCAAGCCTTTAATAAAGAAGGGGCTCTAGGGTTTATTGTCATTGGAGAGAAAGTTTATAATTTTTAGAAGGTTTGTTTTTCTCTCCATCTCAGATCTCTCTAGGAGAATCAATCATTTTCTAGGTAATGTTTTTTATTGAATATTATAAAACTATCTATGAAAATGCTTGCTTAAATCTTATTAAAAGCTCATTTGTTTTTTGCTAGGAAGTTTATATTTTTCTCAAGAGTGTATTTATAGCCTTTAGCTACCTTTTGTATGCTTCATTAGAAACCCTAGCCACAAAACTATGTTCATGCATTAAACTCCCAATCATTGCAAAATAGGGTAGCATTGTCTTCAAGTTTCAAATCTGTTTGTTAACCCATTTTCGATTCACGTCAGTTTCTTCCTTCAATTGTTTGACTAAAGAGACTGACTAGTCATTGAATTTAGATTGCACATTATCATTATTATCATATCATGTATATTTGCATGTGTTGGTCTCGGTGCCACAAGGTGAAGAGTTCAGGATGAGCTGCCACCTCATAAAGACCGAAGGAATCTCATGCAAAGTAAGGTTGTACAAAAACATAGCACGCATGAACTTCCTGCCCAAAAACATAGCACGCATGAACTTCCGTGTCAGATAAATCTGACACATTAATTCCACATTATTCGACAGGAATAAGAGTTAAAAAAAAATATTTAACCCATGTAAAATAATTGTTGCTGTTTTTTTTCTTTGTTTTTTTGTTTAACGTATGTAAAATAATTGTTTAACCCATGAACCAATATTGTCTTTTGGTTGATAAAATTCAATTCATGTAAAATATGCGATAAAGAAACAAAAAGATAATTGTACAATAACAATGTTACCACACAAACTAAAATATAGTCTAATCAATAATTAAAAAGCATACAATAAATAATAAAACTATTCCATATCATCATCTGTTAGCTCATCGTTGTCATTGACATAATTAATGAACTAGGTAGGCAATGGTAATGCTTCATGAAAATGAGTCTCTTCCATGCCAACCCTTGTATGCAAATTTTTATTGTCAAGTATGTGATCATTCAAATTAGGTATGGCATAATCATCAGTTGCATCCTTATCCTCCAATTCGTCAAACAAATCTCTTAGCTGTGTTCGAACAACTACATGTCAATCTTTTTCAATTGTGTCATCTATATAAAATACTTGTAATGGTTGTGAAGCTAATATGAAATGATCTTCTTTAAATCCTAACTAATTGAAGTTCACCAAAGAAAATCCATATTGATTGGTCTTCATACCTCGTGGACTTTCATTATTAACCCATTTACACTTAAACAACATCATAACTCAACCCCTATCTTCTGCATCGGTGGGACCACAATATCTAACCTTAAACATATCTACAACTCTGTCATAACAATTCACTTGCCTAATTGCACCAGGGACATTTGCAGGTACAAAGACATCACCATTTTGATTCTTATGCTTCTCATCCACAGATTTTGTGCGAAATCTAAACCCATGAATAATTAGACTTTTATATCTAGTCACAATCCTATTAGCTAGCAATGTAGGGTTTTAGATATCATCATGTCATTAGCATGACATCTTGAATTAATCTGTGATAAGTACAAAGATAAAAATTGATAAACCACCAGATGCTCCACGTCCAATACCATCTTCATTTCGACCTCTATGAGTACGATGAGACTTGATGTCTCTAAGATACATGGAACAAAAGGACATGCACTCATCCACCAAATATGCTTTAGCAATAAAACCTTCAAGACCTTTATTACAAACATAGCACTCAGTGTTTCAAATACCTATAATTATAACACGAAATACAAATTATTATAATTAGTAATTAAAGTTATAAGTATAAATTTTAAAATTTTATAAATATTATTTGATTATTATTCAATTAGACACATCCATCTATATTGAACAAACCCTGCAATAGCTACTTCATTTGCCAAGTGAACTGGGAGGTGCATCGTTACATCAAAAAATGTAGGAGGGAATATCTTCTCTAGTTGACATAATGCCAACGCAATTCTTGAATTCAATTGCTTAAATCTTTCCTTAGACTCCGTGCTACACAACTGTTTGAAGATTGCACTCACCTCTAATAATACCATAATAATAAATTTAAGTAAAACCGCACGTATTGCAAGCAGGAGTAACTGCTGCATTAAAACATGGCAATGGTGGCTTTTCAACCCATGTACTTCTCATTCATTCACGTGCACACATTGCGACAAATTTGATGAATATCCATCAGAGACTCAAATAGTAGACAACACTTCGCAAAATACAGATTTTTCTTCTCTGTTCAACATGTACAATGTTGGAGGTTGAAATGTTTTATTTCTTTCTCTACGTGGGTTTTGACTGTCTTATGTACAAGACTTCAAGTTTTGCACGTGCAGCAATCCAACTTTACACTTTTTATATATATATCTAGCAATGTTCCCACCATTGTCACATATATTCTTCTCGATATGCATAACATCAAGATTGTGTTTAATCAACATATGCCTCCAATAAGGTAGTTCATAAAAAATAGATTTGTTCTTCCATTGACTGTTACTATTTCCATTGCTCGAAGTTCTTCTTCAGCATTGCCTAGCTGAAGCATCTATGTTTGGTTTTTCAAAAGTAAATGTCAAAGTAGAAAGTTCTTCAAGACATTATAAACCAGTCAATTGCTTTGGTACACTACGATGCTCTCACCAACCGTTTAAAGTTGTGGTTTGCCTTCAAAACCTAAGAGATAGCACCAATGCCCTAAATAGAAAATTTATGACTCACTGACAAGTAAATAGATCATTTATCATGCCTGCAATGTGGACATACTTTATATCCATGTGCACTCCTTCCTCATAACATTCCATAAGCTAGAAAATCACTTATGGTCCATAAGACGACAACCTTCATCGTAAAATTTTGGTTGGAATACACATCATAAGTGGGAGTGGCCACATCCCACAACTCATTCAACTTATCAATCAATGGATGCAAATACACATCAATCTCTTTACTAACTATGAGGTCCTAGAATTAACAGAGACAACAAATTTGATTGCTTCACACACATCCAAGGCGGCAAATTGTAAACTAAAAGCACCAAAGGCCATGTGCTATTGTCATTCCTCATCTTCCCAAAAAGATTAAATCCATCATTGGCCAACCCTAATCGACATTTCGAATTTCTAACAAAAAAATCGAATATAAATTTTCCAAATGCTTCCATGCTAGAGAATCTAAAGGCTATCTCATAAACCCATCCTTACGACATTCAGTTATATGCCACCTCATATGTTCAACCTTAAATAAACAATTTAAAAATCAAGAAATTTAGTAATAGAAACCTGAATTATTGAAGAATTCCGTTGTCGATCAATTCTTTTTGTACTAAGCCAACTCAAGCAAAACCCCCACAAAATCAAATTGGAAACAAAAATTAAACACAAGAGGAGAAGATATAAATAATAAAAGAAAGAAGGAGAAGGAATAAATGAAGATGAAGAAGAAAGATGTGCAAGAAGGAAGTAGAAGATGTGGTGCAAGATATATAAAGAGCACCAACTTGTTGGATACAATTGACAGGAAGTTTGAAAATATTTAAAAAAACCAATTATGTAGGATAAAAACGGCAGTCCTGGTTAATAATGTCGGATAATAATGAGTTTATGACAAATAATAATAAGTTGTGTCGGATAATAATTAAATAAACCAATATTGTTGGATATAATCCTTTTATGTTGAATATATATGACATTCAAAAAAAAATTAAAAAAAATCTTGAACCAAAAAATATATATATTTAAATAAAAATTACTTTTTCCGCTTCAAAATTTAGGGACAGATTTAGCGGGCATATGCATTCTATGAAACTAGTTTCAATGATCCAACTGTCAAACTTGTTTGTATATACTCTGAGGTCGTATACATCAAAAATCACAAACAAAAGAACACTCAAAGATTAGGTAACAGAACCAAAAATCATTGACGATTATAAACGAAAAAAATCACGATTTAACGCTTATTTTAGCTTTGATTTTGATGATTTTTTACATCTACACTCCTCGACCCTGAAAGAATACAATGAGTAAATTCGATGTTCAATTTAAAATATTTACACTTGTGGATAGCCCAAAATCTTATGTTATACTTAATGAAAGTATAAAATAAACTCTTAAGTGTTTATTGAATCTATCAATTTGATGGGATACGCATTCTACAAAACTAGTTTGAACGATCTAACCATCAAACATGTTTTGCATATACGTAAAAAATTGCACACATAAAACAATTGTGTAAAAAAAAAAAAAAAAAAAATCTTAGATTAGGTAACGGGACAAAAATTTAGGCAGTTATAAACGAAAAATCACGATTTAACCGTTATTTTAGCTCCGATTTTGATGATCTTTTACAACTACACTCCTTGACCTTGAAAGAATACAATGAGCGAATTTGATCATCAATTTAAAATATTTATACTAGTGGGTACAACAAAATCTTATGTTATACTTAATGGAAGTATAAAATAAACTCTTAAGTGTTTGTTAAATCTATCAATTTGACGGGATATGCATTCTACAAAACTAGTTTCAACGATCCTACCATCAAACATGTTTATATATCCGCTGAGATCGCATATGTCAAAAATAGCGAAAAGAAAAAACATTCAGAAATTAAGTAATGAGACAAAAAAATCGACTATTATAAACAAAAAATCATGATTTAACGGTTATTTTAACTTCGATTTTGATGATTTTTTTTATAGCTACACTCCTTGACCCTAAAAGAAGACAATGAGCAAATTCGATCTTCAACTTAAAGTATTAACACTTGTGGCTATTCAATCAATTAAAATTACATAGTTTTGTTTTATGGCTTTTAGTTCCTCTCACAAATACAAAATAACTTCCGACAACAACTAACCACCCTCAAAGTAGAGAAATTACTATCAATGACCACTTGTTGCCCTCATAAATAAACAATTACTTTTGACTATTTAAACGCGCCCTTGGAAAAATATATATATATATATATATAACTATAGTAAAAGAAATTTAAAAAAAAAAGAACCAAAGATTATCAAAATTATGCTTATCTAATCTTGATTATTCATTAAATTAAAGTATTTGTACAACCTCATAACAATTAGAGAGAAAAAAAAATTATTTTTATTAACACCCCACATGTTGAATTCACCCCACTTAACAATGTAATACTAAACAACTTGTAACTCTAATATGAAATGACTATTTGAGCCCTCATAGCTGCTGAAAATACGAACCCTAAAAACACAAACAAGTTGATGAAAATATATCTCTTGATGAACGGAACAAAAAATCGAGTTTTGCTCCTCGTTCATTCATTGGTTTTCACATTCAAGAAATTATTTAAATAATGGATTAAAATTTGACTTTTTGCAAAGCCCTCCTCTAATTGGAATCCAAGAAATAGGAAGAAAAATGGAGAATGTTGAAAATTGTAAGATGTAATTAAATGCAATATTCTTGTGACTGTTTGATGATGAAGAAATTCAATGTTTTTTGGCTGATTGGAACTAACATGACCTTATAAGAATAGTTCCTACCATTTGTCCATCAGGCTTCTTAGAATTCAACGTGATTGTTCAAGAAAATTTGACAGATGTTTATAAATCAAACCACAAGATGAAGATTTTATGCAACAATTTAATTCATCTTTCTTGTCTTTAAAATGTGGATTATTCTTTTGTTTGAACAAGATGAAGAGTTTGATGTGTAGTTAATTAGTTGATGATTGTGGGGTGTGTGAGATGTGAGGTGTGGGGTGTATGAGATGTGAGGTGTGGGGTGTATGAGATGTGAGGTGTGAGGTGTGATGTGTGAGGTGTGAGGTGTGAGGGTATTGGAAAATACATGGGGGTGTGTTAAAAAAATTTTTAATTTAAAAAGTAAATGTGGGGTGTATTAAGTATATGCGGTGTAGTTAACAAAATGTGGGATGTTAATAAAAGCATTAATTAATTTAACATAAATATTTATAAAGTATAATCCGAGATGATTGGTATAAAAAATTTGAAAATAATAAAATAAAATCCGACAAGAATATTTCTTTATCCAACAAGAATATTTATGTAGAATAGACATGCCACTGTCCTCTTTTTATTCGACAGAATTGGTTAGAATAATTTAAAAAATAAAAACTATCCGACGAGAATACATACGTGGTCGACTTAAAGGCGGGAATTTTCCCACTTCACTATTCGTGTTAGATAATAATGACTTAATGTCGGTTCTATCACCGTTTATGTCTATTATAAGCAATAGAACTGCTTTGTCATCTGACACTGTCTAAACTTTCTGTTGGAAATATTTTATCTGACAGTATATCGTATAAAACCGCCACTAGTGTCTAACACAATAAGCTAACATTGTAGTAGTGTGAATGTAAATGTGTTCAAGTTTAGGAATTGTTGTTGTGAAACTGATATGGGCAGATGGGCATACTCTAATTCGTTGGATGTACTGGTCGACTAGGATTTGTTCTTGCAATTGCACTTTCTATCACTGACTAACCGGTTGACTAGTCTACTGTGCAAAGTTAAATTTTTATTTGCAAGATATTCAGCCTAGTACCAATTTCACATGGGTTCGAAACTTGTTGGTTTTTACATCTCTTTTGTTTTTTTTCTAAACCTAACCTTATGTTTTTACCATATAAAATTCAATCCCTTTTTTGTTCTACACAATTTAGAGGAAGATCTAATTATAAAGGTGGAAAAAATACCAAAAATTCCAAAGAAAGAACATGGGTGCTTTCTAAAGAACTCTCTCTCTCTCTCTCTCTCATTTTTTGTCTCAACAGTAAACTATTTTGAATTCTTTCTCTGCAACCCAGAAACCACCTAATTGGCTAACTTTTCCTTTAACTCAATCCAAACCTGTGCCAACACATCCATACTCACTCTCTCTCATTTCATTTCGCCTTTCTTATCTCTTCCTTCACTTAGTCTCAGACTCTCTATATCTCTCCTTCTCAAATTTGAAGCTCAGAGGCCACCTACCCTCTCACACCCTCACTCTGATAAACTCTCTTCACTCTAGCCACTGCCACATCTCACGGCTTCATCCCCACCTACGATTCGCTCTGTGTGTGGGGTTTCGAATTAGGGCTTAGGGTTTTGAATTAGGGGTGCGGGTTCAAAAGAGGATGCGAGTCTAACTATCTTTCACTCTGTCTTTATCTTTCGACCATCAATCTTCACCAATTCACTGTCACTTTGTCTCTGATTTCAACTTGGGTTTTTAATGCAGGTTTAAATGATTTCAATTTCAATCTAGATGGTTTGGATTTTGATGTAGGTTCGTTTTCGGGAAATCCTGAAATACCGAAAACATTTCAAGAATCTCGAATTGGTATGGGATCAGTCGTCGAATTCCCGTCTTGAAAGTTTTTGGTTTGGTATTTGGTATGCCATTTTTGGTTTGGTATCCCATACCGAACCAGCCTTATCTAATTATGTTAAAAGAAAATCTCATAGTAATATTGTTTTGAAGTCATGACTTTAATTTTTTATTCAAATTTAATGCGGTAATTCTTTTTATTAAAACTCGCAAACAAGCTTTGTTTTTATGATATAATCAGCTCAATACTAAAATTTTCATATATACTTTAAAACTTCATCTCTCCTCTTGTTTGATTAAAATTTTTCATGTTAATGTGTCTTTGAAAAGCTGTAAGCAGCTCCTTACCCTAGAAGGTTTTTACATATCATGTGCATATAGTGTGCATATCATGTATTTATACATGGATTTGAATATATAACTAACAATTGGCCATTATTCTAGAATTAGTGATCTTAATATTCATGTATTTGTACATGGAATTGTCATCGATAACATATAACTAACTATTAATCATTATTCTAGAATTAGTGACGTCATAGTTCATGTATTTGTTAATAGATTTGTAATCAATAGCATATAACTAACAATTGACCATTATTCTAGATTTGTAATCAATGGCATATAACTAACAATTGACCATTATTCTAGAATTAGTGACCTTATAGTTCATGTATTTTACATGGATTTGTAACCAATAGGCCCACACCCATTTTAAGTGTGTTTGTTATTATCCATGAATTTACATTTACTATCCACTTCGTTTGAAGGAAGTCGTAACGCCTCATCAGGTCCATACAATCTCTTCCCTTTCTTGTGGAAAATATAAACCATCTATTTAAGTTGTCTTGTTAAGGGTTTGTGCTTTATTTCAAAACCACAAGTTCAAAAGATGAAAAAAGCCAAAACCACCTCATCATCCATACAGTCTCTTCCAAACGATCTTTTTGTCCATGCTCACTAAGTTGCTTCTCAGTTTTTTAAGGACTTGTTTTCAGCAAAGATGGTGTGCAGAAGTTCAACCAAATCGCCCAAGATGATCACATATTCGAACACATCAACACTAGGGAATTTGAAAGCTTCAACCCGCTTAGTTCATGGACCAGGTATAAAAATGTCTCCAAGTTCCTATAATGATATAGGGACTGCGATAATTCCAAGCCCCTGTATATGCTACAGATGAGATACTTCTTCCAAGACAATAAGTAGAAGCCAAAATTGGTCTTTGAAGATGGTGATCTCAAAGGGTCATGAAGTAGCAAAGTACGTGTACAGTATGATCTTGGTGTGCTACGAGGGATTCAAAGTATGAAGGCCTCAAGCTTCTGCATTCTCTAAACCTTCACAAATCAAGACGTTTAAGCGTAATGGAACGAGAGAGATGGTTCAGTGGTGTTTTTTGGTTCTTTGGGTGGATAGGAAAGTAAGAGCTGGAATCCTAAAAGTTCATGATGACAATGCTTCCATGAAAGCATGCAGCGATAGTGGAAGTCCACAAGGTCCTTTCACACTTCGATCGCGTTGGGATTTATTTGGCCATGAAAAATTTAGTAGCTGTTCCTGCAAATGGCATCAGGAAGTAAATATGTTTTGTCATATATTATGTGGTAAAGATAGGTAGACTAACTTTGTTTCTTTTCATTTAATTTTCTTGTAATAGTAGCGTTTAAATTCCAATACAGCCTTTTCTTTTTCTTTACTTTTCTCATGTACTTTTTTCTTCCTAATTATATGATCTTTCTATTTTTCATTTTTTATTCCCAAAGATACACAAACACAGACACAATGAATACACAGACACAATCTTTTAGCTCTATCAAATAAAGCGCCTAAAAAACTAGCCATAATTGCAAAAAACCATCAATGAATGGTAGTAATAGACAACACCCAAGCTATCATCATTACCATGTAAGCAAGTGTGCAAATCAAATTATTAAGAACCTATATCTATCTTGTCTTGTTACTAAACCCTACATCTACCTTGTCTTATCACTAAGACTTGTGGATTCATTTTGGCGGCAAGTGCTTAAGTGAATCCCTAGGCCCAAAACACATAGTCCCACTCATGTCCTTTTGGGATTTTGGCCACCTGGGTACTCATGCATTAGTTCACTTATTAAAGGCACACATTTGACACTACTCACTCCATAGATGCACGCACAAACACTCACTATATGCTTTCAGTTATGCTTAAAATAACATAACAAAATATCAAAAATTTACTTACTCCAAATTAAAAGCCATGTATTAAGATAATTAATTAGGAAATTCTGGAGAAATTGTACATATCATGAGCATTATATGTGCATGACGTGCATATAATGTGCATTGATTGGGTTGTCCAGATTTTGCTAAACCCAATGCCATCTTTTGGTTATTGTGCCAGTTTGTGATAAGGATAAGTTTAGTATTTGTACAAGTACATTAGTGTACACACATCCTTATTTATATTATTAATTAAACATAGACCCTTCAACTTGCCTAAAATTTGCTCAGCCCAATATCAAAGGCCCATGCACAAAATATGTAGAAAGTATGCACAACCCATTATCACAAGCACATGCACACAATAAGTACACTTAGCACAAATGAATATCGAACAAACCATGAACAAAATTAACTTCAAATTACATGCAATTACACAACCCTAAAGCCTAATTCATTAATTTCCCCTAAATTAACTATACAAAATAGTCAATCGCACATAAAACCCTAAATTCCCAAATTGGGAAAACCTAAGTTCAAATAATGAAAATTCAATTCAAAACGCCCCTTTTTTTTTTTCTTTTTTTTTTTTTTTTGCCATTACAATTGTCTGAATCAATGGATACCAAACTCGCCTTGGCCGCGAAAATTATAGAAAAGTTTGCAAGCTTGGCGCCGGTCGGAAATTGGACAGGATTTAGGTCACGTCATTTGGGGATTTAGGGTTCTAGAGATGGGGGCCGTGTGAGAAAGGTTTTCAAACAAGGAGTAAATGCTGACTAGGTTGGACGAAATAGCTCATTTATATACGAGGGCAATTAGGTCATTTCCAGGTTTTGAAAAATCCTATTTCTGTCATATTGTTGTGTATGTCCTGTGCATGTTCTATGCATATACCAAAAATCCTATCTTGGTCCCCAAATTAAGGAAGTGACCCATTTCTATCAATTTCTCTAAAAAAAAAAAAACATAATAATAAGGTGAACCCCATACAACACCCAAATGGCTACTTAGTAACTTTTTTTGACACACATTTTGTAAGACCCATGACGTAACCTTTTTCAAGAATTTGAAACGTCTATATTTCAATTCGTTGTTCATAGATTATGCTTGAAAAAATTTACACAAATAAAAATCATTAAGACATTTATATGACATTTGGATCAAATGGTAGTCATTTTAGTGTTTGTTTGTGTAATCGTAGTCATTCATTTTTCTTCACAAAAAAATAAATGTCTTAATGATTTTGAATTTGTTTAATTTTTTACAAGGATGATCTATGAATAAATTGATAAATAGACGGTTTGAATCACCAAGAGAGGTTACAAAATACCTAAAAAACTATGTCAAAATGTGTCAAAAAAGTGTCCCTCAAAATCCCAATTGAATACACCTCTTAAGTTTCGAATATAAAAGATTTCAATTATAAATAAAGAAGAATACCGTTAAATCGTAATAATAGTTAGTTTTATATATATATATATATTTTTTATTTTATTTTATTTTATTTTATTTTTTTGTTTTTTAGAAAACACAAATCATCACTTTTGTTAAAGTTAACATGAACCCATATTTATAGAGGAAAAGATTAATCCTCTGAGACAAAATTACTTCCTTTTATTGCCAAAGAGCCAGGAGTCTAGTCAAAGTACCAATTTTGGGTTGGGTCTCAAACTCTCCGAGCAATAGAGAGGGAAGATATAGAAGAAATAAAAAGCCGAAAGGGCCTCTCACTCTCTACCTTTTGATCAAAACTTTCACAGAGAGAAGAGAGAGAAAGAGGGGTACAAGGCGAAGGTGGTACACGAAGCATCATAGTGACCATGTCCTTGGGTTATGCAGAGAAGCTTTCCTACATAGAAGATGTGGGCCAAGTCGGAATGACAGAACATTTCGACACGCCTCAAGTTTTGCAAGAAAAAGTGAGAATCTTTTGAGTTTTTGCCCTTTCCAATTTTGTTTTAAATTTCTACTTGTTCTTAAAGTTGATGTTCTGGAGTTGTGATGAATGATAGTTAGGTTTTTTGCTTGCATTTGGTACAATTATGGCTTTGTTTTGCTAGGGAACATCGATTTGTTCCTAAAACTTAATGCTGATTAAGATCTGATATTTGGGTTTAGGCATTCATCTGCATTGTGATTGAGTTGTACTTGCTTTTTTGATCAATGAGTTGGTTACTTCCTTACCTGTGTTTTGGTAATCCCAAACATCTATGTTTATACCCTTAAAGAGGTAGAGATTATCAGCTTCACGGTTACCACATTTGGTTCGAATGTAGTTGAATTATACCGATTGAGTGGACAAAAACACAAGCTTTTCCTTCTCTTTTGTTGTTATCCAGGACTTACATATCTGTTGAAGAATTTAAGGCCTCGTTTTGTTAAAGAGGATTGGCTTGGAACTGCACAACATACTGAAGGGCATTTTGAAAGAAGAAATGGATGACAACCTTATTTTGTCCAAGTTAAAGACTATTCAGGAACAAAAGATATCCCCTACTAATCCTCATAAAAATGGTACTATTAAATTGGACTACTTTTCTTTTTGATTAACCTTCGACTTGGACAAAATAAGGAAGTTATCATCCATTTCTTCCTTCAAAATGCTTTAGCATAGTGAGTAGTATTACCCAAGTATACCCTCTCGAACAGACGAGGCCTAAGAGTCTTGGATTATCTCTTAGCTCCCGAAATTGTGATGTTTTGATTATTCAATTTCGTTGATATTCTAGAGGTTTACAAAGTAAACTTATGAAGGTTTACTTAAACATTTTGAAATGTAATGTGATATGCTTACTAATTGCAAGCTCCATTGCATTTTTATGCACTTTTGTGATCTTTCATTTTTGTGTTCTACTCTTTGCGGACGTATGAGTTTGTGTATGTATGCTCTTTATGCTGACATCATGTGCTTGAATTTATTTTTTGGGAATGGCAGATTGAGCGGCTTGCTATGTTGATACAAAAGGTTTGAACCTACACATCCCATTACAATATGTATATTTCATATTCGATCTTATTTAATCAATTTTTCTAAAAAATTCCTTGCACTTGCAGAGTAAGCATCTAGTAGTGTTTACAGGTGCAGGAATCTCGACTTCTTGTGGTATACCCGACTTTCGAGGTCCAAAGGGAATTTGGACTCTGCAGGTGAGAATCACAAAACCTCATACCAAATATGTAGAGTTAAATTTTTTTCTTTGTGATTTGTCCTTTCAAAATTAATGATATTCCTTTTGGCACAATTACTCTTGATTGGAGGGGAGTTTTGTATTGAATGTAAGTTTGGTTTGAGTTTTGAAGGTCTTATGTTAATTATGATGGACTTGTTATCCATTGCAGATGTATCTTTTTTCGCAAATAAAGTTTGTTTTTTTATAAGAAAAAAGAATCCTAACCACATCTAACATGGATTAATGCTTCTACCAGATACTAACTACTTAAAAATTGACTATTTGAGTCATTTGAACACAAATTACAAAAGATAGAAGCACTCAGGCATCTGCAGAGCACTAT
Organism: Pyrus communis; assembly: GCF_963583255.1. Lineage (NCBI taxonomy): Eukaryota > Viridiplantae > Streptophyta > Magnoliopsida > Rosales > Rosaceae > Pyrus > Pyrus communis. The sequence continues at coordinate 10,507,781 of NC_084810.1, forward strand.
GGATGTTGCTGATTTCTGTTTACTAGTGCAGCGTGAAGGCAAGGCTTTGCCAGAAGCATCATTGCCATTTCATCGTGCAATGCCGAGCTTGACTCATATAGCTTTGGTTGAACTGGAGAGAGCTGGAATTTTGAAGTTTGTAATTAGCCAGGTATACATTACTTGGTCTACCTTGCAGAGTTTCTTTATATTGAAAATTATTGATGATGTTTTAAAATTTGTTATTCACATGGCTTAATATCTGGTCATGCTTTGGATGCTAGCATCTTCAAGTCTTTGAGGCTACATTCTCCTGTGTCCTATTCCCATATTGGGACTGGGGGTAGGGCATAGTCTTTTTACTATTAAAAAGTTTGTGGCCATTGTGTTTTTTTTTTTCCTTTGCTGGGGCAGGGACACATTAATAATTCCTTTGTGTTTGACTGTTTGTATTATTTTTCTGTCTGACCTTGTTACTATTTATGCACTATTTTCGTCTTTCATTCTTGCACCCGCATAAATAGCTCATTTGTCTCTCTCCATGTTTATTCCCTTTTATGTTTGAATGCTAGAATGTTGATGGTCTTCATCTTCGATCTGGAATACCGAGGGAGAAACTTGCTGAGTTACATGGTAACTCCTTTCTGGAAACCTGCCCTTCTTGTGGAGTCGAGTAAGGCTTTCTCTTTTTATCATCCTGTTATTGTTGCCTTTCCTCATCATTTTTCTTTTTCTTGGGAATTGGGCCGGGAAGGGTTTAGTGTACAGAAGTTAATATTTTGTTTGCTTCATAGTTTGGCTCCTTGGGTCGTTCTTTTATCAAATTTAATTTCATGATTTAAACTTGTTAAGGTATTTGAGGGATTTTGAGGTTGAGACTATTGGACTGAAGGAGACTTCAAGACGGTGCTCAGATAAAAATTGTAGAGCAAGGCTTAAAGATACAGTTCTGGATTGGGAGGTATTGCTTACTAATAATTTATGTTCTGTTTGGATGTCCACGGTGAAGAAATAATTTCTTGGCTTTCATTTTATTAATCTGTCAGTTTAATTTTGATTTAATCGTTTTTTTATTCACATAAGTGTTTGCCTCTTTTGGGTATCATTGTGTAAGTATTTATGGAATGTTCATTCTAGTATTGTATACCTTGATACGTTGGGAGTTAGTGTTTTTGCTTATTATAAGTTTGTGGTAGGGTTTACCTAAGAGGATATGGCTTTCATCTCCTTATGTACCTCTGTTCTGTGCATCTACAAAATTTGTATTTCCCATAAAAGAAAATTTTCATTTGTCACTTGTTTTGTCTGCGTAGAAACTCTTTGACCAAGAGTCAAAAGTAAAATATATAATTGCATTAGAATTGTACGTCACTTTCAGCTATATAGGATGAGAAATAGGGAGAATCTTCTGGGGACGTGGCTTGTTCATGCATTTTTTTTGAAAAGATGTTTCTGAGAAATGCTCTCTTGCTTTTGCTGTGTTCAGGATGCATTGCCCTCAAAGGAGATGGATCTGGCTGAGAAGCACTGCAGGATGGCGGATGTTGTATTATGTTTGGGGACAAGGTAAAAACAGAGTTACCTAATTTAGCTGTCACAACGGTAGCTTAGCTTTTGTATATAAGGATATTGTATGGTAGTTACTATTACTTTGTGGTTTTGATGGACCATATACAGTAATTACTTAGTTGTAGCATAATAACGTTTAAAGTTAAATTCCTTAGTCAAATTCTGAAATGAATTTCACATTCCCTTTTTTACTGAAACTAGGGCTACGGAAGGATGAATCAGGCTATAAATAGTTTAGGGCATGAAGTTCTTCCTGATTGGTGTTATTTCTGCAGTTTGCAGATCACTCCAGCGTGCAACCTTCCCCTGAAATCGCTCCGTGGTGGGGGAAAGATTGTAATTGTCAACCTTCAGGTAATTACCTTCTAGTTTATGGCTGTTGTTTAAGGGCTGCAAAAAATTGGAGATGTCACATCAAGTTTATTAACAGTTATTTATTACGTTCTTTATTCTACTTCACAGAAAACTCCAAAGGACAAGAAAGCAAATTTAGTGATCCATGGACTTGTTGATAAGGTATTGAAATGTATACCATCAATGTAGTTTTTATTAGACAAGCTTTTGTCACCTCTGCTGATGAAGTCTTATTGTTACCCATTATGCATATTGTACATGTGCACATCCCATCAGGTCTTAAGGTCTTATCTGGGCTTTATCAATAGGGGCGTGAATCAGAATGCTGAGCTCCAATTTGTTCATTTTATTTCAACATTTAGATTCGGTCTCCTACATCATTATTTATTCATTTCAGCAACAGGTTATTTCAGGTGTCATGGACTTTCTAAATCTTCAGATTCCTCCATTTGTCCGGATAGATCTTTTTCAGATCATTCTAACTCAAGCCTTGAGTTTAGGTAAGGTTTCATGTTTACCGTGTTAAATATTTTGTACAAGGTGCAGAGAGTCACACATGCATGCTTGTTTTGGATGTACAGGAGATGCTTTCAGTGTGCTTCTAGTAAATTTACAACTTTATTATATGTGAATGCGATTTATGTCCTTTGGTTTGCTATTAGATCTAGCACTGAAGCTCATTCTTCTTTTTCCCCTGACCTTTTCCAGCTTTGACTGTGACCGCTCTTCTGCAGAGCATATTTTAGTGTTAATTTCAAACACATTTTTGGTCCACTCCCTGAATAAAAACTGAAGCTTTTGGTGTCCAGTGGTTGTCTAACAAAGTATCCGAGCCTTGGTTTGCGGGAGGCAATGGGTTCGAAACCTCCATACCCATTCCCCAATTAATTGTTGGTTTGCATGGTGGAGGATGGCGCTGCACCTATATGAATATCTCTCTACATTTCTTAGCCTATCCACACACAGAATGTGTTAACTAGATACACATCCCTGGCCCTTAAAAGCTTAATCTATTGGGGTAGTGCCATAGTGGTTGTCTAGCGCTGAATGTTGTTAACATATAAACGTTTGCAAATGCTTTGTACTATTATGTGATGCCCTATATATGGTAATGGACTACTCTCTCTAATTACTCCTTGTTTTTGTTCCCAGACATGATTAACAAGTCTCAGTAGTTCCATGAATTGTCCCTCAAATTAGTAAACTTTAGTTTCATCTTTCTCACATGGTCCTTTCACTTGCTTACAGATAAAAAGAATGTGAACTGGAGCCTCCGCGTAGCAAGTGTACATGGACAGAAAGCTCCATTGCCATTTGTCAAATCTATTGAGGTGAAATTACTTTAAGATACTTGTTTCATTGATCTTGCTACTTGCTTCCTATCATTTTACTGACAGACCACATCTTAAATTTTTCATCTTTAGTTTTTGTATTTTACAGACCCGTCTATAGAACCAAATAACTGTAAATATAAAACAGTTGACTATTTTCTTTTATATCTATAAGGATGAACCCTGACTTTTTTTTTGGTATACTTTATGAATGTAGGGAAGTTATGAAACCCGCTGTAAGCAAGAAATCACTACATCTTGTTGGATATAGTTTATCTTTCGTTTTCATTCTAGCACTGCGATAAGAAACTTGTTTACTAGCTGCCCCTCAGAAATGATCCTCTTATTCACAAATGGTTATATGTTTTTTTATATATAGCTTTTTCCATGTTCATAGATGCATATTTGCATTCTTGTCATTTACCGATTGACCAGATCGTTAGGTGCTTAGTTTTGTTTTTGTGTCGAAAGTTACCGCTCTGCTCTGCCACCCAAGCCATAGTAGACTAATTTTTGAAGCAGTTGACCTTTGCACCAAAGAAATCTCTTGTAACAGTTCCCATTCTTGTATTTTAGCAACCGAGCGTAGGAACATTGCTTTATCTCGAGATTGATCAACATAGTGAATTTGTATGGGAAGCTTAGGGCACATTCCTTTTCTACAAGACATCCCCTTCAAATTATCTTGTTATATTTCCTTTTCCCAGATTTGGTTCTAACCCTTGTGTTATTTTTGCATCCTAGATATCCTTCTTAGACAATCAAGGGTATAAATCAGCTATTCTACAGAAGGAACCGTTTCAATTGAAAAGGTATGCTAAACTGAATTACTTCTATTCAATTTTGAATTTCAAATAAGATAGGTCATAAATACTTAAGGTGATTGTAAACTAAGTAAAATATAGATTTTATTTAAAACGAGAAAACAGTATGATCAGTCAAGACTTGTGTGGTTATTTCCAGCAGTTTGATATTTGTTATCGTAAATTCCTTTGATTGTAAACTAGTGGCTTTATTTGTATTTCTTAATGGTATAATCTGCATGGTGACTGCCATATTTTGGTTCGTCTGGTCCCATTGTTTTTTTAGAGTTTAGACAGAGGTATGCAAGAAAGGAGAGAGATGAGAGATGAGGGCGGTGAGGAAGAAAGGAAGGAAACATAGAACCAAAGCTAAAAACAAAAGTTTCTTAAATTGTTTGGGGCTTGTTTGGTATTGTTCTTGGATCTTAAGTTTCTGAATGGTAGGTAAATTACTTAATACTGGTTAGTTTCAAAAACAAAAAAATTCATTCAAGAAGGACACCAAACAACTCAGTTTTTTATCTATGAACCTCTCTGCATATATTTTCTCATCTCTCCTTCACATTATCATAACTCCTCTCACTTTCTTGTCCTCTAGCACTTAAACTCCATTCTGATGTATGCGGACGATCCAATAGGCTAATAGCTTATGATGTGTTATCTAATAGTGTCACGTTCTCACATTTTGTATTCGATATGTATCAGGAGAACCTTGCAGGGAAAATCATTTGATATGGTTTTGAAATTCAACTTGATAGATAGTTGTGGTTGTCCGTCCACAGAAATTGTTGTACCTCTTAATTTTAAGGTTGGTTAGAAGTTCGAACCTTGTCTCTTATATGCTGTTAGTAGTTATAAATTACATATCCTTGATTTTCGAAATCAAGGATATCGCCCTTCTGTGTTCTAAGGGAGGCCTGACATTACTGTGACTTAATATTGTCCAGGTTCCAGAAGACTGTCTTACGCTTGATAAGGATTCGGTATTGCAAAAGCTGAGACACACAGCAATTCAAGAATCATGCTGTGGGCAGAATGCAATTGTTGAGAGAAATGTCATCCTGACCCCAAAAACTAAGGTCATTGCATATGCCATTGTAACAAATGTTGTCCGGTATAGGATGACTGCTGAAGCCTTGCAAGCTGGTTCCCTAGGTAATGCCATTAAAAGGCGAAAAGGAAGTGTCAATGGTTTTGAAACATCAAGGAAGCGATCAAAAGTGCACAGGCGCAAGTCTAGATTTTAGAAACTGAACAGTTGGTGGTTCGGCAAGAACTTGTAAATGGTACTGAAATTCTAGAAATTGATGAAAGGTCACAGGCATGTACGTTATAGAAACTGGCCGCTTGCGCTTGGTTTTCTTGTAAATATCTTATGCTCATTAGGACTGACGAAAAAGTATTGAGTTAGTAGGGACTGGGTGAATTTTGTTAGATGCTGCACTCATCTCCCCAGCTATGAATAGGTGGTGTTATAACTTAATCGGCTAATATGATTCAAATTATGGTCTTCGGTTGCTTCTATATATTTTTCCTCTCTCTCTCTCTCTCTCTCTCTCTCTCTCTCTCTCTCTCTCATCCTGTGAGTTTTGGGTGAATGGAGATTCTCTGTTGCCAAAGAGTGGAGTGATTGAAGAGACCATCTCCTCTTCGTTGTAAACTTGTTTCTTTTCTCATAACCTGATGCTTGAACAAGGCTGACCGGTTCGGTCTTAACTTAAGCAGCCAGAGAAGTGCGCACCTTAAAATTCTTTGTACCTTGTGCTTTACACGCCCTTCCAATTGTTTGTCATCTATTTCAAAAGTATGTTATAACGACAAGAGATTTGGATTTGTCCTAACGAGAGTGGTTTCCATTTTTTACATTTTGATAAATTTTTTGATTTCTTTCCGACGGTTGACAGTTATTGACAATTTGTCACTTTCCAAAATCCTAACCCCATGTTGGTATTGGATTATAGAAATTGATAATTGACAACAACCGCCAACTGTTGTCGGAATTTTTTTTTTTTATGGGAAATTGATCCAAATGCGGAAATTAAAAACGGTTCATAATAAAAATAAAAAAAAGCTAAATTTTATGTGTCATAAATATGGGACCTTTGTATGCAAAAAGAAAAAAAATTGGCATCTTTTGTAATGAGATTAACGAATGGAAGATTATATTCACACACCTCAAATTACTTCTTCCTCTTTTTTTTTATTTTTTAATATTCTTTTATCGAGTGTTAGTGGTGTGTAGAAAATATTAAAAAATTAAAAGGATGTGAGAGAAGTAAATTGAGGTGTGTGAATATAATCTCTCTTAACGAATATATATGGAATCTCATAAATACATAAATATTTTATCTAATATGAAGTACATTAAACGGTGCAGTAGAAAATTAATTTATTGAATATATCAAATTACGGATTACAAATTTTTATTCTTTATCAGAGAAAATTTCAAAAATAAAAAGAAGAGTGTAGAGTACATGATCATCAAATAATAGGGTGATTTGCCTAAAAAAGTATATTTTTCAAGGAATACAAAAAGAAATTACACTGCAATGACAAACCATGATTGCATTTTGGGCCACAGTCTAATATCTTGGAGAATTAAAACTTGTGCTCAAGATATATTGTATTTAGGTTCTTCCCTTGAGTTTATTGTTTTAGTCTTGTTTGGGAGGCTAATTTTTTCACTGATGCTTTAGCCAATTATGGTCTCTCTATCCACATTGTGATGTAATTTAGGTTTGTACCTCTCCTCATGCTAGACAGGCGTTGTTGTATGGCGTTTTATGTACTGGAGGTAAAGGTCCTTGTGGTTCTGTTGTTTAACTAGTTTATTTCCCCAGAAAAAAAAAAAAAAAAAAATCATAAATCGGGATAAAATCGTAGTTTTTCTCACAAAAAACATAACTCTTTTGTCCTAAACTTTTAGTTGTCATTAAATTGGGGCATCAGTACCTAAGTGAGCATAATGATAAAATTACAAGGTTTTGGTGTATACTCCTTTACTACAAGTCTATCTTCGTGAGCTTCCAGAAGTAATATATATGTGGAAACCTATGTATCATCATTAGTTGTAACATTGCAATACCAATACATTTGAAAATCTGTCAAAGACGTGCACACCTTAAAATAATTTGTCCCCTCGTGCTTTGCACGAAATTTCAAAAATGTGTTATAATGATACATAGAATTTCAAAAATGTTTTTTTTTTTTTTTTTTTTTGTCGAATGACAAATATAGTTAAATTAGTCACCGATATAATTCGAACCCACGCCTGATGGCACATTCCACAACGAGATTAACAAAAATATAGAATCTTAAATATTTAACCAGATATAGTGATTTTGCATTAAACGATGCACTAGCAAATGAAGTTACTGAACAGATCAAATTAAACATTTTTATTTTTATCTGAGAAAAAAATTAAGAATAAAAAGAAAAGTGTAAAGTAACTTGCCTATAAAAATAAAATTTTTAAGAGAATACAAAAATAAATTACATTGCAATGACAAAATACTTCATAAACAAGGAGAAATTGGTAATTTTACTCTATAAAAATCAATTCGAAAACTTAAACTTTTAGGTGTCATAGAACAAGAGTACGAGTGTCTTAGTGCATGCATGTCTATTTGTTTATTACGAGTGTCTTAGTACGAGTCTCTTTTATTTATTTATTTGTTTATTACCATTTTTCCTTCTTAATCATTTTATATATGCACAGCTATCTGTGTGTATAAATTGTAACAGAGGGTTTCTCAAATTTTTATTTACTTGTATATTTCTTTGTGGATTTTATTGCATGCATGTCTAGCTCTCCCCAAAATTTAGAGAAAGAAATTTATTTTTTTCCTCTATCCCTTTTTTTCCGAAAAATATATTGTTCCAAGGCCGATCTCAAATATTGTGCACATGATCCTGCATTTGGTGGTCTTTTGCATGTAATTTTGTGTTTATCTAAGCTCCTTGTGTGCTGATGTATCTAAGCTCCTTCTATATACATATATAGGAAGAGTTTAAGGGAAAGGATCTCCAATTTTTTTTTTTTAAATAAGGACATCTTCTTAACTATTAGATTTGATTTTAATAAAATTATATGACATGTGATTTAATCTCAACCATATAATTTTATTAAAATCAGATCTAATGATCAAGAAAATATTCCCTTCCTTTTTTTTGAGAAATAAGGATTTCTTTCCTTAAAAGGCCTATATCAGGTTCTACCGAGTTGATTGGGTTTTGAGGTAGGAAACAAGCTCTGAACGTGGTAATGGGGATTTGGTAGGACCCAGAACGGGGCCCGTTTCATGTGTGGGACCCAATTTTCTGGTTCTTGAATGCATGGGGACTAGAACCGGTCTGAACCAATTCGGTTCTTTGACCAAAATTAAATTTTCTGATTCACACAATTTTTCATGATTTATTTTGTCGCGATTCGGTTCGTGTTGGTGTTTTTTATGCCCACCCATACCCGACGTACCAAAGCCACTGCTCATTGCATTTGACTTTGATGCAATAAATGTAAATTGTATCAAGCGGCACTGAGTTCTTCGTACATTCTACTTTTAACTCCTCCGATTCAAACTCAAAACAGTCTAAAACTAGTCACCACCTTTAACTCGTCGCTGGCACCTCTCTCTGAACTCAGTTCGGGCTCTTTCTGCTGATGGGCTGAAATCGTCTTGTCGATCTTGAAAAGGTAAGCTTGCAAAAATCTATGCGCTTTCTTTCATATGGATTCTGTATTCGAAATTTGGATTTTTTTTTTTCCCAATATATTTGGGATTTGGATTAAATTTACCTTCATTTTTGAAATTTGGATTAATTACTGCTATAACTCCTTTGTTCAACTTTCTAGGAAAATTTTCACTACTGGGTAAACTTCAAGATTGGATCTTTTTGGCGTTTCTAAGTTTGGTTTATATTCAGTCACAAGTTTTGGGTTTCAAGGTATTTCCTTGAAGAGGCATCTAGTGATTGGCATTTGTTGGTCTAATGGGAATATGGGAATCTCGCGATATCATCTGTTTGGTTGGTGAGAAAATGTAGGAAAATGAAAGAAACTGTGAGTGTTAAACCTTTCAGTTGTTTTCGGTGCTGCTGATTGAAATAAACAGCTGAGATATGGCTTTTCAGTTGATTGTGATGATCGAAAGCTTTTACTAGCTGATTTTTTGTTGCTTTTTTGTAAGAAACCAAATTGAACATTAGGATGTTGTGATCGAGTGTGGCGAGATGGATAGTTCGGGTTTGGGAGGTGGGTTTATGTCTGGTCCCAGTGGGGGGATACTAAACCTTGAATCGCCGGTTCCTAGACGCCAAGAGATGCAGTTGGGTCATCAATTGTTAGGACATCACCAACATCACATGAATGTGATGGGGGGCGGCGGCATTGCAGGCGATCGTCATCCCATTGGGCTTGTGGAAGTGAAAGGGTCAGTCCCAAAAGTTGGTTCGACTATTGCCAAAGGGAAGGCAGTTGCTTCGTTTAATGGCAATAACGGTTACAATTTGAGTGATGACGATGAACAAAATTATACAGATGATGAGAGCATTGAAGGTGCCAAGGGAAAAAAGGGATCTCGATGGCAGCGGATGAAGTGGACAGATAATGTGGTCAGGCTTCTTATTGATGTTGTTGCTTGCGTGGGTGATGATGGTTCGGATGAAGGTGGTGAGGGGCTTAAGAGGAAATCTGGGATATTACAGAAGAAGGGTAAGTGGAAGACTGTGTCACAAATAATGATTAGTAAAGGTTGTCGTGTTTCTCCTCAGCAGTGTGAAGACAAGTTTAATGACTTGAACAAAAGGTATAAGAGGTTGAACGATATTCTCGGGAGAGGAACTAGTTGTAGAGTGGTAGAGAATCCTGCTCTTATGGATGCAATGCCCCACCTCTCTGCCAAGGCGAAGGATGACGTTAGGAAGATACTGAGCTCAAAACACTTGTTTTATAAAGAAATGTGTGCTTATCATAATGGACAGAGGATACCTGACTGCCAAGAGCTCAATCCCCATGGCTATTCCCTACCTCTTGGGAGGTGCTCAAAAGACATTAATGGATCCGAGGAAGAAGAAGCTGAAGAAAACCATGATAGTGAGGATGATAAATTGGACAACGAAGATCATAACGATGCTGATAATGATAGGGAGAGAATGAGAAGAATGAGTGAGAGGAAGAAGGCTAGGGAAGAAGATGGCCATATGTGGCCACAACATGTTCCTCTCGATAGTTTTGAAGTTGAAGTGGGTGACTGTTTTCAAGACGCAACAAAGTCGTTATGGGAACGGAGAGATTGGATCAAGAAACAGAAGCTGCAACTTGAAGAGCAAAGAGTCAGCTTCCATGCTGAAGCTTTGGAGATTGAGAAGCAAAGGTATAAATGGCTAAGATATTGTAGCAAGAAAGACAGGGAACTGGAGAGGCTGAGACTGGAGAATGAGAGAATGAAATTAGAGAACGAGAGAAGGGTATTGCAACTGAGACAGAAGGAAGTGGAATTAGATTTGAGGAGGTCAGAAGCTTCCTTGGAGCCTTCCTCGCTTGGGCTAGGAAGAGATCATATAGATTTGGGAAGGCATTAATAGCTTCGGAGCCCAAGTTCTGTTTGTGTGTGCACTAACTGGATCATGAGAGACATCCCGTGCTTAGTCAATATTCTGGAAGAAGACCTTTGAAGCACTCTAACCTTGTGAGACCTGTCTCTTCCTTTAGTTTAGTTTTTGGAAAAAGATTAAAACACCTATCTCTTGAGTTTAGTTTGAGGAATAATTGAGATTTTGTGGATGTTGGATGCGCTCCTGTAAATATGCAAGTGTTGTATAGTTCCACTTGTTCAAGGCATGTAGTAGGTGTTATGTATTGATGTAGTTTAGTTTTCAAACGGTCATTGTTGCTAATCATGTTACCGTCTCAATAAAAACTTGTTAATTTGAGTTAAGGAAATGAAGGTGAATGATGCTCTTTTACCATCCCTTTTGGTTGTGCTACCGTCTCAATAATCCACAGAAGATCATATGCTTCTTAGCTCTTATTTCTCATACATACTCGGTAATTAAGTATAAGTTGCAGTTTTACATTGTTTTCTTGTAGAATCAACGTGTTACATATCGTTGTCGCATGGTGGGAATGTTTAGATGACTTACTAGAAGTTTCGCCACTTGTTTGGTACCTTGATAGAGGATGTATCATGTCATTTCACTTCATTTAAAAGTTGTATACTGCAGTGTAAAAGACCGTACTCTTCTATTTATTTATTTTTTTTCATTTGAGCTGAAAAAGCCATCGTCATGCAAATTATAAAGGATAGTAGTTGAAGGCCACACAGGATTCAGTGGACTGTGCTAGTCTACTTATTAACAACTGCACAGTTTGGAGATTTATGGAAGATTTAAGCCATTCCTCGCATTCTGAATTTTCCAGTGTGCATTGACCTTGGTACTGTGAATTGCAGGGTGAAAAATAATGAAGTGACCACTTGGTTTTGAAAGAAATTTCGAGATGGGAGAAGAGAGAGCAGCTGGACACTTTTCTTTTGCTAGCTAGCATTACTTGCTGGGAGATTTGAAAAGCAAGATGTGCTTTTGTGTTCAATGATGTGCCGCTAGAGCCAAAGAGAGTAATTTAGAGAATCGGAGAGGCTTTTGGTAGAGGTTTTGTTAAGGTGAATTCTGATGGTGCTTGGTGTGGTTCTTCGTAAAGCGCTGGCTTGGGAGTAGTGATTCGAGATGAATCAGGTATTTTCAGAGGAGGTGTAGCAGCTCACTGTGTGTGTCCTTCTCCGCTTTTATCTGAAACAGCTGGTGCCACTGAAGGTTTGAATCTTGCTGCAAGTTTGGGTTTCACAAAGTGATCATAGAGATGATTGTCCCTTATTACATGCTTGCATGGTGACATAATTACGGGTGCTCGGGAACTCTATGATCTGTCGTCTATTGTTCACCGATGGAAATGGACAAGACACCAAGCTAATGGTGTGCCTCACTGCACCACTTCGCTTGGTTTGAGGATTGTGGAACATCTTCGTTGCTTTATCAAATGCGTACTGATGAGTCGGGGATTATATAATACCCTATTCTTAGTATTAATTTATTGGTTATTTTGTGAGAATTTTGATACTTTGAATTATATTTTCAATGTAGGACATTCAACTTCCTCTGGAGCAAAACGTGATCAAACGAACGGATTTGGAGGTGATTTCAGTTGGAGGATGTTCGTGTATATCTCAACTTGTTTGTGTCAAAGTTTCAGATTTTTCTATCAAGCGGTTTATTTATGGCGGTGAAATAAAAGTCAGCATGCAGTACTGTCAAATTAACGTTTTGGGCTTATTTGGGCTTTTTGGTGCCTAAGATGATGTCTTTTGGATTCGAGGCCATCTTCAGGACCTCCTAAGCTTTAATTTAAGCCATTTTGGGCCTGTTTTGGAGCTCTGAAGATCCATAAACGTCGGATTCTTGTGGCTGGGCAGATTTCCTAAAGTTAAAATAGGAATGTATTTCCTAGTTATCTTATTCTATTATGTTTCCTAGTTTTTAGAAGACATTTTCTAATAAGGATTTTATTTTGTAGTCGTATAAATAAGGCTATTCAGCCATTAGGGTTTAAGAAGAGGGAGAAAACACTTCAATTTAGAGAACGTAGCTAGGCTTTGACAATTTGTATTTTAAGGTGTTTTCTATCCATGTTTTTAATAATATTTTGTTTTATGATTAATCGTAATTGATTCCTTTTGCTAGGGCAAGGCCACGAGTCTTAACAAGAATATGTAGTTTCAATTTACTTATGATATTATGCATGCAGGTTCGAATTATTAATCAGTGGTTTAAACTATCTACTTGTCTTGATGCTTTATCACCATTAGAATATTTAGAAAAGTAATTTGATGCAATTTTAGTCGAAGGTTGGTCCCTGAAATTGATGAAGGCTTTTTGTGGTTAATATGTGCAAGTTCACTTAAGATGAATACCACGTCTTAATGGTGGCATGGTTTTTCAAAAGGTTTCACAAAGCATAATGAGTCTTGCATGTTTAGATTTGATCTGAATACCATAGACTGAATGCATGTTTGATATACGATCTATGTTGAGGGTCCAAGTAGGCATACTTTAGGAAAACCTAACCTTCAAAATATGCATGTGTAAGTCATAAGTAATTGGAAGAAGGGGAAACTTAATATAAGTCCAATTTTTTGAGCCAATAGTAGGAATAGTCCAGTTTATTAAAATAAGTCCAATTTGTTATATTTAATTATTTAATTATCAATAGTTATCTATTCAATGATAAGATTTATTATAAAAATCAAATTTCTTCCCAATTATCTCTTTGCTTATTTCTTTTTATTTATCTTTTTGTTATTTCTCATTCTTCCTCCTACTTTAAACCCCATTTATAGATCTTATTTTTAATTTTTATAATCAACCTATATCACAAGTTAATTATATTTATCTACCTATATGATAGATTCTTTTTTTATAATCAACCTGTCACAGATTAATGTGTCTTGCTTGTAGGTATGTAATGTTTTTTCTACCTTTTAGTTAGGTTTCATATCTCACGTATAGGTATTATATACATTCATATATTTGTTATTTGAGTTAGAGTATAATGTTTTGCAGATAAATTTATGTTAGTATATTAGTTTTTTTGTTATAAGATATTAAATATATTCTTTTGGAGTTGGAAAATGCATAATATTAGAAGATTTTAATTGATTTTTAATATTTTTAGAAAATATAAAATGAGTATTAAAGAAATAAAAACATATAATTAGATAACTGGACTCACTCTTAAAAACACTCTACGTTTTTGGACCTGCATCTAAAAGCCCCTTGGAAGAACTACTTAAGAATGTTAAAGTGACGACATAACCCTAATGTTTAATTCAATTTTCAAAACCGTTTTCTTTTAGTTTATTTTATTTTGCCGATTTATTTAATTATTTCTATTAAATTCGTTTTTATTATTTTAGGTCATTAAATCAACCTTTTTCTAAATTTTGTTTTAAAATAATTAATTCAGATTTGGTTTGACATAAATTATTCATTCAATCCTTGTGAAGAATGACCTTACTAGAGCCGACTATACACTTAAAATGGTTGCTAGAGTACAAGATAATTGTAGTATAGTCGGCTTTAGTAATATCGTTCTCCACATCGATTGAATGAATAATTTATGTCAAACCAATTCTTAATTAATTAATTAAAACAAAACTTGAAAAAAGAAAAAGTTTATTTAATGACCTAAAATAATAAAATTTTAATATAAATAATTAAATAAACCAACAAAATAAAATAAACCAAAAGAAAATGGTTTTGAAAATTGAATTAAGCATTAGGGTTCCGCCGTCACCTTAACAATCTTACGTAGTTCTTCCAATTACTTATGACTTACACATGCATATTTTGAAGATTAGGTTTTCCTAAAGTATTCTACTTGGACCCCCAACATAGAGTGTATATCAAACATACAATCTGTCTTTGGTATTAAGATCAAATCTAAACATGTAAGACTCATTAAGCTTTGTGAAACATTTTGAAAAATCATGCAACCCTTGAGACATGGTATTTATCTTAAGTGAACTTGCGCATATTAACCACAAGAAGCCTTCGTCAATTTCAGGGACCAACCTTCGACCAAAATTGCATCAAATTACTTTTCTAAATATCCTAAGGATGATCAAGCATCAAGACAATTAGATAGTTTAAATCACTAATTAATAATTCAAATATGCATGCAAAATATCATAAGTAAATTGAAAAGAAACTACATATTCTTGTTCAGGCTTGGGGCCTCGCCCTAGCAAACAGAATTAATTACGAACAATCATAAAAAAAAATATTATTAAAAATATGGATAGAAAACACCTTGAAATACAAATCGTCAAAGCCTAACTAAGTTCTCCAAATTGATGTGTTCTTCTCCCTCTTCTTAAACCCTAATGGCTGAATAGCCTATTTATACTTCTACAAAATAAAATCCTTACTAGAAAAGGTCTTCTAAAAACAAGAAAACATAATAGAATAAGATAACTAAGAAATACATTCCTATTTTAACTTTGGGAAATCTGCCCAGCTTCAAGAATCCCATGTTTCTGGATCTTTGAGGCTCCAAAACAGGCCCAAAATGGCTTGAATTAAAGCTTAGGAAGTCTCGAAGATAATTGCACAAGGCTTCAAACCCAAAAGACATCATCTTGAATGCCAAAAAGCCCAAATAAGCAAAAAATGTCACTTCGACAACACTGCGTGCTGACCCTTTATTTCACTGCCATAAATAAACCGCTTGATAGAAAAATGTATCTGAAACTTTGAGACGAACAAGTTGAGAGATACACGGACATCCTTCAACTGAAATCACGCTAAAATTCATTTGTTTGTCACATGTTTCTCCGGAGGAAGTTAAATGTCCTACATTGGAAATATAATCCAAAGTATCAAAATTCTCACAAAATAACCAATAAATTAATACTAAGAATAGGGTAAAATATATAGTATACTATCAACTCATCACATACTATTCGTCTATTTATTTGATTTACAATTCAATAAGTACTTCATTTTCGATTTGGATGATTTTTTGTGTGAAAAATCTTGGATAGTCTCTCAAAATATGAAGATGACTTAGATGAACTGATACAACGTTACAATAATGTCTTGGTCCAATAACACAATATCATAGAGAGATTAATACGTGACACATGCGACTGAACTAAGACACTACCACGATGATGTATTGAGTCCATCTAAGTTACTCTCCTCAAAATAAATGGGCTACAAGGGTGGTTTATGTCGTACCTATTTGTTTACATATGGTCTCTCTGTAAGTGAGAGCCTTCCTCTCCATGAGTTAGAGTTTTTCTACCTGTGTGTGAGAGTAGCAAAGAAACTCAATTTCCTCCTCTAGCTGCCGGGCCTATTTCAGTGTAGGGTCGGTGGTAGCTTCTGCTTTTTGGATATTTGGTGGTTTACCCAGTTTTCCTCCTTGTTTGTTCTTACCTTTCCATCCCTATTTGCCACTGAGC
Organism: Pyrus communis; assembly: GCF_963583255.1. Taxonomy (NCBI): domain Eukaryota; kingdom Viridiplantae; phylum Streptophyta; class Magnoliopsida; order Rosales; family Rosaceae; genus Pyrus; species Pyrus communis. The sequence continues at coordinate 10,523,834 of NC_084810.1, forward strand.
TTTCCAGCCCTCAAATCTGATTTCTTTTCCCCACTTCAACCAATCAACATATCCCCATCCATCCACCCACCCATTTGCATGTCCCCCATCCATACCTTTATCTACATGTTTTTGTCTTCCATGGATTCCATCTCTGCTTTAATCTGCAACCCTTTTTAGCCAGGATCTGTTGCGGCCTTTCAGGGAGAATGTGCGCAGAGTTCGGTGTTTACACCGGCTCGGGTGGTCTCACCACCAACTTTTTCTCCCTGTTTATCTTCTTTGGCAGTGTTGCTTGTGGAAATCCCACAAACTTCTTCGATTTCTATTACTTGGTTGTTGCGATCTGCGGTATGCTATCAGACGAAGGACGACATCTGTTTTCTTTCCATCTCTGAGGTGTTATTTGGCTGGGCTCCTGGAAAATGTTGGCTGTAGAGGCTCGTGCTCGTTGTGTTGTTGCGGCGCTTTCGGCGGCAGTTGGTGGAGGAAGCTGTTAAGGTTCGTTTGTGTGCTTTTGTTTTGGGCTCAAAACTACTGTTTGGGCCCAAAATATTATTGTTGGGCCGAGCAGCAGGATGTGCTCGGCCTAAGGTAATGACAAATACTATGGGCCGAATAATAAATCCCGGGCCAGTTGGCAGGGTCTGCCAAATCCTATCCTAAGTAGTCTGGATAAATAGAAAAGGTCGAGGAAGTCCTGGTGCGACCATGATTCTCGACCGGCAAGGAACAAAGCCTCGAAAAGAAGGAAAATTCAGAATCCCAGTGGGAGTAGGTTTGTTCGAGTTAGAGTCGAAATGGGACAAGGACTCCCAATCCAAATCAGAATTGGTCTCAAGGAATGAGGTGCTATAAATACAAGAAATCATGCAACAGAAAAACCCCTTCAAATCAGCATACAATTGCCCTACGCAAAACTTCTCAAACACCTTGAGATTTTTCCTTTTCTTTTCTGCCGACACACCTTCAGTTTGGATAAACAGCACTGTGGAAGCACCCGGCGAGCATCTTCAATTTGGATAAACAGCATTGCTGCCGCAGAATCAGCCGACCAAGAAGCACCTTCAGTTTGGATAAACAGCACTGTGTCGAGATCGACCGGTTATCTATTTAAGTCTCAGCCTAGAAGGGTTTTCGAACCTTTGTTGGCAGAGGTCACCTTACTAGCCTTCTCGGCATAGTCAGGTGTTACGAATTGCATTGCTCGGCGTACTGGACGCCGAGTGGTTTTATGATTGGATACTCGCAAGTAAGTTTCAGGGTTCGGCATTTCGACGGCCGAACTACGTTTAGCTAGGCCGAATTGCAGCCACAAGTCTGCGCTCGTACCCAGCCTTGGTCAATCAGCAAACTCTCCAGCGCGCACACGTAATACGCACAAGGGTAATGTCGCTCCCATCCCTACTGAAACGAGGAGACCCCGTAGAAGTATGTGTCGTCAAGGTAGAACCAAATGATTGGAGAAAGACGATGTTATGGTACCTCGATAACCCCAATGGGAAACACGACCGAAGAACGAAGGTCTTCGCCACGAATTACGTGTCGTACCAAAATGAATTATACCGCAAGGGCGAGGACGGGTTACTACTATTGTGCCTCGGCCCACACGAGGCCGCCCAAGCAATGGCCGAGGTACATGAAGGAATTTGTGGGGCACACCAATCTGGACGAAAGATGCGCTGGTTGCTCCGACGACACGGTTATTTTTGGCCCAACATATTAAAGGACTGCATCGAATATGCACGAAGATGCATACCATGCCAAATTCATGGACCCGTGCAGAGAGCCCCGACCGAATTACTCCACTCGGTGACTAAACCATGGCCGTTCAGGGGTTGGGCAATGGACGTAATTGGCAAAATCATGCCATCATCGGGTGCGGCGAAACACGCGTGGATAATTGTAGCAACTGACTATTTCACTAAATGGGTCGAGGCAAGATCATACGCCGAATTAACGGCCAAAAAGGTATGCAAGTTCGTAGAGGAGAACATTGTGACCAGATTCGGCGTGCCAGAAACGATCATAACTGACAATGGCACCATATTCACGGCCGATAGGTTTAAGGAATACACGACAAGTTTGAATATCCGACTTGAGCAATCTACACCGTACTACCCTCAGGCGAACGGACAGGCCGAGGCAAGCAATAAAGTGTTGATCGGCATCCTCGAAAAAATGGTAAGAGAGAGACCTGGGTTGTGGCATTTAAAGTTAAATGAAGCACTATGGGCATACCGAACTTCACCTCGGTCGGCCACTGGAACCACTCCTTACGCGTTAACTTATGGACACGACGCTATGTTAGCGGTCGAGTTGAGTATAAGCTCATTACGAGTAATCGAGCAGAGTAATTTGTTCAGTGTTGAATATAGTCAAGCGATGCGACAAGAATTAGAAGACTTAGAAGAAAGTCGAATCGACGCGGGTAACTTATTGATAGCACAAAAGAAAATTGCCGAGTGAGCGTATAACCAGCGTGTAAGACAAAAAACATTCGGCGAAGGAGAATTGGTTTGGCAAACTGTGTTGCCTGTTGGGATTAAAGACCCCCGATTTGGTAAATGGTCGTCGAATTGGGAAGGGCCATTCATCGTTCACAAAGTCCTCGGTAAGGGGGCATATCATCTCAGAGATCGGGTGGGTTCAGTTCACAAATTGCCGATTAATGGAAAGTTTTTAAAAAAGTATTATCCAATTACATGGGAAATGCAAGAGTAAAAGACCATTGTGTGAGTAAGAACCGTTGAGACCATTGTATTGATAGCAAAAGAACCATTGTATTTATAGCAAAAAACAAATACAAAGAACAAATACAAAAATGATTTCCTAGGGGGTCGAGGGGAGGAAAGTCTCGAGGGCAGCTTTTAGCTCCAACCACTTCGCTTCGCCCAAAATTATCTCAGCTTGCCTTGTCTTTTTATTGAACTGCAGCTGCTGGATATGCCGTGCGCCGGCAGCGAAGGCCGTCAGCCGAGCCTTGTTGGCCTCGAAGTCATTCTCAAGCTCGGAAGCAGCAGCAGACCTTTGCCGTTGAAGGTCAGAAATTTGACGCTGGAGGTCAGAAATCTGGCGATCAAACTCGGTCAGCTTCGCTTTCTTAGCTTTGATTGCCTCCATCTCAGCTCGGCCGACCTCTTGCGCGACCTTGGCAGCCTTCCAGTCATCCTCGGCTTGTAGGGCTCGCTCGAAGATGTGGAAGTGTTGCCGAGTCCGCTCCAAGAGGTCGGTGAGGAAAGAGATATTCTCCGTGCTTAGATGACCACCGCTGGCGAGGTTATTAAGACACTCTCGAACGGAGTTAAGGCCCTTGCATCGGAGAGCTTGGGAAGCAGTAAGAGACAGGACTTCGTGCAGCTTCACGAAGGCTTCGGCCTCAGGCATGGCTCCCGCTGGTTCGGCAGGAGCAGCAGAAGAGCCGGCCTCACCGGTCGTGCTCTGAAGAAGAGCGTCGAGCTCCACTTCCCACGATGGCTGCACATGAAGGGAAAACTTTGTGAAGGAAAGTAAGACGTCGTGATACAGTGCATGACAAAAAGGAATTGTTTTAGACCTGTCGAGAGGAGACTTCGGCCATGCCCTCTGGGTCATTGCTCGAACCCAGGGAACTTAATGGCTGAGCCCAGTGCCTTAGACCATTTCGCAATTCACGCGGCCGATGGAGGTCATCTACATTTGATGGCCACGATGGCGGCCAGGAAATATAGACAACGTTCGTCGGCGCATAAAATTGTCAGTGAAATGAACGTTCGGGCACCTGACATTTAATAGTCTTTTAAGAACATGTGTCATGAGAAAATCAACGCAAAAGAAACAAGACTTACAAAGGCCGAGGAGACTTCCTGCGGAGGAATGGGAATGACTTCATCCTGCGGGTGGATTGGCGTTTCGGCCGTGGCCTCAGGATCGGCCATAGGTCTCTTGCCGCGATCCGCCGCAGGACATGGTCGAGCGGTCGCCTCGACGACCGGAGGAGGATGGATGGGAGGAGAGTTGACTGGTCGACGACGGCGTTCCAACGGGACTTCGTTGCTCTCGCTCTCGACATCCTAAACAAAAAGAAAAACATTTTGCGTTACGACTAGAAACCTAAAGAAACAAAAGTGGAAGTAGAATTATATCTCTTCCAGAATGACCGTTGGAGTAGAGGGTGTCTCGACAGTTGCAGCCAACTTCCCCACGGCAGGCGCCACGACCGGCTCCGAAGCTGGAGCTGATGCGACGATTGGATCGGCCGTGGTCTCAGGAAGGGAGACGGCTGGAAGAATCGGGGATGGAGAAGCCGGGGCAGCCGGTACAGAAGGAGAGCTGGCAGGAGCAGGCGTCCCTGTAGTGTCACTGGGGACGACATGAATCTCCCGGTCGCCTTTCTTCGCCAATTTCTTGACGCGTTTAGAAGGGCAAGGGGCATCATCCTCCGGCTCGGCTTCTCGGTAGGGGCGTTTGGCAGGGACTGCCCGCTTGGTGGCGATGGTCCTCTTCGTGGGCACCAACTTCTTTGCCCTCACCACTGCGGCGACCACTTCCACCTTCCTCGACACACGACCCCTTGAAATAGCAAAGTAATTAATAACAAGGACAAGTGATATATAAATATATATATATATATATAAAGAAATAAAAATAAGCGGAAAGACTATACCTTGGGCCGACTCCTTAGGTTGGGCCGAGGGCGCTGGTTTGGGATGGTCGCCGAAGATTTTGTTCACCATGTTTTCAGCCGGGACGCCGAAGAAGTCACTGGTGTACTCCTTCCACCAGTCCCCGAATGTGTCGGTTCCCAAAGATTCAGGAACCATCGCCCGGAGCCGGAATTTCTTGCACTTCTCTTGAAACTCCTGCTCCGACGTCTTGCATTCTCTTTCAGAGGAACCAGAAAGACGCCCTCGACTCAGGAGAGACCGAGAGGCAAACAGGGGGACGGGGTAGCCTTGAAGGTAGCCGAGCTGCCGGGTGACAAAATGGGGGTGGTAGACCTCTCAGCTGGCTCGGCGGGCGTCGCAACCAAGAGGAAGATCGCGAGCCAAGACGAAAGACCCCCAGCATTGTCGGATGTCCGCGTCCTCGGACTCGGCCCATGCTGCCGTAGGGAGCCGGAGCGAGGTAGGGTACTCCTGGCGCCGGCATACCAGGAACTCGTCATCCGAAAGGACGTCGAGGCTGAGGAAGTGTTTGAAGACCTCCCCGGCTCGGTGAGGTGGCGCCGGTCGAGAGGCCAGTTAAAGGCCGAGGGCGGCCGATCGTTGGAGGGCAGGAACCTCCGGCCAAAGGGTGGAGAAGTAAACCTGCAACCAGAGTTGGAACACCCAGAAGGGTCCGTTCTGGTGCGGGTCAATCTTGTTAATGGTCGCCTCGACCAAGCAACGATAGAAGTTGGCGAGTATGGCTGGACTGAGCGCCAGTGAGTGACCATTAGCCAGTGCATGGGCCACCGGCATGTTCTCGACCAGGCATTTGTTTGACCTGGTACAACAGATGAATTTTTTGTACCAGTAGAAGAGGAAGGCCTCGTGTTCTCCCTTCCTAAGGCCTTCCTCACCTCGGCCAGCGAATGAAGGATGAGAGTGTTGTAGTTGAAGAAGTTCTTGTGGAGCTTCTGAACTTCTTCCCTTGAGGGCTCCCGATCGCCCCGACGTAGCGTCTCGACGGCCCTCTTGTCGGATAATGCCTTCAGGTCGAGAGAAGAAGGGCATTCGGAAAGGGCGGCATTAATGGGAAGGCCGGTTGGAGACGTCCCAAGGATGGCTGAAAATATCGAGGATTGTGGGGCCGAGAGGGCCGAAGGGCAGGACCATAGTGTTGGTGGCCGAACACCATAAACTCAGGGCCGCCATGAGCAGCTTATCCATGACAATCTCCATGGTCGACAGAATAATGGCATCGTAGATACCGAGAGCCTTCCACTCCTTGCCAAAGAATGTGCTCATTTGGTCAACCCAGGCGGCCCAGGCCGTGGTGGTCGAGGGCCAAGCTCCTTGAGGCCACGCCAGAGTCCACTTCGACCAATCGAACCCCTGCAGCAGGGGTATTAGACACTGCTCCTTGAGCAGATTAGTGATACACGATGGCATTGCGTCCCTTAAAAGGGGACCCAGAATCTGGTGGGTGGTGGCCGTGTCACTTTCAAATCGCAGCGTCTTGACGGCGCTCCAATCAATGAAATCCTTACACTTGTTGTCCTCGCCTCGGCTGGCGAAGTGAAGGATGAGAGTGTTGTAGTTGAAGAAGTTCTTGTGGAGCTTCTGAACTTCTTCCCTTGAGGGCTCCCGATCGCCCCGACTTAGCGTCTCGACGGCCCTCTCGTCGAATAATGCCTTCAGGTCGAGAGAAGAAGGGCATCCGGAAAGGGCGGCATCAATGGGAAGGCCGGTTGGAGAAGTCCCAAGGATGGCTGAAATATCGAGGACTGTGGGGCCGAGAGGGCCGAAGGGCAGGACCATGGTGTTGGTGGCCGAACACCATAAACTCAGGGCCGCCATAAGCAGCTCCTTATCCATGGCAATCTCCATGGTCGACAGAATAATGGCATCGTAGATACCGAGAGCCTTCCACTCCTTGCCAAAGAATGTGCTCATTCAGTCAACCCAGGCGGCCTAGGCCGTGGTGGTCGAGGGCCAAGCCCCTTGAGGCCGCGCCAGAGTCCACTTCGACCAATCGAACCCCTGCAGCAAGGGTATTAGACACTGCTCCTTAAGCAGATTAGTGATAGACGACGGCACTGCGTCCCTGAAAAGGGGACCCAGAATCTGGTGGGTGGTGGCCATGTCATTTTCAAATCGCAGCGTCTTGACGGCGCTCCGATCAATGAAATCCTTGCACTTGTTGACTTCGTCAGAGAGCTTCGAAATAAAGGAGGCCATTGGTAGAAAGGAGAGGAGATGGTTTGGAAGAAGAAGATATTGCAGAAGGAAGAACTGGAAGGTTTTGTTTGAACGAACATGAATGATAAAATTGGGATTTTGGAATTTCTGAAGGCGTGAGATGCGAATGACAGAAGTTTGGGTATTTATAGACTTTTCAGAAGGAAGATCAAACATCTGGAATTCGAAAAGCGCTGGTTCAAATTGGGGGGAAAATTTAATCGGGAAAGGTCCCAATCATTTCGGATATTTTGGGAACCTGCGAAGATAGGATCGAGGGGTCGAAAATCCAGGACGCACGATTGCGTGCGGCGACAGTTTTAATGCATTAATGAGGATAAGACGTTTCAGTTAGTGCACAGTTTCGAGGGCCATGATTGAAAGCTTTTAAGAGCGGCGGAGAATCGACACGTGGCTATACGTTGGGGGCAACGAGGAGAGTGCAATCATGTCTCATAAATGTGCAGGAGTAATGGTCATTAAGGAAGTAAAGTCCAAAAAAGCAATAGGCGTTTTTGCTTCTTCAAGGCCGAGGCCCGACCAAGAGTTAACAGTCAGTGACCTCAGAAGCGAGGGGGCAATGTTTGGGCCCAAAATATTATTGTTGGGCCGAGCAGCAGGATGTGCTCGACCTAAGGTAATGACAAATATTATGGGCCGAATAATAAATCCCGGGCCAGTTGGCAGGGTCTGCCAAATCCTATCCTAAGTAGCCCGGATAAATAGAAAAGGTCGAGGAAGTCCTAGTGCGACCAGGATTCTCGACCGGCAAGGAATAAAGCCTCGAAAAGAAGGAAAATTCAGAATCCCAGTGGGAGTAGGTTTGTTCGAGTTAGAGTCGAAATGGGACAAGGACTCCCAATCCAAATTAGAATTGGTCTCAAGGAATGAGGTGCTATAAATACAAGAAATCATGCAACAGAAAAACCCCTTCAAATCAGCATACAATTGCCCTGCGCAAAACTTCTCAAACACCTTGAGATTTTTCCTTTTCTTTTCTGCCGACACATCTTCGTTTGGATAAACAGCACTGTGGAAACATCCGGCGAGCATCTTCAGTTTGGATAAACAGCACTGCTGCCGCAGAATCAGCCGACCAAGAAGCACCTTCAGTTTGGATAAACAGCACTGCGTCGAGGTCGACCGGTTATCTATCTAAGTCTCGGTCGAGAAGGGTTTTCGAACCTTTGTTACCAGAGGTCACCTTACTAGCCTTCTCGGCATAGTCAGGTGTTACGAATTGCATTGCTCAGCGTACTGGACGCCGAGTGGTTTTATGATTGGATACTTGCAAGTAAGTTTCAGGGTTCGGCATTTCGACGATCGAACTACGTTTACCATCAAGACATACATCACGTTTGAGTACCTGTGCCCATATAGTTTGGTCTCGATTCGACGTGCTTATACTCTTACGAATATAATCACAGTGACCGAATCGGGCTCCGACGATTTGTGAACTCCACAGAATTAGTAGCCTTGTCTTCAGGCTGTAGAACCCAGAGACCGAGAATGTTCCTTCCTCGGTCGCAATCGCAAGATAGAGAAGTCAATGACGTGCTCAACGCGACATCAGCAAATTTTACTCCTTGGCCAAGCTCGGCCGACGAGTTGGCACGCCCCGCATTCAACCGAAGGACGTAGTTAGCTTATTAGTTACTCAGCCTGTGCGCCACGTAGGTTTTGTAATTTTTAGAGTCAACAACTACGTTTTAAGCTCTTGGGTTACTTCGTAGGTCCATCTTTTGCTTCTGTGGTTTATGTATTCAGGCCTACATTATATAATTATGTTGTGTTTTAGTAATAAAGTAACACCTTTACCAAAAAAAAAAAAAAATTTACATATGGTGTGTATAATGTATATGACAGTTTATGTCATTTAAAAGGTCACTTCAAGTGTGATTCAACTCGTTTGGGAGTGTTCTTACGATGGCTAGAAACATTATGTGGAAAAACACTTTCAGTGTGTTTCTCCATATAATCACTTCCACACCTTGGAAACACTTTCTCTGTAAAATTATGTAATGTGGTTTCTTAAGCAAATTTTAGTTTCTTGTCCATAAAAAATGATTCTGACTTTCTAAAGAAGTGATTCTGATCTTCAAAAATTATTCTAAATGGGGAGACTTACATGATATGAGTACGTCAATGTGATGTTTTGTGCCAATATAATTGATCTTAAAAATTACAAAGCCTACATGGCATATATGTCGAGTAACTAATGAGCTAATTAAGTCCTTCTACGGTTGATTGTTGATGTGGGCGTGCCCAGTGTTTAAAATATCGATATCGTTGGAAACCCAGTGTTTAAAATATCGATATTGTTGGAAATATTGGTTTCAAATTTGTGGAAAGATCGATGGATATATCGAATATCGATATTGATATTGGTTTCTTTCGATGAAAATGATGGAAATTTAAAATGAAACTTTACAGATTGTCAAACATTGGTTTGGACAAAATATAAGAGTTTCTCCAATATTTAACAAATGTATTTTAGCCTAAACTTGGGAGTTTCTCCAATATAAGGTGAAGTTTAGACTTCACCGTCCCTTTCCATACTTTCTCATATTTTTTTGGATATTTTCATGAAAATATCCACCGTATTGAAATATTTTAAACAATGGGCATGCCAACTTGCCACTGAGCTCGGTTGAGTGAATAAAATGAATGTGGTGGTGTGATGACGAAATGCGTTACTGACTTTGCAAGGAGCGGCTTCGCCTGAGGAATGAACACTTTCAGCCTAAGGTTCTGTAACCTGAAGATAAGGTTATGCAAATCACTATTAAGTTCAGGATCTTCTGCACCCGGTTTGGCAACTTCAACTATATTTTTGAAAATATAAGTCTGACGAATCAGTAACAAACTTTAAGGACAAAAATACTCAAGGGAGATAAGTGTCTTTATGATGAAGGTGATTCAGCCATTGATATGCCAAACTCCAAATGATACTTGTGAATAATCAATCATAGAACACTCTACTTCGCCAAGAAAGCTGACAAAGTGACCTCGTTTGGTGAAAGAATCAGAGACTCTTCGTCGGTTGAAACTTGAGATAGATAACCAGTCGAAAGAGGAGAACCCGATCTTTAACGGTCCTGATTCATTCAAAACTTGGCCGAACCATTATCTAAATTTGATTATTTAACAATCCTTATTCTATCAGGACCCGGTCGCTCCGCTAGTGTCCAATTTCTGGGATGAGATTCCAACTCATGGTAAATATTCGTTATTGAAATGAGATCTCGCAGTTCTTCATTTCCTGGACCCAAATTCTGGACTTCAGACCGAAACATAACCCCCTTGCTTCTGAGATCTTCGGCTATAGACCAAGGCCAAATGATTTTAAGAAGTGAATCATCCCTTAACCTCTTCCACTAACCTGTTTACTGTTCCCAATTTTAAATCGTTTGAATACAAATCAAAATGGTATTCAAAGTTTAGTTGGTTTTTTTTCTTCTTGTTTTTGCATGCTTGCATTAAAATACGTCTTCTAAAATGGTTATACAAAATTACAAACAATTTTTTTTTCAAATACTAAATCAAAATGCAAATGTCCAGTTGAATATAAATAATTAATTAAATTTATTAATTGTATGCAACTGTGGCTAGATGAGTAAACAATAAAAATTCATGTTTGGATAATGGACCAAGTAGAAATAGAGTAAGTGCATGCATTGCATGTGCTATGTCTGTAAACGAGAACATCCTCATCAAAGATGGATTAAGTATAGGAAAAATATGTATCTGTAATATATATATATATATATATATATATATATATATATATATTTTTTTTTGGAGAGTAAGTGCATGCATTGCATGTGTAGTGCAGGCAAGTGAGTGCGTAATAAAAAGAAAATTGAAGGAAAAAAAAAAGATGAGGATGAAACCTTTTCACAAACTAAGTTCTGTTTTTTGAATCTGTAACTGCAATTGAATGAACTGCAAAAAGATTTTGACCCAAGTTCTGGTTCAAGATATTCCAGCAAGCTGCAATGGTTGGCAATTTGAACACTCATCTGGTGATACAGGAATAAAATTAATAAATTATTTATATTTACAGTCCGGTTCGATTGTAGCGGTTCTGCCAAAATGAAAGTTGAAATGGAACTGGTATGAATGGTTCGATCTGATTCTTGAACGTAGGTTGACTTTTTTTTGTCAACATAGTTTTTAACGGTTTATTTTGTTACGGTTCGATTCGGTTTCGCAGTTTTTATGCCCACTCCTGCGTGGAGTACTTATAGCCTATTGACACCTGTATTTCAAAATTAATTATTATAAAAAATAAAAATATAAACAAATGCCCGCAAGAAATGCAACTCTTCCAAAAATGCTGATCAGTCCTAGATGTGCTCTTATTTGAATTTTGTATTAAAAAAAACTCTCCTTTGTAACCTCTATATAAAGATGAATATACATAAGGAATGTTCATTGAGCAAAATCATACTCAACCTTTAGTTTTCTATCTTGGCATCTCCCTTCTCTCTGTCGAACGACTCAAACACTTCTCCCACCTCAATGGCTCTACCCGCTGCACATTCGATTCCCATCCCAATGTCACCAACTTCCTGACTATCAAATTAGATCGTAACAATTACCTTATTTAGAGGGCACAATTCATCCCTCTTCTCCGTAGCAGTGGTCTGCTTTCCTTTGTTGACAGATCCACTGTTTGTCCACCAGCTTTTCTATCCATTGATCGATGGTAGAGGATGGACAACCACTGGAAGCAGCACCCAAAAGACCAGGACGGGGATGTGCATTGGAGGAAGAGCAGAAAAGGAGCCGCCACGAGACCCAGAGAAGGATGTTGAACTATAAGCCATGAGCTGATTAGTATTTGAGAATAATCTTGTCTTTAATTGTGTATTCACTTGTGCTTAGAAATTGCCAAGTGTAAGATCAAATTATGTAAGGCCATGAGTGCCATGTGTGATGATCCTAGCTATTGCTAGATGAGTGGCTGTGATCTTTTCTTCTAGAAGAAAAGATCCAGCTAAGCCTTGTTAACAGAATTATTCCCTTTTGCACGATTGTGTGTGCTGAGTGGAAAATATACTTTTACAAGTAGAAAAGGTTCCTCTGTAACTTGCAGATAGAATAGCAGTCATTTTCATCATTCTCAGTGCATTTTCTTCTTCTTCCATTTTACAAAACGCTAACATGGCCTCAGAGCCAGGTTGGATTTAACAATCTGGACGTAAATCTGTGAAGCTATCGAGCTCAATCAAAGCTCCATTAAAACTCTGTGAAGGTTGTCGATTCAGATCAAAATCATGTCTGGATCTGGAGGCTCAGAAGTGAGGACTCCAATCTTCTCCGGTGAGAACTACGAGTTCTAGAGAATTAAAATGGTTACAATCTTCAAATCTCTCGGGTTATGGAACCTGGTAGAAAAGGGAGTGTCAACACCTGACTCGAAGAAGAAGAAGAAGGAAGCTGAAGGGTCATCGGAAGACGATCGTGATGATGAAATGATGACCGTGCTAATGAGAGATGCAAAGGCTCTGGGAATCATACAAAACGCAGTCTCTGATCAGATTTTTCCTCGGATTGCAAACGCTGACTCAGCCAAGAAGGCATGGGATCTACTGTATGGAGAATATCATGGAGGTGATCAGGTTAGATCTGTAAAACTTCAGAATCTTAGACGAGAGTTTGAGTATGCTAGGATGCGAGATGATGAGTCTCTATCTAACTATCTCACAAGGCTGAATGATTTAATTAATCAGATGAGAACATTTGGTGAATCACTTTCTAATGAGAGACTTGTGCAGAAGGTTCTGATTAGTCTAAGTAAACCTTATGATTCGATCTGTTTAGTTATAGAAAATACAAAGTGTTTAGAGACTGTAGAATGTAAGAAGTTGTTGCAATCTTGAAGAGTCAAGAACAGCGGTTTGATCTACATAATGTTGATACCACTGAGAAAGCATTTGCATCATTCTCAGTGAGTTCATAAGGGCAGAATAGGAGTGGAACTCAATCTGGTTCATCAAAATTCCAGAAGAATTGGAATACAAAGGGAAAGAAATGGGATTCGAAACCTCGATTCCAACAGAAATCTCTTAATAGCCCTGCATTCAATCCATACCAGACACAGTCAATGGGTCAAGAGAGTACTAAACCACAGTGTAGAGTGTGCTCTAAGTTCCATTTTGGTGAATGTAGATATAAAGGGAAGCCCAAATGTTATAACTGTGATAAGTTTGGTCATTGGGCTAGGGAATGCACTATAGGGAAGATTGTACAAAAGGAAAATTCTGCAAATCAGGTGGAAGTGACAGGGAATTTGTTCTATGCTAATAGTGCAATCTCAGAGAAAAATGTCAATGGAAATTGGTACATTGACAGTGGTTGTAGTAACCACATGACAAGGAATGCTGATCTCCTTGTCGATATAAGAACAAATGTTGCTGGAAAGGTGCAAATGCCTACTGGGGTGTTAGTAAACGTTGCTGGAATGGGTTCATTGGAAATTAATACTAACAAAGGGAAGAAGTACATCAGAGAGGTCATGCATCTGCCAGGATTGAAGGAAAATTTGTTGAGTGTAGGTCAAATGGATGAGCATGGATACTACCTAGTGTTTGGAGGAGGTCTGTGTAGTGTATTTGATGGACCTTCACTTGACAATCTTGTCATCAAGGTCAAGAAGAAAGAAAATCGTTGTTATCCTCTTTCTCTGTTGCCTGACAATCAGTTGGTTCTGAAAGCAAGCATAGATCACTCTACTCGGACTTGGCACAGAAGACTTGGTCATTTGAACTTCAGGGGGTTGCAGCAACTCAGTGAGAAAAATATGGTGCATGATCTTCCATACTTAGAGGAAATTAAAGATGTATGTCAAGGATGTCAGTTTGGAAAGCAACATAGAGACTGGTTTCCAAAGCAACAATCCTGGAGAGCAAACTGTCCCCTGGAACTAGTCCATGTTGATCTGTGTGGTCCTATGCAGAATGCATCATTGGCTGGAAACAAATATTTCATGCTATTCATTGATGACTGTACAAGGATGATCTGGGTGTATTTTCTCAGATACAAATCTGATGCATTCAATTACTTTAAAAAGTTCAAGTCAATGGTAGAGCTGCAAAGTGGTCTCAAAATTAAAAGTCTAAGAAGTGACAGGGGTGGAGAATTTTTATCTTCTGAGTTTACTAAATTCTGTGAAACTGAAGGCATTCAAAGGCAACTCACTATGGCTTATACTCCTCAACAGAATGGAGTAGTGGAGAGAAAAAATCGAACTGTGGTTGAAATGGCAAAGACTATGCTTCATGATAGAGGTATGCCATATGTTCTTTGGGCTGAAGCTGTACACACAGCTGTATATATTCTAAATAGGTGTCCTACAAAGGCACTAGGAAATACAACCCCCTTTGAAGCCTATAGTGGCAGAAAACCAGGTCTTGCACATCTCAAGATTTTTGGTTCCCTGTGCTATGTTCATATACCTACTGAGACAAGACAGAAGCTAGATGCTAAGAGTGCTAAAGGTGTATTTGTGGGTTATGCTACATGTGAGAAGGGATACAGAATATTTGATCCATGTACTAACAAGTTAATCTTGTCAAGAGATGTGGTTTTTGATGAATCCATGACCTGGAATTGGAAAGAAAGTTCACCAAGTTCAGCTGCTGCAACTTACATCCAGGATCAACCTGAGAATGTAGTTGGTGTGAATCCATATGAGATAAGTGTGATTGAAGGAAGTTCTCTCAGTCCTAGTTCTTCTTCTCATACACAAGAACAAGTAAGTTGCACCTCTGAAACTGCAACACTGTCAAAGACTTATGACCACACACCTCTGAAATGGAGAAATCTTGATGATATTTTTGCTCAATGTAATCTGTGTGTTATGGAGCCTGAAAGATATGAAGAAGCAGCTCAAGATGAATCATGGTTAAAAGCAATGCAGGATGAGTTGAATATGATTGAGAAGAATGGTACATGGGAATTGGTAGATAGGCCAACAATGCAGCCTGTCATTGAGGTTAAATGGGTCTATAAAACGAAATTGAATCTGGATGGCACAGTCTTGAAAAATAAGGCAAGGTTGGTTGCCAAAGGTTATGCTCAGAAACCTGGTTTCGACTATAACGAAACCTATGCTCCAGTGGCTAGACTGGACACTATCAGGACCCTTATTGCATTAGCTGCCCAAAAGAGCTGGAGATTGTACCAACTTGATGTTAAATCGGCTTTCCTGAATGGTGTACTGCAGGAAGAAATATATGTAGACCAACCAGAAGGATTCACAGTGCAAGGCAAGGAAGATATAAAGTGTATAGGCTTCATAAAGCTCTTTATGGACTGAAACAGGCACCTCGAGCCTGGTATGGAGAAATTGATGCATATTTCTCCCAGTGTGGTTTTCAAAGAAGTCTCAGTGAACCAACATTATATATCAAGTGAAGGGGAGACAAGGATATTATAATTGTGTCTATCTATGTAGATGATATTGTCTACACAGGTAGTAGCACTGAACTGTTGGCAAAATTCAAAGAGGATATGATGATGAAATATGAGATGACTGATCTGGGTTTACTCCACCATTTTCTAGGAATGAGAGTCATTCAAACTAATTCCAGCATATTCATTCATCAAAAGAAGTATGCCTCATCTTTGCTGAATAAATTTGGGTTGAATGAATGCAAGCCTGTGTCTACACCATTGATTTCAGTTGAAAAACTCAGTAAGGATGATGGAAGTGGTCCAGCAAATGAAGAACAGTACAGAAAGATTGTGGGGAGCTTACTGTATCTTACAGCTACAAGACCAGACATAATGTATGCAGCAAGTCTACTTGCCAGATTCATGCATTCTCCCACAAACAAACACTATGGAACTGCCAAAAGGGTGCTCAGATACATTAAAGGAACCTTAGACTATGGTCTGGAGTATGTGAAAGGTACAAATTCTATGGTGATTGGTTTCTGTGACAGTGACTGGGGAGGATCAGTGGATGATAGTAAGAGTACTTCAGGATATGCCTTCTCTTTTGGCAGTGGGATTTTCTCTTGGGCATCAGTTAAACAAACATGTGTAGCACTTTCAACTGCTGAGGCAGAATATATCAGTGCTTCAGAGGCGACTGCACAAGCAATCTGGTTGAGGTTTGTACTGGAAGACTTTGGAGAACTTCAAACTGAAGCTACTCCATTACAGTGTGACAACACATCTGCAATTGCTATCACAAAGAATCCAGTATTCCATCAGAAGACTAAACATATTGATCAAAGATATCATTTTATCAAAGATGCTCTGCAAGAAGGAATCATTGATCTAGTCTACTGTCCTACAAAAGAGCAGTTAGCCGATATCTTCACAAAACCATTGGCAAAGGATCGATTCAGCTATCTCAGAGAGTTGATTGGAGTCAAATCAGCTCAAAGCTTAAAGGGGAGTGTTGAACTATAAGCCATGAGCTGATTAGTATTTGAGAATAATCTTGTCTTTAATTGTGTATTCACTTGTGCTTAGAAATTGCCAAGTGTAAGATCAAATTATGTAAGGCCATAAGTGCCATGTGTGATGATCCTAGCTATTGCTAGATGAGTGGCTGTGATCTTTTCTTCTAGAAGAAAAGATCCAGCTAAGCCTTGTTAACAGAATTATTCCCTTTTGCACGATTGTGTGTGCTGAGTGGAAAATATACTTTTACAAGTAGAAAAGGTTCCTCTGTAACTTGCAGAGAGAATAGCAGTCATTTTCATCATTCTCAGTGCATTTTCTTCTTCTTCCATTTTACAAAACGCTAACAAAGGAGCCGCCACAAATCGAAGAAAAAGCCTCCACGAGGTGGGTTTGCAGTAATACGGCGACCACGAGTCACAGCGGTGCCATTAGAATCACCAGGAAGAATAAACGTCAATTAACAACGTTCAACCCTAAGCAACAAAGCTGCAAGAGCAGCATAGGAATTGGGATTTTCACGGGCTTGAATGGATGCAACAGTATACTCATACAGCGGACCAACATTGTTCATGATGGTTGCAACTAAATCTTTATCGGTGATGGACGACCCAAAAAGGGTAGATCAGCTAAAGAACTAAGCTTATCCAGAAAGTTTGTGATGGAAAGATCACCACGACGTTGATTCATGGGCTTCCCACAGAGCTGAACAAGCCTGCTATGCGAAGAAGAAGCATACCTTTCTTAAAGTTTTCACCACAGATCAGCAGAACTGATTTTGTTCACGATAACGGAAAGGAAGTTAGGAGTTAAGGAACTCGCCAACCAAGATAGCACTAATTGATCTTGCTGTATCCAAGCCCCATACAACAGATTGGCCGTATCAGTCAATGTACCATCATTAATGGATAGACAAGTTGGTGGAAAAACGGTGGATCTGTAGACAAAGGAAAGCAGACCACGCCTACGGAGAAGAGAGATGAATTGAGCCCTCCAAAGAGGGTAATTGTTACGGTCTAATTTGATAGTCAGGAAGTTGGTGACATTGGGGTGGGAATGGAATGTGCAGCGGGTGGAGCCATTGAGGTGGGAGAAGTGTTTGAGTTGTTGGACAGAGAGAAGGGTGATACCAAGATAGAAAACTAAGGGTTGAGTCTGATTTTGCTCGGTGAACATTCTTTCTGTATATTCATCTTTATATAGTCATAAAGGTTACAAAGTAAAGTTTGATGCACAACAAACTCTTGCATAATAAACTGATAACACAAGTGATAATTACATTAATCCAAAATACAAATAAGAGCACAGCTAGGACTGATCAGCATCTTTAAAGAGTCTTGCGTTTCTTGCGGCTTTTGTTGGCCAGAGGAAATATTTAAATTTCCTCTTGGCGGGCTGGATCGCCACCACATTTCCCTTCCTTTCCCATTAGCCGACTGCCCACTGCCACCATACATCCTGAAAAATAGTCGATTTCTTTCAATTACGTTTCAACATTTGTTCCAATCATCCAAATAAAACAAAAAGCATAAATACACGGACTCCTAACCCGCGCCGATGACACTGTCCATCCCACCCCACCTGCACCAATGGCACCAACAACTTCACAAACACTTAGATTGGAGGTTGGCAATAACAGATCTGATTGTCCCGCCAACCATCGCTCGGGTTCCATTTCGAAATAAGACTTGGGAGAGAAAGAGAGCGATGAGGAGAAAGAAAAAGAGGAAGAGATAAGCAGAAGACATGAGGTCTTGCCGGAACAAACAACGGCGATTGAGGTGCGTAGGTGCTTGGCGTGAAGGTGGGCGATTAATGTCTCTGTCTCTGACCAAAATATGGTTTGTTTTAAGTTTTAACGTGCATGTAATGCTAGAAAAACTAAATTTAGAGACAAAATTTGCAAATTGAAGGATATATCACCAATACAAATAAGCACGTTTATCAAAGTTTATGTAATAAACCAATCATCAACTTTCATCACACTAACAGAGCAATTGATTGATTTTTCACGAAAAATCTAAAATGATCATGATGGACAAATTCAAAGAAATACTAAAATGATTCACGATAAACAAATTCAAGAACACTACTATTGATTATCATTAATTGTTAAGGACCAGATTAAGGAGTTATGTCAATGTCACGAATCATTTTGGCTAAAAAGTCTTTAATTTATTTGATTGTTAAATTTGAGGGTATTTATGTCTATTTAGATGGAATTTTAGATATATTTGAAAGATTTTATAAAAAGTGACATTTTTGAAATTAAGGATTAATTTTTTGCTATATTTGATAAATACTCATTCCCTCTCCTCTGTGAGAACCCCCTCCACTGTGAGCCATTCCTCTCACTTGTTCTCCTTCACGGTCCCTCATCTTTTCTCTCGTCTTAGTTTTCCCCTTTCGCTATTTCTTCCCCTCTAACCCTAGATCCTGGTTGTCATACAGTGTTCTTGTCCCCTTTAGAATTTTTTATATCCAGTTCCTAGTCAAATCAACCATCTGTTCCATCAAATCAAACAAACCTCCATAATATGAGTTTAAACTCTGAAGCCCAATTAGCCAAATTTTTAATCTTTCTCTGATTTACTCCCTACCAACCCTGAAGACCTTTTATTTCACCCTCATTTCTTTCTCAGAGTTCTTCTATACCTTATTTGTCTTTTGTCCATAAGTTCCCAAGCTCCAAAGTATCCCCCCCCCACCATTTTTCATTCGGTTCCGAGCTTCATTTACTCCTCACTAGCAGTTCAGTTTTGGTCCCCTTTCTTAACTCTTATCAGATCAGTGTCACCCCACCACCCCCCCCCCCAACAATCAGATCAGTTTTGGATTTTTATTCATTTTTTACAATTTTTTAAAATTTTTTATTCAACTAATTAATCTATGCCGTTGGATTTAAAAAAAAAAAAATTTAATTCCAACACTCCATATTGTGCCATGTGGCACAATGGTAACATTGTTTAATTTTAAAACTATTTTTTCTTTTTTTTTTTATTTATAAAGAAGAATAATATCAACCGTTGATCTTAGATCGAAAGGTTGATATTAAATAAGATTTTTTTATTGTTTTTACCATTACAAATCTGACGGTCCACATTTTCTTGCCGTTGAGATCCAACGGACCATGGGAAGCCACGTGGCTTCCTAACGGTAACAATTTGAAACTACGTCGTGGGCCCCATTCGCTGAAAACATGTCGGGTGACGCACCCCCACGCGTTGGTGCAGTGCATGCGCCTGCTAGAAAAAAATAAAAAAGGGGCTGACGCCTGGCTGACGTCAGCCTTGCGTCAGATAGCCTTTGGGCTTGCGGGCTGGCAATTCGTGACAGGCTCGGTGCTCAAGCCTACCTTGTCCTTCAGGCTCCCACATGTTGGAGTCAATAGGCCTAGCTCTCGGGCTCTGTTTGCTAGCCTGTCCCCCGAGTAAAAGCCAACGCTGGAAGTGCTCTTAGCGGTTCACCGATGGCTGCCTCATTAATCATTTGATGAGATCCCCTCCCACTGGGTTTCTTACTGGGTTCAAATGCATGGCGTTCATTTGGAAGATTTTTCTATTGAAAATGCTTGAGTCTTTAGGCAACCTTTTGGGGAAGTGCCAGCTGAAGACTCGTTCAATGGCAAGGAAGGAATTAGAGACTGCCTTCAACTGCGTCTAACGTTTATCCAACTTTTGCTTTAGATGTGGCAGATTAGGTCATTTGGATAGGTATTGTGCCTTTGAGGTAAAGAATCGCAATACTGAGTTTCCTTACACAACTAATATGGTCGGCCAACAAGTTAAGGTGTAAGTTTCAATTTATCAACTTTCAAGCAAGTAGCATTAGTGGAAGGTCTTCTCAACCGTAGAACCGGCCAACTTCTGGCATGGCTCAACATATGTCATGGATGCAGACTTAATCAAGGCTCCAAACCTCCTAAGTAGATGAACTTTCCATGATGTCAGCCATGCAAATTGATGGGGCCATCATTGGAACTCCAACTATCTACCACCAGGGCAACTCTTACTGTTAAGTTGGCTCAACAACCCCCTAGCCACATGCCCAACAATATGCCACAAAATATCTTTGCTTTTGACTTTCTTGAAAGAAACTTTCCCATCCATAATTCTAGGACTTATTCCTTTTGTCCTAATGGACCCACCCCCAATCAACCTTTACAAAAGTTTTCCCTAAACCCAATCATGTGGACCACTAGCCATCACTCATAAAATATCCTCCCCCACCATATCACATCTTTCATTAAATTCCCTCATCCTCCAACCCAAAAAATGGAAACAAACCTTCTGTCTCAATAACTTACTTCTCCAATGGGGCACTTGCAACCATCACAAACTTTTTGGGCATGCCAAAAAAGAATTCCCCCACCCAAGTCATCTCACCCATTATTTCTTAAATTGCCCCAAACAACATTATGTCTTCTCCCTCTCGAGTACCTCCAGTAATAACTTCTACCCCAAACCTACAGTATAGTGTGGAAGAGATTCTTCTTGTTTTCCCCCTGCAAAAATTATTCTAAAAAGGCCCTTAGACTTTACTATCCCCAACATCATTGCAAAAAAAACCTAAGCTCCCTCTGCCTTGGCAAAGTTGGTCATGTTGGAGTCTTGTGAGACAGCTGCAGCAGCAACAAATCCCCCGAAAATGAATTTTCTCATCAGGGTAGAGGTTTGGGCCGCAAATTGTCTGTCAGCGTCGTATCGGCCTCTTGCCTATAATGGCAACTTGGGATACCCAGTAGAAGACTAATGTGGTGGACTCGAGCAACTCTATTTTTTCTACTTCCTCCACAAAACAAGACAAAGGCAAGGCTCCAATGGTAGTGGAGAACCAAGACAACCTCTAGGGTGGTGGTAGATAGCCCGATGCAGCCACAAGGCCTAAATGATCTACCTTGCTTGGGATTGCCAAAGGATTAGGCAAGACTTGACAGATGACACTCTTAGCAAGTAAGACTAAATAAGCCCTCGGTTGTGTTTTTATCTGAAACTAAGTGTATAGATGCAGGTATTGCTCGTACTACTCATTCCTTGGGTTTCAACAACATCTACTTTGTGCCAACTTTGGGAAGATCCAGTGGCCTTTACCTTTGGTAGAAAGACCATATTACTGTTTAAGTCATATCTACCCCTGACTTTTTTTTGGATACCATTGTGCAAGATTTTACTGCTGATTCCATCACCCATGTCTTTTGATTTTACGGCCCCCCTTATAGCCATAAAAAATGCAGTTTTAGGAATTATTGTTTATCTTTTTTTTTTTTTTTTTTTGTTTATTTGCAGGGGTTAGCCTTAGATCTGCATAGGGGATTTTAATGAACTTTTGTGATCACATGAAAAATCTGGCGGTAAGGAATGGGAGCCGAATCGACATCATTATCTTAGAGAGTTTATTCAAGCAAAGACCCGAGTAGATACGATTTTTCGTGTCTAAAGTTCACTTGGGAAAGAGACTGGGATGATTTGGGCAGAATCGAAGAACGGCTGGACAGAGTGCTCGCAAATGACTCATGGTTGGAGAATTAACCTTTAACGGCCCTCACCCACGACCCTTTTGTTGGGTCTGATCATCACCCTATTATTCTACATTTTTTTCCTGCTTTATGTACTGACCTAGGCCTTTCTGTTTGGAACTATCATGGATAAAGGATTCTGAATTCCCATATGTTGTAAAAGAAGCTTAGAATGATAATATTGATGGAACTTTCTTTTCGTCTTGGTTATTAAATATTGACAGTTGTAAGGACTAATTTGTGCCATGGAGCAAAAAATTATCTAACAATTGGCGTACAATAAATAAGCTTCTCAACGAGCTTAAGTTAAATGAGTTCAAAGTTATTCCGTCTATGAGATTGGAAGTGGCCCGTACCACCATAAAGCTGTTGGTAGAGGCTTGGAGAAAGGAAAAATTATACTGGCTTCAACATTCGTGAATTTCCTGGCTAAGGGATAAGGACATAAACACTTCTTTCTTTCACAAAACTACAATGTAAAGACGGCAAAATAGGATTATGAGCCTTATTTCTCATCAGTATTTTGGCAAGTGTGGTTTTTGAATTCTCTGATCAAGGTATCCTTCCCCCTATTTTGACTTCTACTAATCTGGTGTTGATCCCAAATGATCTAAATTCGGAACAAATCTCCCAATTATGTTCGATCAGTTTGTGCAGTTTCTCGTATAAAGTTCCATCCAAACTCCTAGCGAACAGATATAAAAATCCACCTTTCTGGACTTATTTCTCATCATCAAAGTGCTTTCGTTCCAAGTTGCCAAATTCAAGATAACATCTTTGTGGCGCTTGAAGCTTTCCACTACCTCAAAAATAAGAAAACTAAGATCAAAGTGCTTTCGTTCCAAGTTGCCAAATTCAAGATAACATCTTTGTGGTGCTTGAAGCTTTCCACTACCTCAAAAATAAGAAAACTAAGCATGGGTTTGAGTTGGGCATGAAAGTTGATATGAATAAAGCCTATGATTGAGTAGAATGGGAATTTCTTGAGGTCGTGCTCTCCCGCCTGGACTTCTCTAATCGTTAGATCTCCTTAATTATGATCTGTGTCAAGACGGTGTCATTCTCCATTTCTTTTAATAGGAAATCTGGTGATTCTTTCAACCCATCCCCGTGGGTTACGGCAAGGGGACCCTCTATCACCGTTTCTGTTTCTATTCATCACGGAAGCTCTTTCTGCTTTAATTGCCAATCGTTGTCTGGATGGGTCGTTATCTAGTATTCTTCTGGGCCCCTCCTACTCGTCTCTGTCTCACTTATTTTTTGCTGACGACTCGTTTTTCTTCATTAGTGCAGATCTAAGGAATTGTCGGACTTTACAGGACCTTCTTGACACTTATTGTAAAGTTTCGGGATAGGCCATCAACCAACAAAAGTCTTCAATTGTCTTCTCAACAAATGCCCTTCCTCACATCATTGACGGGGCTTGCAGTAACTTTAATATACCTTCCTCATTGGATTCTGGAAAATACCTCAGTCTTCCAACTGTTTGGGGTCGATCAAAGAAGGAAGCGCTGGGCTTTGTCAAGGATAGGTTTGTTTGGAAAGTTCAGAGTTGGAAGCATGCCTCTCTTTCTCTCTCTGGCCGTGAGGTTTTGATTAAGGTCGTGGCAATGGATACTCCTACTTATCCTATGAATTGCTTCCTTTTTCCAATCACTTTCTTTAAGGACATTGATTCTATGATTGCTCGATTTTGGTGGGGCCAAAAAGACTCCAAGAACAAAATCCATTGGTGTAATTGGACAACAATCTTTTCTCCTAAATCGGTTGGGGGATTAGGCTTCCGTAGTTTGCATGACTTCAACGTTGCGTTGTTGGCCAAACAATTTTTTTTGGGTCCTTACTCATCCCACGGCCTTATGGGCCTGTATCTTTCATAACCGTTATTTTGCTAATGGGGATGCCCATAACTCTTCCAAGGGTTCGCGTGCTTCATGGGCTTGGAGCAGCTTGCTTCATGGTAGGGATTTAATTGGTCATGGAGCCCGCTAGCAAGTTAGTAATGCGAAAGTGGTAAATATATGGCAAGATAAGTGGCTCACTTCCCTTGGGGATGAGCTCCTTCATCCTACTCAACCAATTTTTCTCACTACCTTGTCTTTGGCTCGGGAGTTTATCAACATCAATTGTGGAGCTTGGAATCTTGATCCTATAGATCTCTCATTTCAGCTGAGGAAAGTTCGGCTATCTAGTGCATCCCTTTGTGGGATCTATCTTCTTGTGATCGCCTCATTTGGCATTGGACGGAGATTAGGGAGCACTCAGTCAAATCGAGCTATGCCTTGGGACATTCTATCCAGGAGGATCCTCTTTCCTCTTAGGGTAAGGCTCATCAATCACACTATACTCACCCTAATTTTTGGAAGACCATTTGGGGCCTCAATGTCTTGCCAAAGATCAAGTTTTTCTTATGGAAAATTGCAAAATGTCGGGGCTTTTTCAATGTCGAGCTCGAGATAGTCCAATGTCTAATTTCTGCTTGGATTTCTCTGAAACTTTGGAGCATTATATCCTCTTCTGCCCTTGGACCGCAACAATTTGATTTGCGCACCCTGTCAGCTATAAAATCAATGTTCAAGCTTCATTCGACCTTTGGTTCCTGGCCTTGTCTACTTACTTTAATAGTGTTACTACGGATCGTGACCACTTATACTCCTTGGTTGCTTTCATATGTTGGGAAATTTGGAAGATAAGATGTCATGCCAGCTTTAACGGTTCTTTCCTGTCTCCCGCTTTTACTGTTCATAAGGCACCTTCGGCGATGGAGGATTTATAGTCTACTAACCCTCTTTTGGTGCCCTCGAATCTTCCATGTTTATCTTCGCCCTGCCAGGATTCCTCATTCTGATCCCATGCTAAAAATTAACTATGATACCTCCAGGTCGAAAGAGTCCGACTTTACGGGTTTTGGATTGTGATCAGTGATGCCTCTGGCTCTTTAGTGGCTAGGAATAATGGTTCTGGCTGTGCAAATTGCCATCCAAAATAACATGACAAATGTTATCTTCGAATATGATTCAGCCTTTCTGGTGAATAGTATTAATGGTGACAAACGGAAGGCTAGTTGGTCTATTTTTCCTTTTCTCTGTCAAATCTGGAACATTCGTCACCGCTTTACTTTTAAGTGGTGCTGGATTCCCCGCCAAGCAAACTCGGCAGCTGATTGGGTTGTCTAGCATTGCGAAAGAGGGATGTGTCTGGAAGTCTGGGTTCCTAGACACCATTTGCTCTGGTTTATATCATTTCCATTGACGCCCTACCATGCCTCCATTAACGCTTTATGGGGGTTTCGGTCCTTTGGGTGGTGACTTAAGCTTCACTCTTGGTCTTCTGTAACCAGCTTGAGGTCCTCTTTCCCTTTTTTTTGGGGGGGGGGGGAGGGGGGGTGTGCTCTTATCTTGCTGTTGGGGTTCTCAAACTTTCATTGAGACCCTTTCCTTACTATAGCTACTGCTTCTTAATATAATGGTTTCTATTTAAAATATAAAAAAAATAGAATAAAATAAATAAAAAAAGAAAAAAAGACACATGAGGATTATACTTCCTTGACATACAATAAATGATATCCCAACACACCATGAAGCCCCCAAGCTTTTTGGATTCACCATTTCGTGGATGTTTGAAACCTGTGCAACATAATTGGCATTCTCATGAGTCATGATTGTACTTGCCAAATAAGAAGGAAATTTCGTACTCATTCTTGAATCAATAATCCATCAGAAGACGTAAATATGAATTTACACCAATGAAAAAGATGTAAATTTGCGAACTCATTTTTTTTAACTGGCAGGATTCATCTCCTAAAAGATGTAAATTTAAATTCTTATTTGCATTTTACATTTTCTTAAAATTTGTCTAGTGAAGAATGTTTCGACCAACAAAAATATAAAATGCTCATTTCAAAGCATGAAAATACAATTTTATCAAAAAAAAAAAAAAAGCATGAAAATACAGCCAAGATATTTCCTATTTCGTAAAAACATTGTAGTTGCTGAATCAAATCTTGGAGAAACACCTAAGCTTGACAGGTGGTGTTCCAAAACAATAAAAATAAGCCTTGTGGCTTTCTACTTTTTTAATTAGAAATTATAAATAGTTAGAGCATCTCTAAATAAGATGTCAAAATCCTAGGTGGAATGCCATTGTGCATATTTAACATAAAAAAGCTTTCCAACCGAAGTGTTATTTGCTGATTGAATTTGAAGGCTTTGTGATTAGGAGTCAAATTTATTTTTAATTAATTTTAATGGTGGATCCTTTATACCATTAACATTTCAACCAATAAAAATTTTATTTCAATTTTTTTTTAATAATTACAACCATTTAAAGCTCTATTTTAATAAAATAAAAAATATTATTTGACAATTGAGTTGGAGAAGTACAAAATTTGACATGAGACTTCAGATTGCCACATCAGCCACCAATATAATTTAACTGTTATAATTTGACATTTCTTTTGAAGATGGTCTTTAACACCAAAAAAAACCTTTCCTTTTAACTTTACCATTGCCTTTCTGAATTCCTTCTCATTGGTTGTAATTTTTTATTTCTTCTTCTTCTTCTTCTTCTTGTCAAAAGATCACGAGAAAGCTCAAGATTCTTCTTCTTGTTCTTCTTTTTCTTGTCAAAAGATCACGAGACAGCTCAAGATTGTAATCTTTCTATTTGTAAGTTTTCAATTCGTCCCTTGTCGTTTGAAAGAGTAAACTTTGCCCTGCTTAGATTTCAAAGGAATCATCCACGTTGCCTGAGATGTGTGGTGGCTGCCTCCTCCTTCCACGTAAAATTTTCAGTTTCCGATTGAACTGATTCTAGGTTTCTTATTTTTAGCTTATACTTTGTTGGTATTTAAGATAATTATTAACATCTTGGGAATGAAAGGCCTTGCTGGCCGATTGGATTTAGGAATTAATTTGTTCAAACAAAGAACCATGAATCAAAGGGAAGTGTTATTGGCACTCCAAAAAACTCATTCTACACTCCTCACAAGTGTATTTGTCTTTTCAAATATAGAAAGTTTAGAGTGTAGAATGAAATTTTTGGAGTGCCAATAACAATTCCCTGAATCAAATTTGTTTCTTATAATTGATAGTAGCATAATTGAATTTCAGTAAACAGAATAATTTTGCACAAATTTACAAAGATGAGGGAGAGAGAGAAAGTTTAACGCCATTGTTGGAATGAAGTTAAAGTTCTTAGCTTATTATTTAATCATAAAATAGAAAGCCATGGCTTATTTTAATTCGTCCAGAACACCACGTCTTGCTGAAGTGTGTGTTTCTGACACATTGAAATTTTATCCAAACCTTGAACCAACGAAACCAAATATGAAGAATCATTTTAGGGGGACGTATTCAATTAAGAATTTGAGAGACTTTAATAGATTTATAAATCCATGAATTTTTATGGAGTGTAATTGATTTGTGGAGATTCCATATAAGGGGTGTATTCAATTGGGATTTTGAGGGATTTTAATTCTTTTAATGAATCTAGGGGTATTCAATCAGGATTTTAAGTGATTATCTGAAATTCAACATGTATTCAATTTTAAGATAGTTTATTAAAATCCTAAGAAATCCAGGTGTATTCAATTAGGATTTTAAAGAAGTTTAGAACATTTTAGGTGTATTCAATTAGAAATTGATTTTAAAGAATTTGAGAAAGTTGAGGAATTATAGGGAATTGGAGAGATTTCGTAGTGTATTTTAAACATCCACAAATCTCACATCTCCCCAAGAGATTTTGAGGGAATTGGATTAAAATTTTATATGGAATTTCTATAAATCAATTAAACTCCATAAAAATCCAATAAAGTCTTTCAAATTCTCAATTGAATACACCCCCCTAAAATTTTGATTCAATTCCCTCGAAATCTCATGGGGGAGAGGTGAGATTTGTGGATGCTTAAAATACACTACGAAATCTCTCCAATTACCTCTAATTCCTCAACTTTCTCAAATTCTTTAAAATCAATTTCTAATTGAATACACCTGAAATGTTATAAATTTATTTAAAATCTTAATTAAATACACCCGGATTTCTAAGGATTTTAATAAACTATCTTAAAATTCTAATTGAATACACCTTGAATTTTAAAGAATCACTTAAAATCCTGATTGAATACCTCTATATTCATTAAAAGAATTGAAATCTCTCAAAATCCCAATTGAATACACCCCTTTGATCACATATATACCAGTTTGGATGGAAAAAAAAATAATTTCATGCCAAATGCAGAACTTTGCCCAAGTCCGCTCACCCATGTCCCTAGGGGTGGTTCGGTATGGGATCCCATACCGAAACCCTTGTCCCGATTCCCAAACCGAAATTTTTGGGAATCCCAAATTCAATACCAATCCCAAACCAAATTTTCGGGAATCCCGAAATAATTTCGGGATTTCGGGACAAATCGGGAATCCCGAAATATATGTATACTGATATGTTCATGCATGCATAATGGTCTTTGCTCCTTTGTTTCCTTGATTTGCCTAGGTATGCAGGAAACTAATATCCACATATGATGCATACAGGGAAGAACACGTCAGGTAGAAATGTCCTAAACAAGACAATAAGGTAATGAATCGCAGTTTGCTAAAAACGTATCTTGAATGCATTGCGAACATTGATGACTCCCCTTTACATTCATCGGTAAAACTTACAAGGATTGCTTGTATGTTATAGATGATTCACATATATTATAGTATTTCAGAAAGGCATGTGATTCGTCTCTACAAGCAATTTTAATGTCGCGTTGTGGGATCTAAGAGAAGACATGGAAAAATCGGAGAGGATGTTATTGGTAGCTCTGCTGTGCGTTTAGAATGCAAGACCTCTCATGAGCAATGTGGTGAAGATGTTGCAGGGCGATAAAGAAATTACTCAACCGCCTTCTCCTTCTCCTCAGCGAAGTTTAACCCAGCAGAGTGAAACAGATGAAGACTCGAATACTTCTGAATCAGGAATAAGGACTTCCGAATGCCCTTATCAAAGTACTTTCCATGGAATAAATGAGATTGAGCTAGCTACTGCTAAATATGATTCAGAATTTCATGTATTCGTGTTAGTTTTTGACATTTTGATGGCACAAGTTTTGTTTAGTACTGGTTGCGGAATGTAATGAAATGTATTTTATTGGTGAGATACGTGTACAAGAAGAGATCACCACAGAAGCGACAAAATTCATAGTTGTATCCTCGATTTTATCTTATGTAACTGAAAAGGTTGATACAGAAGTTAAATAGCTTTAAGGAAAAACGATAACAGACGACTATCAGAAGATTAGGCAAAAGAATTACATGATCAGCATCGTGGAAGTGAAAACTATACAATGAGGATGAAATTGTCTGGAGAAAAATATAGGAGATAAATTGGCACTGTATTATGCAGAGGGCTATTGCTCTGTATTTTCCTGCATACCTAAAACCAAATAAAAGGAACCAAAATAATATATATATATATATATATATATAATATTTATTTCTATTTGGTATGGGAATACCGAAAAAATGGAGATGCAATACCGAATCCCATACCGAAAATTTCGGTTTGGTTCAGGATGACATACCGAAAATTTCGGGAATTTTGGTTTGGGATTTTTTTGGTTTGGGATCGGGATTTTTTCGGTTTGGTTTGGGATTTTTGGGATTTTTTTCCAGCCCTACATGTCCCCAAAAAAATTAAGTTCTCCCGTATCATCTCCCTTATCAACGGCTATGATTACCTTCCAAATCACTGGGCCGTTGGAGAAAATTTTATAAGAACAACGTAGGAGGGGAGTATTCATTTCGGTTTCTAACCCTCGTGAGTGGCATTGACCTTCCCACCAAATCTCCTCCTTAACCTCTCCTCCTTTCACATTCCGCTTCCAAAGCTCAAAGGGTAACCCCCTCTCTCTCTCTCTGACTTGATCGATCACATCACTCTTATTTTTTACATTTAATGTGGTGTTTAGACCTTGTATTTTGCTGAAGTTTCGGATTTCACAGATGTAATTTGTTGTATTTCCATTTTTGTTATAAACCATCAAAAGGGTGTTCAGATCTCTCTTTTTCCCTTTGGGTCACTTGGATCTATCACTCTTCCCCCTTCCTCTCTCTCTGCATCGCATATATCAACTGCTGTAAAAGGTATATATATTTGTTGAATGTATCTTGGGAACTTGTTTAGGGTTAGAGTCACGACTTTACACATCCATTTCGTCTGTTCGCGCTCCTTTCATGTTTTCATGCTTTCTCATTATGTTCACTCAATTACCGAAGCACAAAAAAAAGTTGGATCAGGAGTGCCAATCTATAAAAAATAGTAGTGTAAATATTTAGCACCCTTTTTTATTCACGTTGTTGTTGGTATATGATTTGTCAGTTGCTTGCGTTGGTTTTGAATTTTTTTTCTTTATAATGTAAATGCTTTCAAATAATTATTTTTTGGTTTTAACCTAGATATGCTTGTAATGTGTTTGATACATTGTTTACTCCTATCATTTTATGTGAAGTTTGGGATTTGATTATTTTTTCCCTTTTTTCTTAATGATATAGTTTTCCTTTCACTTGCTTTCTACTAATTCCTTTTATCTTATTATCAATCTTATCATCGTGTTTGAAAATTCAGATTCAGTCGGTGTTATCACTGATTGTTTTGTTGGGAAATTGACTAAAATGATCATACAAATCCGGGTTATCGATCTGGTCAATATCAAATGAACAGTGATCATTTCAACAATTGAGAATTTGAGATCTGTAAAATGATTATTTATTTATTTTGGATTGAAATGGTTGTAAAAGTTTTAAGCAACGAATTCCCATATGATCGTGTTAATTTCAAGCTGGAAATGTTGAGTTTACGTTGTTTTTATAACTTTTGATGCAACAGATTGATTGTGATAGCTGAGGGTTAACAATAAGCAAATTGTCAGCTGGTTCCTTTTATTTTTATATGATTAACATTGTTCATTAGTTGAAAATTGTTTCGGTCTTGTATATTTTTCAGAAAATTTTAACTTAGGGTTCATTGTTGTTGCGGATCTGTTAATCCTTTTAGAGTTTCTGTTATGATTTGTTCGATCTTTTGTACAATTCTTCATTTTTTTTTTTTTTTTTTTGCTGTCTGGAAACGTTGTAATCTATATTTTGCATGATATTGTCAAAGCATACTGGATATTTTCCCTTGTCCTCCTTTCTGACTACAAGATTGAATGAGTTTGCAGGTATTTCATTCATTTCTAAGTAATGGCTGATAGGCGCCAGCACCCAACTATCACGGAAAAGTTTTCGGGTCAGCTTCATCTGAGTTCCAGCCACTATGGGGCCATCCAGAGCCCTTCCGTCAATCAAAGGCGTTTTTCATATGGAAGTTATTCAAATGAAGCATTGCAATATCCCATGAACCAAGCGTGTCGAGCTAATGATCCGTTGGTGGCTTCAGGTGCCTTGCCTGTGTTTGTCCAAGCCCCAAAGGAGAAAGGATTTTCGGGCTTTGCTATTGATTTTCTAATGGGTGGAGTTTCTGCTGCTGTGTCCAAGACTGCTGCTGCTCCAATTGAGCGTGTAAAGCTCTTGATTCAAAATCAGGATGAGATGATCAAAGCTGGTAGGCTCTCTGAACCCTACAAGGGAATTGGAGATTGTTTTAGCCGAACAATGAAAGATGAGGGGATGGTATCATTGTGGCGAGGAAACACGGCAAATGTCATCCGTTACTTCCCAACTCAGGTCTGTCTTTCCACATATTCCGAGTTCTTTAACCACGTCATCTTGTTCTCGCATTCAGTCTCCTGTATCTGCGAGTCTTACTGCAGTGTGCTTACATTGGTTTGTCCTTGTTCAGGCCTTAAACTTTGCGTTTAAAGATTACTTCAAGAGGTTGTTCAATTTCAGAAAGGACAAGGATGGCTACTGGAAATGGTTTGCAGGTAACTTGGCATCTGGCGGTGCTGCTGGTGCCTCTTCTTTATTCTTTGTCTACTCTTTGGATTATGCTCGTACCCGTCTTGCAAACGATTCCAAGGCCGCAAAGAAGGGAGGAGAGAGGCAATTCAATGGCCTGGTTGATGTCTACAAAAAGACTCTCAAGTCAGATGGTGTTGCTGGCCTTTACCGCGGCTTCAACATTTCTTGTGTTGGAATCATTGTGTACCGTGGTCTGTACTTTGGAATGTATGATTCTTTGAAGCCTGTGATCCTCACTGGAAAGTTGCAGGTAAGTGGATTGCTTGTGTACCAAGTCATATTTCCACTGTCCATATACACAAACTTATGGGGATTATCTCACATTTTTTTCGTTTTTTTTGTTTTTTTGGGAAATTTCAGGATAGTTTCTTTGCTAGCTTTGGTCTTGGTTGGGTTATAACCAACGGCGCCGGACTTGCATCTTACCCAATTGACACTGTCCGTAGAAGGATGATGATGACATCCGGTGAAGCCGTCAAGTACAAGAGCTCGCTTGACGCTTTCTCTCAAATCCTTAAGAACGAGGGTGCGAAGTCTCTCTTCAAGGGTGCCGGTGCCAACATTCTTCGTGCAGTTGCTGGTGCCGGGGTGCTTGCAGGTTACGACAAGCTTCAGGAGATCGTGTTCGGAAAGAAGTATGGTTCTGGTGGAGCTTAAGTTCAAATGAACCTACAACTCCACCCCCATTTCGCTACAGATATTGATTTGGAACTAATGGGATTCTCACTCAATAACCTAGTTTAGAGGATTTCGTCTCCTAAACACTATTTAATCATGTTCCGGGAGTTTTGTTCGCATTATCCTGGTTGTAAGAGTTGTTGCAAGCTTCTACTGTTAAATGTTTAAGCTTTATTTTGGTGACATTAGGGTTAATAAGGGAAAGAAGCAAATATTTGGAACACCAATCCAAAATAGATTTCATTATGTTTGGAACAAAAGACGGTACGCTATATGTTATTATACAAGTAGAAGAAATTTCTTTTTTTTTTTTTTTTTTTCAAATATCCCTCCACATATGTAATGAAGTGTGACGTATATGCTTGTATTCTGGGCACACTGATAAATTTCTCCACAGTCCAATTGGGACACAAGTGGAAGAGCCAACTTTGCTTTGGTTGCCAAACGTAGGCAGACAAAAAGAATAAAGAATATATGTGATTACTTGTCCTTGACTTGTCTTGCACGCCAGGTTTGATTCCGTCCCTATGCCTGCCAGCCCCCAGCCTTTGTCTCTCATGGCAGACCAAAAGCTAAAAACGATTAATTGGACAGAGAGACCACAACTACAGTGGAACAGTAATCCTTTCTCTCCCATTTGGGAGAAGCAACACAAATCCTGAGATCTAGCTACAGTACTTACAGCTACTTAATATTATTATGTGACGAATTGATTTATTGGGTCAAACGTTTGTCTAAAAAGATCTTGTTTTTGACCATAATGCCTTGATGTTCAACCCCTTGTTCGACCTGATAAATACATATGTTTGAACTTTATTCTATTGTTCTAATACGAATGTAATATGTTTGCCCTTTTACACGACAAAGTATTGGAGTTTGTAAGATGCCCAAAGGATTATGCTAGAGTTTGGAAAACTTGAACCAAAATGGTATATAGGTGGTGAAATTGAAGTAATTTCGTACATATTTCAACCAAAAAAATGAAAAATAAGGGTTGAAAATTGCATCGCAGCCACAGCCGAGAAAAGTCAAGTACAAGTTCCTTAGTGGCAACAAACAATCATCACAAACTTTTGCATTGCTCCATTTATAGTATAGTTTATTTGTTGAATCAGGTGTCAAAAGGGAACCAACCACCCCACCAATATTAACTTCAAAACATGTAGTGGCCCCCCTCACTCCTTTCACATCATCCATGAGTTCTTTTTTTTTTTTTGGTAATAACATCATCCATGAGTTTTTAGTCACAAGTAAGCTAGGAGAATTCTTTTTTTGGTAAAAAAAGCTAAGAGAATTCTTGCTGGATTCTCTTTCTAAGAATCCTGAAGATTTTCTAATCACATTCGTTCATCATACATCGTGCAGTCATAAATCATTATAATTTTTTTTATTTAAAATTGAATATAAACAATACCTGACAAAAATTGGTCACACGATATACGATGAACAGATATAATTAGAAGATTCCCGAGATCCTTACAAAGAGGATCCGACAAGAATCCTCCCTCACAAGAAAGTAACAAGTAAAGATTTTCGATTATGATTTAGTGATAATTCTCTTTCACTTGTAAGTGAAAAGTTTTATGTTTAATTATAGTTAAAGGCGAATTTAAACCGCATTATTGTTAATCCATCGTGAGATTAAGCCCACACCTCTTCCTTAATATAAATAAATCATTCGTGCAAAAAATAAATATTTTTGAATCAAGCTACACAAATAGTTAATCAAGACAAACTCTCACCAAACTCGTAATTTGCAAAAGTCGAACTTAGGAATACAACAAGTTGAGTCATAACGAACCTCGACTGACACCAACTTCCTTTCGGGGGGTTGGGAGTCAGATGGTTTTGGTGATCTATCTTCAACCAAATTAAAGGTCCCATTTTTGTAATGGCAAATTTGGCAAGCCAACCACTCATTGCAATCCCAACCAGAACCTTGGATTTGGATCATTTGGTTCGACTTCTGTGGAGCCCACGCTTCAAACTTCACGAGTTCGGTGATCGAATGTTTCGCCTCTCGTTTTTTAATTCTTATTTATTTACTTTAAGTACGGTATCATGGCTATTGAATGATTGAATCCCAACGCATTCACATCAAAGAAGAAACTAAGGATAGAGTCAAGTTGTAAATTTGTATTCATGTGATTTAAAGGTGGCATTTTTAGACATGATACAATAAATCGATTCGGAAAATACAACGGGTTCATGTCAATAATAATCATGTCGATCCATTTGCTATGAATTCACGGTTATTAAACAGTTCGTGTTTTGAATAAATCCGCCTAACTTGAAATTACATGCTTTATCATGTTTACGCAATTGTGTAAGTTGTTAATGCATATGCAAACCATATATATATATAAAATGATAAGTTTAGCCTAGGGCTATAAATTAGTATGAAACAGCTCGAACTTATATTGGATTTGGCTCGTTAAAGAAATAAGGCAAGCTTAGTTTGGCTTGATTAAGAAACAAGTCAAGCTTGAACATTAGTTTATTTAGTTCATAAAGCTCGTAAGTAGTTTGTATTTTTTTCATGAGACAAATTCAACTAGAGTGTAGACTTAAATTTGCTTGGAAAGAAGGACCACGTGTGAGATATTTATTTATTTATTTTCATATTGTTGACAAAGATGGGAGAGAAAAAAAAGTTGAAGTATTGTTTGTTAAACTTTGGTTGTATTATCTCAAACAGAGAAATACAATTAAACCACTGATTCGAATTATTATCGAGAGAGAAAATTCAGACCCGAATTTATAAAAACCACTAATCCAAAATATTGGCTAGAGAGAAAATTCGAACCCAAATTCATAATATAAACTAGTCCACTCGAGTAAATGTGAAACGTGTACCGATTAATTTTAAAAGAAAATAATTACAAAGAAGTGGGGGCGGAGCCGAGCAATGGACAAAGAATAAAAGCAACGGTTAAAGCAGCAGCAGAGAGAGATGATTGTGTTGGCATATGCCGCGCGACAGCAGATCCCAGTCTCCTCTCAACAAACGGACATCGCGTGTCACTGAAACCACTGCATAAAGCCACGGCAGTCACGCGGGATTCTCTCTCTCCTCCTCACCCTTACTAAGTACAGCACCATCGTCCTCCCTGAACCTAGAGAGAGAGAGGCACAGAGCAAAGCAGGAAAGCCATTTCCTTCAAGCAGAAGCAGAAGCAGAAGTTGGAGACGAAGCGCTTCTGAGGAGAAAAACCAGCAATGTCGGTTCTTTGATCCCTTGAGAATCTCAATCTCTTTCGGTTTTATTTATTTATTTCGTTTTGGTTAGCTTGCTCTGATCCGTTGATGCATTCTAATCTCATTTTCCGTCGCGTTTTCTCGGATTTTCTCTGCTGTCCGGTGTTTGGTTTTTTCTTGATTTGGTGTGATTGGAGAGCTCTTTGAGATCAATGCCGTCTGATTAGGTAGATTTGGCGGGATTCCTTTTGCGTTTGGTTGCCGGGAAAGTTGATAGGAAAAGTACAGGAAATGCTATGATATTATTATTTCTAATTTTTGGTGTTTGGATCAAATTATTAGTGATTTCATATCTAAACTTGTTACTGTTTCGGAATGATGAATCTCTTTCTAGCTAATCTGTAAATTAAAACAGTCTGGTTGGAATCGGCAGTTTACATTTAGTTGTCGTCATAATGATGCCTGGTTTTCGGTAGCGATTCGTTTCCTTTTAATCCATTTGTTTTGTGTCTGTCTGAACGAAAAACTGTTCCATTAGAGAGTTACCAGAAGGAAAATTTCGGCCAAATGACCGTGGAAGCTTCCTAATTAAGTAAACTGTTATCTCCATTCATTTTTAGTAATAAATTTCTAGTAACTAATCGAGTTTAATCCTTCCCAGAGATAGATGTAATGGAGATTAATAATTTCACAAATCTGCTTAGATCTACCAATGCCGATTGAAATATGAAGATACCGGAAACTATATGAATTTGGAACAGCTTCGATTTCATTGTTTCAACCATCTTGCATTCTTAAACTCTGGATTTATGTTCTCTGGCTGTTGATTCGCTACTCTTGATTTTTCTTCTGGGATGAGTTTTTGATTGTTCGTTGTGATTTGCAGGTATTTCTGTAAGTGCGAAACTGATAGCATTTTTCGGTTGCCTGTCTGAATTTATTTTATATGATATTGGGTGTTGGAATTTGTCGAAAGATCAGGTTTACATCTCTCCTGATTCGTTTTATTTGTGAACCTTATCGTCTATTCATCGTTGTAAAATATTCATTTCTTGTATTCTCTTTGTGCCCTTTAGATTGCTCGTCTGTCTTGCGGTTTTTAAAAATGAGTTGGGACCCAAACATGGAAGTTCATTACACCTACACCAGCTGTCCTTATAGCTCAGCGGGTAGCTTTATGGAGTATTTTGAGGGTCTTACCTATGAACATGTGAACTTTATTTTTTCAGGCGATTTGCATGCTCAGGTACTTTACCTTAAATATCTGCACAAAGATTTTCTTTTTCAACCACCGTGATTTGTTTAGTTAGTCTTTAATTATTATGTTTCCAAAATTTAGATCTGTAGGATTGCTGTACTTCATTGAAAAGGAGTTTATATGGGTTCCCATTATAGGATTGCTTTAAGACATAAGTACCGAGTTGTTGTTTGATGTTCCCCATTATTAATGCAAATTTTGAACCTTGGAATGTTTATCTGTATTTCATCTATTTCAATTTCTTTCAATTGCAATTTCCTTCTCACATGTGTAGGAGAGTGCTTACCCAACAATGAATACAAATTATTACAAGTTTGGGTTATCGGAACCTGGGAATACTTCATCCTATGATCTTGGGTTTAGTCATGCTTATGAGATCAATGGTCCTGACCCAAGAAGTGGTGAACAAAGAAGGCATTTGCAGAGTGCTTCAACGATGACTAATGAACAGAATGTGGCAGTGAACTCAGAATGGGAAGGAAATGCAAATACTTCTACACCCAACAACCCCATAGAATGTAAGTTATTAGTGTTGCTTTTCTTCTTTCTTTTCTTGGGATGGGCAAGGAGGCTGGAGGGCTTCATGATTATGCTCTGCGGTTTTCTCTTTTGTGGTCCTATGTGAGAGGCCCTGAAGACCGGTAAAATAATTAGCATTCTCTATTATTATTATTTTTTCCTAAGTTGTGGATTAGAACATTACAGGGCCCGGAGGGACTGGTGACATAGAGAATAAGTATTCTTAGTGAAACTTATAGAGTTGGATGAAATACATTCTACCTCTAGGGAAGAAGAAGATAAGAATTAGGTGTTTTATTGTTATAAAGTTTGTCATTTTTCATATTGTTGCCTAAAGGTAGCAGTCCAGTAGGACCCCCGTGACTGTTTATTATAAACTTATGTTTAAGGACTGCATATTATAAACATGTTTCTGACTGAAGTTGATGGTGTGGCTGCTTTTTGCTCCTCCATTTCTATACTCTTTGCTTCCAATGTCATTTGGTCTGTTCTGAGTCACTTCTTTATACTTGAGACTTGAATATTTTCTATCAATCTAAGTATCATCATTTACATTTCAGGCCCACGGAGACATCAAAATTCCCATGATCATCAGGTATTTAGTTTCTTCATATTCTGGGTCTTTCTCTAAATGTATGTATACATATAACTGTGAATGCATTCATATATGCATATGTGCAACAAATGTGCACACGGGCACCTAAATTGGGGCTGAGTAGATTGGCTTAACATGAATGGAAGTAAAACCACAGCTTTGGCAGGCTTATTCCTGGTTCCAGTGATTTCAAAAACCACTTACCGGGAAATTTTTACTCTACATCATTATCATATTCAAACTTTTATGTGAAACAAAATGAGCTCAATAAATTACTAAGTTGGAGCATTTTCTGTGAAATATGCAGGTTATTTGGCAAGACAACATTGATCCTGACAGCATGAGTTACGAGGTTAGACCTAACTGCACTTTATCCTCCTTAGAATTTGGATAATACAATTATATTATAATTTCAAGTAATCTGTCTTATCTGTTGATTTTCTGTTTAACATTTATCTGGATTAGGTATTATTCAGATTTTATTGTAACAAATGGATACACTAGCCATGGTTTATACAGGAATAAATTCCATCTACCACCCACCTTGGAAATTTAAATTGTGTTATTCTGTACATTTTCTTTATGGTACAGATTTACTTCATTGTTTGGAGGAGTGCTTGTGTGCTAAACAATCATTGCACTACTCCTTCTGTAATTTCTGTTCTTAATGAGGAGATTCTTGCAAATTTCTTAGTCTCTGATTCTTTACTTTTCTCTCTCTCAAATGCACAAGTTTCAGTGTAGCACTGCACATATTGTAGAATTCGAATTTTGTTGTCGTTGATTTAAGTGCATTGTTGAAATTATAGGATGACTGGCCTCGTATTATTTTTTAAGTGCTCCCCTTCTCACACAAATTTGTGTCAAACTGGTGGAATTTACTTTTAAAGCACTCACGTGTATAGACTGATTTTGAATTCAATTCTTTTAAGTTGGATTGCTCAATTATTTGAGCCCACTGGAATAGAAGTTTATTAAGCATATCATACTCCTGGTTAGTGTCATCAGCTTTCACTTGTGGATGTGATGTTGGATCTGGCAGAATTGTCTTCATGGTGGGGACCCAACTGTATGAGAGTTAGTGAGTGAATCTCTAAAGCAGAACAGGGTTCTCGAGTTGTGAGGGTAGTTTTATAGTTGTATGCCTGTAATGTCTTGTGTTGTATGGGAACATCTGCTACTCACTAAAAACCTTTTATTTGGAATAAATGTTACTGACAATGTTCTTTACGTTCAGGAATTACTTGAGTTAGGTGAGGCAGTTGGAACTCAAAGTCGAGGTCTCTCCCAAGATCAGATCTCCTTGCTTCCAATCTCAAAGTACAAATGCAGCTTTTTCTTGAGAAAGAAATCACGAGACGAGAGGTATAGATTGCCCTTATTTATTGTTCTTTTGAAAAAATGTGCTTACTCTCTCTCTAAAGAAATCATGAGACGAGAGGTATAGATTGCCCTTATTTATTGTTCTCTCTCTCTCTGAATTCCTGTTTAACGGAATCTCTCTTGGTTAAATATAGAAATGGGAAGTTTAACATCTACTAATTTTTGCAAGAACAACTTTTTTCCTTGCTCAAATCTCAAGAATAGAAAAGGAACTTGTTTTTGTTGTTTTCATTAGTATGGTGGTCTGTAGAGAAGATATAGAACGCTGATTTCTTGGGGAGTGAAGGTAGGTGTCATAGGTTGTATGATTAATTTGAGTCTCGAATGGTTCTTTCTGCACAAGGCTGGGATCATTTTTACGTTAGGATATTGAATTAAAGTGGACATGACTTTAGGTTTTTCATATATTGGCACTGTGGAGCGTAAAAGTAAGGACTTGATCTTCAGCTGCATACTTCAGTGACCTACTTGAGTCTTATGCAACTTGTAGTTTTCTTCGGAAAATATACGGAGAAGCAATATTGGATAAGAATCTTAGGATTGAATCTGGTAAATTTAATGGTTTCAAATCGGTGAATATGCATATTGGTGAGTATACTTTTCAATTTAATTCCCATTCCCTATTAAAAGTGCTCGGGATCCTTCTGTGCTTACTGCCGACAGGCCTTTCATCCCATGTGCACTTTAGTTGCACCAGAAAATAATTTAATTTGGTGTGGACTTGTAGCTCCTCTGAAACAAGACAACCGTTTTATATTGTAATATCCGTATCTCCTATAAGCAGCTTTCTGTGTATACTTTTTGCAGTCATATTAACTTGTAGCCCTTTGTTGCACGTAGATGTGTGATTTGCCAGATGGAATATAAACGAGGGGACCGGCGGATTGTTCTACCGTGCAAACACCTCTATCATGCTGGTTGTGGGACCAGATGGCTAAGCATCAACAAGGCAAGTAATTTTTTTATTATTATTTTTAAAGATGAATATATTGGTTTTTAGAATCTGTTGGATTTGTTTTAGCAGCGACTCAATTTACCTGACAGTATTTCTTTCATCAGGCTTGCCCAATGTGTTACACTGAGGTGTTTGGTGACGCGTCAAAGAGCGCAAAATAGAGGTGTATGTTTGCTTCATTTTTCAAAATTTTCAAATTTGGATAACAGAGGTGTATGTTTGCTTCATTTTTCCACGTTGTTTTTAGAACCATTGTGTTAGCT
This sequence comes from Pyrus communis, assembly GCF_963583255.1. Taxonomy (NCBI): domain Eukaryota; kingdom Viridiplantae; phylum Streptophyta; class Magnoliopsida; order Rosales; family Rosaceae; genus Pyrus; species Pyrus communis. The sequence goes on from NC_084810.1 coordinate 10,564,407, forward strand.
TTTCTAATAAATGAATATATTACGAAGTGAAGAATTCTGATAAATAGATCGTGTCGTGGCTTTTTGAGGAGTTTCATCCTTTCGTTATATATATATAGTTTTACAAAACGCTCGCAAATTCCAGGATCGGCTCATAACATGTGGTGATTTCGTAACGTTAGACGGTTGCAGTGTATAGCACAAAAATGGTCTTGTAAATATGGAAGGTAGTTGCAGTAGGTATAGTTTCCCCTCCTTTTATTTCTGCTGCTGCACTTTTCCTTTGTATTGTGTTGGGTTTGCAACAATCTTTGAGTTTTGCTCCATGGAATTGAATGTTATGAAAGGTATTATGCCTATTCTCACATTAAATCCCACCTCGGAGTCACAGGCACTCGTATTGTGCTTCTTTTACAACATGTTATCAACACGAAATATGTAGAAATTTTTGGACAAGAGTATATAAATGTATGAACGAGTGGCTTAAAGAAAAACCGTGCTCGGATAAGAATACATGAGAAACTGTAGTGAATGGAAAAGAGCCATTCACGCCCACGTAAAAGCTCAACCAACAGGGAATGAGAGTGTACAAGGAATTTCTACCTTTTGTAAAGAGGGCGATGTGCTCTAAGATATGATTTAGGAATCGTCGGTTAAAGTGTTTGAATATGATTAAGAGTTTCGATCATATTCATATGAATCATATGTACTTGAGAATTCACATTAAGGGATCAACACAGATTTAGTGCACTGGTAATGCGGTTAAGCATAATGAATTAGTGAGAGATTGTATTGCATTGCTGTTCTAACTAAATATGTTCTCTACCATTCTTCCTAGCTTAGATAACAATGATAAACTACAAGGAGTCACTCTCAGTTTGTGGGAGCCGTGAAAATTAACCGTAACAAGTTCTCATAGAATTGGAAACTATTTTAAATTAATCATCGATTAGTCATAGTTCTAATTGCTTAAAACCTCACTAAATTAGAACCTAATGGATCAAAAGCTCATAAGCTTAAGTTTGAAAAAATCAACATAGATGGTAAGTTAATTAATTTGGGTTAATTAGATCCTTAGCTTAGTTAAGGATGTTATTCAAAAAATTACAAGAGCATATAATGCTGAAATGGGCCTTAAAGTTAGTTTTGAGTTTCTAGGCTCATTGGGGCTTTTGGTGTAAGTTGTGCATGACAACTTATAACAAAAGGTCTAAATAGGCTCATGACAACAAAAAATTGCACCTTAGACTATCTTCAAATGGTGTGCCAAATTCTAAGTGGAATGTCATGATCAAATTGAAGGTAGAAAGAAACTCCAACCGATATATCAATCCTACATGGATTGACATATGAGTCTTTTGCTTTTCACAACACCACGTCAAATTACAATTTTATCCATGCAATTAATGGACATTTAACGAAAAATTATTTTTGAACTAAATTTTCTAACGTATTTTACCACAATGTTTAAATCTGAATTATTTTACCACAAGAGTTATCTTCTGAATCTCTTACCACCATATAGACCATTTATCTAATTTGGCTTTTTAAAATTATAAAGAAAGAAAAGGTAATGCATGTTGAGAAAAATGTGTTTAATACACTAGTCAGAACTATAGTAGACATCAAGGGAAAAACAAAAGACACAATAAAAGCTCAGATCGATCTGGAAAAAATGGGCATTAGGCCAGGTTTATGGATGATGAGGGACGAAGACATAGCTAGAAAGAAGCTCGCATCGTTTTTGGTGAAACTGGAAGAGGAAAAGAGTTTTTGCAGTTTCTATCTTCTGTAAAGTGTGCAGATGGGTATGCTTCAACATCGGCCATTGTGCAAACGTGGATGGAGGCAAATTTTCCGACCTAAAGACTCATGATTGTCATGTCATACTTCAACGCTTTCTTCCTATGGGAATTTGACACCTATTGCCTGAAGATGTGGTCAAGCCGATTATATTGTTAGTGAGATATTTCTCAATTAACTGCAAAATCTTTGTGCAAGTCTAATGTTAAACATTTGTGCGACAATATTATTGAAGTTCTACTTAAGTTTGAACAAATATTTCCTCCAGCTTTCTTCAAAAGTATGATCCATGTGATGATTCACTTGTCGAATGAGGCACTTCTAGCCGAACCCGTCAACTATCCATGGATGTATCCGATAGAAAGGTATATAATCGCCATAAATACTTTAGTTTGTGATGTATGTACAATTTGACTAATTTTATACGATAATTTGTTTATTGATGCAGACTACTGGGTGAATTAAACAATAGTGTATGGAACAGGGCAAAGCCCGAAGGATCAATCGTGGAGGCATGGGTCAGATTTGAGTTACTTACTTTTGTCTAATGTACCTACAAGACGTTGAGACTACGTTCAACCGACAGCAACGCAATAATGATGATGGTGTAAGAAGTGAAAAACTTTCTGTTTTTGCCCAAATTGCTCGACTCTTTGGCGAATCAATCAGAGGAGAGTCGTTTGACAAAATGGACATAGAGATAGCACATTGGTTTGTACTTAACAATTGTCATGAGACAATTACCTACCTAGATGAGCATGAAGAGTTGATCAAGCGGGAACATCCTTCACATTTATATGCCAAAATGCATTGTGAATTGTTTCCTCGATGGTTTTGTGAAAATGTAAGTTGTTCGTGTTTTGGGTTATTTGCATAATTGTAAATGTTAAACCAACTCGACAACTTTAGGTGAAGAAATTGAAAGAAATGAATTAGCCCGCTTACACTGAAGAATTGTACAACTTGGCGATTGGGCCTCTAAACACATAATTGTACTCCGGTTGTCATGTAAATGGCCTCAAGTTTTTGGCAGCTGATCATGATGACAAGCTTTGCATGCAAAATAGTGGGGTACATGTCCCAGGTGCGGGCGACATTGTAGACATTGATTTCTATGGAAAACTGACAAGTGTTGTGCAATTGCTTTACAAAGACCGGTGTCAAGTTATCCTATTTAAGTGTCGCTGGTTTGATACAAACCCACGTCAAGTTGAAGGTGTTAAGTGATATGATGGTTTGTTATCAGTCAACACTAACAGATGTTGGTATAACGACGACCCCTACATTTTTGGCAACGATGGCTAAATAAATTTTCCATATAGATGACCCCAAGGGTGGAAGGGATGGGAAGTAGTTCAGAAGATTGAGCACAGAGGGTTGTATGATATTCTGGACTGAGATCATGCTGCCGATAATGACTATGGTGATGTTGCTAATCAACAATTGGAGACTTCAATAGCACTTGGTGCAGATACACTACAGATATGACTATTGTACAAGAATCGTATCAGATAGCCAGAGGTCCTGAAATCAAAATACCGATCGACTCCATTATGATTGATCTTAGGGATCTACCGCGATACAATGCAACCGAGCACGCAAACGACGAAGTTCACACGCCTACAAACGCTGAGGAATGGGAGTTTGAATCTGACGATAGTGATGATCTTTATTCTAGTTCATATGAGGATTAATGAAAATTTGTGGTGTAAATGTAATGATATGTATTGAATGGTATTTAAAAATGTTGTATACAAACAAAAATTTTCTTTAAAATTTAATTTGTAACAAACTTAATTAAAAAAAATTTATTTTTTTATTTAAAACAAAAAATAAATTAAATTTACAGTTATGCACAACGACATTTTACACATGTTTGTCACGCAATTATTAAAAAAATCAATTTTTTTTTTTAAACTGTTGGCGCGACGAAAGTTTACACACCTTCGTCACACAAACATGTAAAATTTTGATTTTTTTTGCCAAAATTGGACTCGTTTATTTCGGCACCTTAACTCTCTCTCTCTGTCTCTTTCTCGATTCTATCTCAGACTCACTCAAATTTGGGCTCCTGTCTCTCGATTCTCTCAAGCTCGTATGTCACTCTCTTGCACTGTCTTTATCTCAGACTCACTATCTCAAGCTCATCTCTCCCTTTCTCGCAGTCTCTCTGTTTCTCTGTCTCTCTGTCACTCTCCCTTTCGCATCCGTAGCACTTCGACGCCACACCCTCTCCTTGCCGCCGCCGCAACATTACTAGGTAAGCACCCAGACTCCCTTAATTCATCTCCCTTAATTCAATTATTTTTAAGTGCAATTTTCTCAATTGTTCTAATTACAACATTTAGGGATTTAGGGTTGGAATTCCCAAGTTAGGGATTTAGGGTTGGAATTAGGAATACTGGGATTTAGGGTTGGAATTGGATTGGAAGTGGGAATTGTGGTTGTTGTTTCATTTTGGTTAACGAACTAAGTCATGTAGTTGCTCACGATGTAAGGTTTTTGAATTAGGGTTCGAATTACAAATTTACAACTTGGGGATTAATTTTTTATTTTTTTATTTTTATTTGTGGGGGGTGGGGGGGAGGGGTGGTTTTAATTTTGAGAAATTAGTAAGGAGAATGGCAATATATAGGATGTTAAAGTAGTCACTTTTTCCCTTCTCTCTGTTTTGAGATTATAATCTTTGAGCAGAAATACAATCTCTGTATTGGATATCTGAACACGATCTGTTTATGGAAAAATTTAATCAGTAATTGAACTATTCACTCTATTTATACACAGTTGTGAGTCAAAAACGCTTTTCAGTTTATGACTGGATTATTATTTCTTGCGTTTATTCACGGAGCATCACTTGTTTTTCCAATGTGAACGGAATGGTTGTTTCTTGCGCTTCTTCACGGAGCATCACTTGTTTTTCCAATGTGAGTTTAGTCGTGTGCTATGTTATTGTTGTTCCTTGCAGCTGGATGTGGCATCTGTGGAAGGCAAGGATTTCTGCGAGTATTGGCAGATGCTCTGTGCCCGGTTTCGTGGTAATGACCGAAAGTAGGAACTGATGCAGGAGTGTGTGTTTATCATGTGGTGCATATGGAAGAGCAGGAATGAAATGGTGTTTAATGGAATCTTGGCTAATCCCATGGAGATGGTGAATTTGGTAAGGTCATATCTTGGAGTTTAGAGCTGGGCAATGCAATAAGCGGAGTGAAGATGGTGGTGCCACGGAGGGGAGTGTTGACAGCTTTGCAAGGCTACGGGTTCAATGGAAGAGGCCTCCTTTTGGGGTGATGAAGATCAATTGTGATGGTGCATGGTGTGGAAAGACATGCAAGGGTGGTTATGGGTGCGTTTTGCAGGATTTCGCTGGCTTGTTGCAAGCTGCTGGTGGGGAAGGGGGGTTATTCTTTAACTCGGCAGCAATGGCAGAAGCTGCTGCTATCCGTGTAGCTTTGCGGGTCTGTTGCGAGCTGGGTTATGCGGATGTGGAACTTGAATCTGATTCTTAGGTTCTTATTTGAATGCTTACGGGAGAGTACATGATCGATGCTACTTTGGAATGCGTTATTCATGATATACCTCTTCTGGTATCTCAATTTTGAAGGGTGAGGTTTGGTTTTGTTAAGCGGTGTGGAAATGTTGCTGCGCATGCCGTGGCCTCATATGTGGCCTCACATGGAGGTGCTTTTCGTTGGGATGCAATTGGTCAGATGTTTTTATTTAATGTTCTTACTCAAGATGTAAACGTTTCTGTTAGAATCTAATAAAGTTTACCTTTGATAAAAAAAAAAAAAAAAAAAAAAAAGATGACAAGTTTTCTTTGTGTTTATTACAAAATTAGTAATAGAATAAAAGATATTGTTGTTTTTTTTATTATCTTTCATTATTTGAGTAGGGAATATAATTTTTATACAAATTGCTTCCTGATGGCACTTATGACTGGTTTCTATATTTACTTTTAATGCTTACTATATTAATGGCATCATGTACTTCCTAAGTTTTCACGGTCATGTGTTTCTATGGTTCTGTATGTATTTGTGTGATGTTCATCCCGACCTTGAATGCATAAACTAGCTGGATGAAGAGGTTTTGTTGTTATTGTCTTGCCCAAAACAAGGATTTCATTGAGGGCTAAATAGATTTCTTTTAACCAGTGTTCTGAAAATAGGTCTAGGCGGCCGCATAGGCACTAGGCAGTGAAGGCCCGCCCTGATTTTGGGCAAATCATTTCGAAAAATCGGTCTGGAGCTAGGCGGTCCTAGGTGAAGAGCACTGTTAAGGGGATACATACAAAGAAAAGAAATAAACTAGATACAACAAGGTTAAAGAACTTAGTCTATGTCCAATCCAATGCAAGGATCATGATTCATGAACAAGAATAATTTAGTCTATCATCCAAATCCTTCTCATTATGATTATATGCTTACTATTTTTTAAATATTGAACTTTTTGGATGTATATATAATTTGTGTATTCTTCTACTTCTATTTTTGCATTTTATCATTCTTTTATTATTCATACAAGTATAGTTTTTTTTTTTTTTTTTTTTTTGGGTGTAAATAGGCACTTATTTACATGATATATAATAAATTTACATAAATCTGCCTTGACCCCGCCTAGCCGCCTAGGCGCTAGGCCCATGCCCATCGCCTGACTAGCGCCTATCGATTTTTAGAACCTTACTTTTAACTGTGTTCTTATGTCGTCAGGGAAGGTTAGAGTTCTTTATCCTTTTTCGTATTTCAGTCAATTGATGTATCTTTCGACATATGTGCTGAGTGCTTCGTGAAAATGGATTTATGTTGTCTAAATGGTTGTGTTTCAGTTGCCTTTTTTGAGCTTCTTCCTTCCTGTCTGATATCTATTTTTTATCATTTTCATTGGATATTAGTTGGTTGCTTTATGTTTGTATATTCTCGCGTTTTTCCATTGCAGTGTTGAACTCAGTGAAATGCTATTATGAATTGGAGTGGTTCCTTTTGTCTTTGAGTGATTCTTATGACAACAATCAGGGAGGAAATCCCTCTCTTTTTTATTAGAATTGGTAGTTTTTTCTTATTGAATTTGCTCTTTTTCACTAGGTGATCTGAAATAGTCCTTAATTTTTTCTCTAAATTATTCTTAGTGGATTATAGGGTTTGCTAATGGATTACATCTTAGAGGTTATTGTTCGATTTCCCTTCAAAATATTTGTTGCATCATATATGTCATTGTAGATGGGTCAATTTGTTTGTTTGTTTTTATGAATAAACATGTTCCTTGCAATACTCTTTTTTATTCCTATCCCATGTCTTCATTCACCTTATATATGTGAAATGAAATGCATATAATAAGATGATATCTAAACAGATTCATAATTATTTTCGTAGATGTCGAACTTAATATCAAACCAGCGAGCAGCTAGTAGGGGTAGCTAGACACCTTCTCTGGGAGGTAATGCTGCTGCCACCTCCACACCTGATATGGGCACGACAGGTGTCCTTCTGGTCACGCCATTGGGGCCAATGGTGTCTACGGTTCCTGCGTCATCAAATTCTTCGGTGATGCATCCTATCCTAAGCGCCTAACGGACTCATCGACGGCCTGGAGTTCCGAGGAGGCTCAACCGTCTGGTGAGGCTTCCTCTATCCATGGAGAGGGGTCCTAGACAGGTAAGCTTGCTCTGTCCATTGATATGCCTGCTTCTGGTTCCATCTTTATTCATAGCCATAATGATATGTTCCTTACAAATATATGAGTGGCACATGTGGTTTGTAATATTTTCTCAAGTTTTGGCTTGCAAATTGACTGCAAACAATAATTCAGAACAGTCTCCATTATTCGGTCGAATAAGAAGCTTCTTAACTGATCTGACTCACGATGCTTCTCTTATAGGTTGGAGGAGCGACGTAAGGTAACTGTTTATTTAATTTAAGTTTTCAATCTTTTTACTCTTTATTACAAACAATTGGTAATCTATGTTAACACTTTTTAAATTTTTTTCAGGGGGGTCAAAGTTTCCGGAAATTGACATGTTCAAGGAGGTGTATGTTCAGCCCGGGGATGAGCTGACGGAGCAGCTTCATGTAAGTTATTTCAATTTTTTAATATTCAATTAGTATTAATATTAATTACATGTATATTCAAATTAATTTGTTTATTTCATTTTTCTAGTCCACCATGCTGTAGAAAGGCTAGACCGTTCTGGAAGAGGTGGCTTCCCAGCTTCCCGTAGAGACCCCAATCGAGGAAGTTTTTCCCCCTGAGGATGCTGGGTTTCAGATCATGACAGACACACTAGATCAAACCCTCAGTTGTCGGCCTGGGAATGTTCACCAGGGGCTTAGGAAAGCCCGCCTTCAGGACCCGTTTACCTCATCCTCTAGACAAAGAACAGAAGAGGTTCAAACACTGACATTTGAAGTGGCGGACCTAAAGCAGCAAATTGTCACCCAACAGGCTTAGATTGCAGCCCAAAACAATTTGATGCACCAAATTCGTCGCGCACTTCAAATTTTTGGCATTAACTTCCCCGACGTTAAACCACCCTCAGAAATGACCTTCCAACCCCCCACCACAATAGCTACGACCTCCCAGCCCACCGACATAGCAGCAACACCACTAGCCAGCGATTGTAAAGTCGAGGACTACCTATTTTAGTTTTGTTTTAAATTGTTTTCAAATTTAAAAATACTTTTTTCCATTGTATGTACATTTTTAATAATTTTTTTAATTCAATATTTTTTTTTTCATTTTCTATTTTTAATTTCAATAAATTGATTTTTACATAAAAAACAATATTAGCAACATTTAAAAGGAAAACAAAAATATAAATAAATAATAAATTATATAAAAAAACTAATTTTATTATCTTACTGCAATGGCCTCAACATCCGTCGTGCAAGAGTTTATGGGTCGAAGATCTATATCCATCGTGCAAGAGTTTGGTGGTCAAATCTCTACCTCTGTCACGCAAGAATTTGGGGGTTGAACCAAGTTTCGTTGCTCGGAACACACAACGATAAATAGTTCCGTCGCGCAATCTTCATTTTGAGCGATGAATAGCTTTCCTCCGTCGCGCAATGCCTGACGTTACAAGCTTTGCACGACGCAGTCTTCGCCGCCCAATGTTTCCGGCGACGATATTGGTCTTTGTGCGACTGTTTCCCCTTCGTTACCCAATCATTTATTCTTAGTAGTGTGGTTTTAAATTTGTATTTTTTTTCCTTTTACAAGAATGATTTATAAATGATTTGAAAAAATAAATTTATTCCAAAAAATAAACATTTCGTTTTTAAATCAATTTTATTTTATTACAAAAAAACAAACATTTTGAATCGTTAAAATAAACAATTTGATTCGAATAACTAAGTATCATATTCATTCAACAATGTGTCCCTCAAGCCACTTAGTTAGTGTATTCGGTTAGTGTATTGAGAATCGAAATTCAGTACTACGGTCTAGTAGTATTTCTTTTCATTTGTAAGTGAGAGTTCTTGGGTCCGATTCTCCTCAAAGGCAAATTTGAACCACATTATTGCTAGCCTATTGTGAGGCTTAGCCCACTCCCCCGCTCTCTAGTGTAGATAATATCAATTGTTCTAAAGAAAGAAAAAAAAAAAACAATGTGTCCCTCAAACAAAAAAAAAAACCAAAATTTTTGATGCAATATTTTATTAAATTTGGTTAATGATGATTACAACAAATTTTAACATATGTTACCAATAATGAACCACATAAGGAACTCACAAGTAACATATCTCGTGTAGGAAAAAAAAACATAAATAATAAAAGCATAAATTGCATGAAAACTGAAAAAACAATGTCCATCCTATCCTCTTATTCTTAACCCACATCGTAGACTGACTACATGTAAACAAGTAACCAGGATAAAACTCTCTCTTGCAGAAATTATTTGTGCAACCAATCTGGAACCTACAATGTAAACCAATATTGACAGTTAACAAAAACAAAGAACGGTGAGAGAAAGATGCATGAAATTCCAACTAGGTGCAAGGTGCACTTACATGAAGAGAATAGGAATTCAATTTGTTTAGTAATTATGAGTGGGTGGTGGAGGAGACGCATAATAATACGGTGGTGGTGAGGGAGATGGTGGAGGTGGTGACTAATAGACATGAGGAGGAGGTGGTGATGGGGATGGGGGAGGTGGGGATTTATAGATGTAAGGAGGTGGGGGTGACGGAGATGGGGGTGGTGGTGACTTGTAAACATAGGGAGGTGGGGGTGAAGGAGAAGGTGGTGGCGGACATTTATACACAGATGGAGGAGGAGGTGATGGAGACGATGGTGGTGGTGATTTGTAAATGTAGGGTGGTGGAGGTGATGGGGATGGAGGAGGACAAGGAGGAGGTGACTAGTAAATGTATGATGGAGGAGGTGATGGTGAAGGTGGTGGTGGTGATTTATAAATGTAAGGAGGAGGAGGAGGAGGAGGTGGTGACTTGTAGACATAAGGAGGAGGAGGTGATGGAGATGGGGGTGGGGGTGACTTAAAAATGTAAGGTGGGGGTGGTGATTTATAAATGTAAGGTGGAGGGGTAGATGCAGAAGGAGGAGGTGGTGACTTTTAAAGATAAGGAGGGGGAGGTGATGGAGAAGGAGGTGGTGGTGACTTGTAGACATAAGGTGGAGGTGGGGATAGAGAAGGAGGAGGTGGTGACTTGCAGACATAAGGAGGGGGAGGTGATGGAGAAGGTGGAGGTGTTGACTTGTATACATAAGGAGGAGGAGGAGGAGATGGTGAGGGGGTGGTGGTGGTGGTGATTTATAAATGTGAGGAGGGGGGGGGGGGGGACGGAGAAGGAGGTGGTGGTGACTTGTAGATATAAGGAGGGCGAGGTGAGGGAGATGGTGGTGGTGGGGATTTGTACACATAAGGAGGGCGAGGTGAGGGAGATGGTGGTGGTGGGGATTTGTACACATAAGGAGGGGGAGGTGAGGGAGATGGTGATGGTGGAAAGTTATAAATATAGGGAGGTGGGGGTGATGAAGGAGGAGGCGGTGGTGACTTGTAGACATAAGGAAGGGGAGGTGAGGGAGGTGATGGTGGTGGAGATTTGTAAATAAAGGGAAGTGGAGATGATCGTGATGGAGGAGGTGGTGATTTGTAGTAGTAAGGCGGTGTTTCTTGAGGATAATGTGGCGGTGCCGATGACTTGTAGGAATAGGGTGGTAGGTATGAAGATGCAGGTACTGGTGTTGATGAAGAAACATAAGGCTTGTTATAACTAGCTGCTACATTGGTGGCTATCAAGCATACAGCTAAGGCATAAGCCAGGCTTATTTTTGAGCAAAACCCTAAACCCTTTTGGGACTCGTATCTCTTCGACTTCAAGACCACAGGGTTGTTTGTAAGTGACAACTGAAAGAGATTCACAGCTTATATAGTGATCCCTTCAATCACAGAAGCATTTGTTTAATGTTAAATGAAGTTTTCCAACCTGTAGGGTAGTAAACCACTGGAGACAAATTAAATCGTGCAAATCATCTCATGTCTTTGCTCAAATATTAAACAATTGGGTAATGGGTTCCCATTACTCATTAGGCTTGCACAATAAGGGTCTTCATGCAAATCTACTTGAAAATAGTCTTAGACTAAGGGCTGGTTTGGTATTGCTGTGCTTTGAAAAAAAATTGCTTCTGCTGTGCTGTGAGAATAAGCAGCTGTGAAATAAAGCAGCAGAGTGTTTGGTAAACTTTTTTGTGAAAGTGCTTTTGAAAAAAAAAAAGCAGTATTAGAGTATTTGGTAAACTTTTATGTAAAACAGATGTGAAAAAAAACCGGTTTTTCAAAGCTAGGTTTTGCAGCTTCTTGTTTTTGGCTTTTTTTTCATCCAAAACTGTGAAAAAAAGCTGAAGCTGAGTGTTTACCAAACACAAAAACAGCTCCCAGCTTTTTTTGATAGCAGCTTTTTTCAGAATCACCTCAGTACCAAACCAGGTCTAAATCATGTAGAATAGCCTATTATGGAGAAAAATAATTGGGCACATATTATTAAAAAAAAACAATTACAACTTTGTTTTTTTTTTTTTTTTTGAACAAACAATATTCTACACTAAGGGGAAGGGGTGGGCTAAGCCTCGCAATGAACTAGCAATAAGGTGGTTCAAATTCGTCTTTGGCGAGAACTGAATTTAAAATCTCTCACTTACATGTGAGGATGAATACCACTTGACCGTAGTATTAGGTCACAGAATTATAACTATTTGACATTGAAATTCTTGTGCAATATTTCTGAATTTGTAAGAGGAAGCAGTTGACGTTAGGTTTTCTTAATTAACAAATTTTCCTATGGAACTTGGAATGTATCAAGTGGGTTGGTGTTAAATTAAAATAAATCAATTTTATAAACAACTGTGGTTGATACTTAGGCCTGGCAATTCTTGACACGACCCGATAACTCGACACGACACGACACGAAATTAACAAGTGTTCGGGTTGACACGATAACGAATCGGGTCTCTATCGGGTAACCCGATAAGCACCTGTTAAGATAACGGGTTGGTTCGGGTATACACGTGGGTAACACGATAAGCAAAATATTACTTTTATATTTTTATAACCCTAAAAAAATATTATAATAATTATATATATATACTAATTTAACAATTTTATACCCCTAAAAACCACAATAATTATATATATATATATATATATATATATATATATTAAATTAAATATTAAAAATTGGTGACCACTAGATTGGCTTAAATATACATACCATTCAATTTCTTAAGTGTTATGTTATACATACAAAATAAATAAATTTAAATCTACTTAATAAATAAATATATATATATATATATATATATATATATAGACACCATTGAACTTGATGGGATACAAATTCTACGAAACTAATTTGAACAATCCAACCGTCAAACTTGTTTGTATATACATCGAGATCGCATCAGCAAAAAATCTCAAAAAACAAACATTCGGAGATCAAGTAACTGGACAAAAAATTTCGATGGCTATCAACGAAAAATCACGATTTAACGGTTATTTTAACTCCGATCTTGATAATTTTTTACACTCCTTGACCCTATATGAATATAATGAATTAACTTGATCTTCAATTTAAAATATTTACACTAGTGGATACCACAAAATATTATGTTATACTTAATGAAAGTATGAATAAACTCTTAAGTGTTAGTGAATCTATTATTTTGATGAGATACGCATTCTACGAAACTAGTTTCAACGATCCAACCGTCAAACTTGTTTGAATATATTTCGAGATCGTATACACCAAAAATTGCAAAAAATAAACATTTAGATATCAAGTAACGGGACAAAACTTTTCGACGGTTATCAACGAAAAATCACGATTTAACGGTTATTTTAACTCCGATTTTGATGATTTTTTATAGCTACACTTCTTGACCCTATATGAATACAATGAATGAACTTGATCTTCAATTTAAAATATTTACACTAGTGGAAACCACAAAATCTTATGTTATACTAAATGAAAGTATGAATAAACTCTTAAGTGTTAGTGAATCTATTGTTTTGATGGGATATGCATTCTACGAAACTAGTTTCAATGATCCAATCGTCAAACATGTTTGTATATGCTTCGAGATCGCATATCCCAAAAATTGCAGAAAACAAACATTCAGAGATCAAGTAACGGGAGAACACTTTTCGACGGTTATCAACAAAAAATCACAATTTAACGGTTATTTTAACTCCGATCTTGATGATTTTTTATAGCTACACTCTTTGACCCTATATGAATACAATGAATGAACTTGATCTTCAATTTAAAATATTCATACTGGTGGATACCATAAAATCTTATGTTATACTTGATGAAAGTATGAATAAACTCTTAAGTGTTAGTGAATCTATTATTTTGATGGGATACGCATTCTACGAAACTAGTTTCAACGATCCAACCGTCAAACTTGTTTGAATATACTTCGAGATAGTATACGCCAAAAATTGCAAAAAAATAAACATTCAGATATCATGTAATAGGACAAAACTTTTCAATGGTTATCAACGAAAAATCACGATTTAATGGTTATTTTAACTCCGATTTTGATGGATTTTTATAGCTACACTCCTTAACCCTATATGAATACAATGAATGAACTTGATCTTCAATTTAAAATATTTACACTAGTGGATACTATAAAATCTTATGTTATACTTAATGAAAGTATGAATAAACTCTAAAGTGTTAGTGAATCTATTATTTTGATGGGATACGCATTTTACGAAACTAGTTTCAACGATCCAACCGTCAAACTTGTTTGAATATACTTCGAGATCGTATACGCCAAAAATTGCAAAAAATAAACATTCAAATATCAAGTAACAGGACAAAACGTTTCGATGGTTATCAACAAAAAATCACGATTTAACAGTTATTTTACCTCCGATTTTGATGATTTTTTATAGCTACACTCCTTGACCCTATATGAATACAATGAATGAACTTGATCTTCAATTTAAAATATTTACACTAGTGGATATCACAAAATCTTATGCTATACTTAATGAAAGTATGAATAAACTTTTAAGTGTTAGTGAATCTATTGTTTTGATGGGATACACATTCTACGAAACTAGTTTCAACGATCCAACCGTCAAACATGTTTGTAAATACTTTGAGATCGCATATGCCAAAAATTGCAAAAAATAAACATTTAAAGATCAAGTAATGGGACAAAACGTTTCGACGGTTATCAACGAAAAATCACAATTTAACGGTTATTTTAACTTCAATTTGGATGATTTTTTACAGTTACACTCCTTAACCTTATTTGAATATAATGAATGAATTCGATTTTCAATTTAAAATATTTACCCTAGTGGATACCACAAAATCTTATGTTATACTTGATGAAATTATAAATAAACTCCAGGTGTTAGTGAATTTATCGTTTTGATGGGATACCGTATACGCATTCTATGAAAATAATTTCAATGATCCAACCGTCAAAGTTGTTTGTATATGCTTCAAGATCGCATACGCCAAAAATCGCAAAAAAAAAAAAAAACATTCAGAGATCAAGTAATGGGACAAAACTTTTCAACGGTTATCAACGAAAAATCACGATTTAACGGTTATTTTAACTCTGATTTTGTTGATTTTTTTACAGCTACACTCCTTGACCCCATATGAATACAATGAATGAATTCGATCTTCAATTTAAAATATTTACACAAGTAGATACCACAAAATCTTATGTCATGATGATCGATGAAAATTGAGGATTTTGTAAATGGAATTACATTCAAGCTTTGAGTTCCATTGGCAAGATTTAAACTTTTAAGAAAAGCTTCACAACCTTGAATATCCTTTTGCATATCCTTGCACATTTAATATTTTGTAATAGACTAGCAGTGTATGGATGTTTGTTTATTAGGCTCTTATTTTCAAGTGTAGATGTAGTACTTAAATGAAAAATGTGCTTTAATGTTTTGAAGTAATATTTATGTGGCAATGTGTGGTATGTGCAAATTTAAGAAAAAAAATACATTTTTCTTAACAGGTCATAGCGGGTCATAACGGGTCGGGTCACTTTACCCGTTGGGTAAAGTGACCCGACCTGTTAAGGATCCGTTAAGATAACAGGTGTGACACGACACGACCCGTTAAGATAACAGGTGTTACACGAAAACGACATGAACACGACAGACACGACCGGTTTGCCAGGCCTATTGATACCCCATATATTCTAGTACTTCATTGTCGTTTCATTGCCCAAAAATACCAAATGCCTTGCGTATATTTTATAACCATAAAGTTTTTTTAAGTCAATTTTGTAAAGTACAACTAGCAGAAATATGATGATTGCAAGCATGAATTCGTTTGAATGTACTTTTAAAATGACTAAAAACGTTTTTAGGGAAAATATTTTTGGGTTCCAAAATCACTTAAAGTGTTATCTAGAAGAAACACAGGTTATGTGTTTTCTCCAGAAAGCATTTTAAGTGCTTTTTCATAATTTACTTGCATCTTTACTAAAGAATAGTTTTAAAAACATTTTCACCAAAAGCGTTTTCAGTCATTTTAAAAACATATCCAAACGAGTTCATAAACTCACAAGTCCAGTTCAATCAAGGTTCCCAAAAAATTACCTCCCCAAACATTCAAATAAATTTTAAATTTGGCGTTTACATGTTTGTATAATTACAGCACAAGATCATATAATACTAGAGTATTTTATAACTGATTAGGTTTGAAATTGAAGGCATTGTCCGTCACACAAAATTAAATTTCTTGCACAGCGATGATTTGAACTACTTTAATATATTAAAGGAAGAATTTGAACTTGTAACGGATAGTACGAACATATATTCTAGAAAAGGCCCAGTCCAAATAGTCATTACTCATTAATCCATATGCCCTATAAGCTACATTAAGCTTTTCGAAATTGTCCCTTGAAATGTTTCTGCATATCAATATTCCAACGGAATTACTATTTTGATATTAACAATTTTATATTATAGGAATTCTGACTTTTGCAATTCCACATGCATGTATGTACTGAAACGATGATGTTAATCCGAGTATATTTTTTTCTCTCCCTGCCCTCCAATTTAAATATACGAAAAGAAATTAGTTTGCTCCAAAAATATCATGTATGTGATAGTTAATTATCTCTATTATTTTATAACAAATGATGTCAGCAAAGAAGAGAATCGAACTCAAAACTGCTCAATAAATTCTCTTAACTTATTGATTATTTCATGTGACTAGCTTTCTGAGGCTCCTTCAGGGGCATGAGCAATCATGTTAAGGACAAGAGGGGGCACGCACACCCCACCCCCTCCCGTTCAAGTGTTTGGGTGGGAGAAAAGTCGTCTAAGGGTATGTTTAAATAGCAATAGGTTTATGTTGCTTGATATATTGAATCAAACTAGGATGAATAATAATCAACTAACTACCACCACCAACACTATCACTCACTCCTCATTCAAAACCACCAAAGGTAGATATAACATAAAAAAGTTTAATTGCAAACTTCGTTCGGTAGCTCACGAATAAGAAACAGATGAAAGAGGAGAATAGTTTACCATAACAATAAAAGTCTCGTTAACCCTCTCTCCTTTCATACGTCTAATAAAAGGTGTTATACATATATGATTTATCTCTTTGTTTACTATAACAATATTGACCTAAAAACAATTAAATAGCACAAAGGGTGGGGGATGTACGCTAACTAAGCACACAATGGGGTATGGGTTGACCAATTGCTCGACAAAACGGCTCACTTAAAAAAAATTGAATTTTTTGGCACTTACTATGTATGGAATTCCACAAGACCTGCATCTGCTAATGCTTAGCTATGCGTCCAGCTGACAAAGGGTACCAATGTTCTACATCTTTAGTACACTATATTCTCTAAACTTTTTAACTTTTTAACTTTTTATATTTACTTTTTTTAATTCAAGTTTATGGGTTAACTAACATGGTTTTACATTTGCATCATAACAACTGCTATATGCAAAATTTGGACCACAAGAAATTGTTGTAGGTAGAAGTACAGAAAATCAACAAAATAAAAGTGGGTCTCAAGTAATGTACCAAGATAAGCTAGTTTTTATTTTTGTTGGGAAGAAGATAAGGTAGCTATCTATAATATCACATTGTTCGCTTTATATATTAATAAATAAAACATGTAAGACCAATGCCTACATGTTCATTGGAAAATGTCATGCATGATAAATGATATGAGTAGATTACAAAGGGAGCTGTTATAGCACAAACATAACGCTTAACTGTAATTTCAGTAAGCTAATCAACCGGCATAAACAACGGAATAAGTGCAGAAGCCGAAATCATTACCCATTTGAATATCGTCTCCTTAAAAATTCCGTATGAGTATACATCTCATGTAAACCAAAAATATTACAATTTACATGCATCTGTTGTAATTGGCTAAAAACATGAGAGACCGAACAGTCTAGCACAAGTCCGTTACCAGTCGTATAGACGAAATACAGGAAAGCAGAGATTAGCAATCAAACGCTAAGCTTGGCGCGGAAATCTGTGCTTACAAGTGGTTCAATAATTTCGTCTAAGCAGGCCATCCGTATCCGTTCAGGTGTCGCGGGATTATCAAGTGGAAACCACTCATTAGACCCTACTTCTGCTCTTGCAGCTATTATGGCGTCTTTGATGGCGAAGAAGACGGCTGATGCCAAGAAAAATGGTGGCTCACCAACAGCTTTAGATGAGTGGATGGCCTTCACATTTGGATGGCCCTGTCAATTAGTAAAGGAAACAACAAACAAGTCAGCAGAAAGAATCATTAACGAACGCTGGGTGGCCGAGTAAATTCGATCTCAATAAATATAATTGTTAAGCAAAGAATTAAAGCTTTTCCAAACAGAAGCTAACTATCCCATCCAATTAACTGACTCAAAAGGAAACCTTGCCTCCACCCAACTAACCATTTTCATAGTTTTTCTATCACTGCATCCCAAAAACACGAAGCACACGAGTTACCACTCAATGGAAGCCTCAAGTAGTTCAAAGGACATTCACCAACCACAAAACCCAAGCTACTTGCTAATGAAAGACAAATTAACCCAAGGACATTCATTGACTTCTAGAACTGCACCCGTAATACTTGTAGACAAATTACCTTCCAGAGTAACCTTTAATTGGATAACATGCTCTTCTAAAGGAATCAGCATACCTTCAGAAGTGAAACGCTGAATTTGAAGGGGACATCATTAATGGAAGGAATCTTGTAACTTCCCGGCCCAGATGTGTAGAGGCAACCGGGTGAGATCCATTTATGAGCAGGATCGCCCCACTTTAGTTCTTCTAGAGCTACCCATCCCAAACCTTGTACAAATGCTCCTTCAATCTGCATAAGAAACATAATATTTATTGTGGCCGAATTGAAATAAATCACCAAGTTCAACCGCCCCCTCCCCCATTTCGTAAACAAGACTAGAAAAACAGCAAGATTGGAAGTCTGAAACTAGATCGGGATCCAGGACTACACATTCTGACAAGAATCAATCTCTCTTTCACTCTAACGTATTTGTATTTATGTGTCTATGTATATCTATATTTATGCAACATTTAGCATCAGTTCTAGCCCGATCTATTCCTATTGAAACAAAGCATACCCCAACACAGGATTACTAAACATAACTTAAGAATACCAGATGCAGTTCTGTTCATGAAATATAGCCCGTTGCAAGTTTGCAACATAGAGATCCCTAAAAAAAGGGCTTCAGTAAGCATTGTTTGAGATAGTGCTAAACTTTCCATATCTTGAGGATCTTTACTGATAAATTAAATAATGATACTAAAAAGAAAAATGGAGAAAGAAAAAACACCTGCCCAACATCAATTGCGGGGTTGAGAGAGTAACCAAGATCCAAGAATATGTTAGCCGCTCTAGTGTGAAAATCTCCAGTCAATGTATCAATTTCAACCTCAGCAAAAGCAGCCCCATATGTGAAGTAGTTGAATGGGTTCCCTTTACCAGTTGTCCAATCAAAGCCGATTTCCGGTGTAATGTAAAACCCATGAGCAGAAAGATCTATCCGTTCCACATAGCATGCACTTGCCAGCTGACAATAATTATGAAACACGAAGCTAACATAAGTTTTGTACCATTAGAAATTCTCAGTGCAAAATGCTCACATAAGAGTCCATGTATGGTTTAGGGTTCAGG